>NC_091828.1:73530000-73832500 GCF_038994185.2 Dermacentor albipictus
GCGAATAACAATAATAAGGCGAAAATGTGTTCATTGTACATGTTCAAATGGGTAATGTGAATTGGCAGAAGTTCTCAATGTGCATTCCTTCTAAGGAAAAACCTGGAAATATATGCCAATTGTCAATATTTAGCAATATGTTTTATTTATTTATTTATTTATTTATTTATTTATTTATTTATTTATTTATTTATTTATTTATTTATTTAACGTGTCCTTAGGGTCATGGGCTTTAGAGGGTCGAATGTATGAAATGGAACAAAAAAGGGAACAAGGTCAAAAAGTAACAATTGCATGAGCGAAAACTACAGTACGCTTTATATTTATGCAATGTTTTCTAAGAGTTTCTGAATAGATAAAGGTCCTTGATAGCAGCTATTTGTAGGGAGCGGCAGTTCCGCTCTTTGGAAGTCCAGAGTATGAATGACTGTGGAAAAGCATTAGTTTTGCAGAACTGTGTACACGCTTTATGAAGGTATGTAGTAGAGTCACAATGAAATGTGGGAGCAAGATTAGCTTATTTAGTAGCTTCGGATTGTGAAATATTTGAGTGTAAAATGCTTAAAAGAAGTTTCTTGAAAAGGGGTGCTACAGATGTGTTTTCTTTCTTTTTTTTTGACATGTCATCTATGCTAGCTGTTGTATTCTTAATACCGAGGATGAAGTGAACAGAATAATTTTGGATCATTTCTAATGAGGAGATTAAATTGTTGATATGGGTCCCGTGCTGAAGTGGCGTATTCAAATGTTGAGCGAACCAGTGTTTTCTGTATCACAAGTTTCAAGTAGCAAGACGCTCATGAAACATTACGACGAAGGAATCCTAGTATTCTCTAGGCGCTGTTAACTAAATTAGAGACGTTCTTTACAATGTGATGCCGAGGTATTTATAGAAATACATGTTCTCTAGTGGGCTGTTATTTAGGATGTAAGTGGGCACCATGACCGATATCCTTCATATGGGGATATGGTACACCTGTTATTAGTGAGATCCCTACACCATGCAATGCACCAGTTATTATAAGCGTTAGATCCCACTGAAGAGTTTTTATGTCTTCAGCGGAGATTATGATATTGCATCCAATAACATTGCCGCTTTTCAAGAATGTAACCCTTTGTTTCCTCTGTATATCGTGTACACCACGACGTGTGGAATCCGAAGAAAATCAACGTCAAAGAACGGCTTTCAGACCGTGTACAAAAGCTGCTAAATGTAATAATATATGGGGTTTTACGTGCCAAAACCACTTTCTGATTATGAGGCACGCCGTAGTGGGGGACTCCGGAAATTTTGACCACCTGGGGTTCTTTAACGTGCACCTAAATCTAAGTACACGGGTGTTTTCGCATTTCGCCCCCCTCGAAATGCGGCCGCCGTGGCCGGGATTCGATCCCGCGACCTCGTGCTCAGCCTGCTAAATGTAAAGGAAATAAGATGTCACCGAGATTTCTTCATCGGAGAAGCACAGTGCTGTAGTCATACCTCAGTGGTACAATGAGGGAATCGTTCAGATGAAGTCCACAATACAGAGAGCTCAAAGCAGGTCGATGTTAACCATTACGACCAGAAAATAAGCAAGAAGTTTACTCCTGTGCGAAAACCTAGCTTAGGCATGGGGCCGTATAACGTAAAACTACTGCTTCCTAACTTTGTTCCAATCTTTTGACATAAAATTTACATCAGGAGATTGACGTAAAAAGCATCGGGTGCTGACTCGCAGCGTTGAACGGGCAAGTCAAATGCTCTTCTCGTTCATAGCACGTCACTTTTGTTTGCTCTGAAAGGGATTAGAATTTCCTACCATGGCAAGCATTTGTTATCTGACTGCCTCACCAGAGGCGAGGGCCACTGCGTCAGATCAGTGGGACCGATCTAGCGCAGTGAAAGTGTACAACCGAATGAAGAGGGCATTGCCGGCATCGGTGATTGGTTCGCTTTTCCTCGCTTAGATTTCGATGTATGGTACAAATGCGCGTCGGCGTCCAACGTAGTATAAAATGCCACTAAAAAATGCTCAACGAACAAAAGTTGGCAGAGAGATGTCGTGTACGTGCCAAAAGACTCCACAGCGTTATCTGCCGCGCAAGTTTTCTTATCGAGACAGCAATTATGCAGACACTCCTGGCGCACTTCCACCGTCGGCGTCGGCGTTGCCGTGATGCTCCGTATATAGCCCAAGCGTGACACACTCGTGGCCATGCGCCATATACACGTCCGCATGTCCAGTTTCATCCTAGACGCCAGCGCTTGTTTCTCCCCTGGCGGAACAATTTCACCCCACACGGGTGTACGTTTCCGCCGATTTCCTTCAAGGTCGCGCTTGCGCTAAACTGGCGCTGCACGCGAAACGTCTGTTGTTTGCGATTTCGCCTCTTTGGAAGACGGGTAATTGCTGTTGTGCTGTTAACTGCCATGACCGCAATCTAAACCCGGAATGATTCACGCCATCAGTGGAATTCTACCCATTCCCAACTAAATGATACGGAAAAGGTAGACGACAGATATGGATTACCGCAGCGTGCCGAACTAGGTAAGTAACCAACTTTTGTTGGATGCGCTAGCAGTGGTCGCAGTCCGATGGCGCCTGCATATGGCGCGGCCGAGCTCGGCAGCGCGATGCGCCGATGGCTGATAGCTTCGTTTGAAGTGTGTTCTCGACGCTCAGTTCGCGTTGCAGCGATTGGCAGCAAAAATGACCATTCGCTCGCTACAAATGCTGCTCTTCCTCACGCCTGCGTTTTGACAGCGAGTGTCCGCGGTCATCGAGTGTGACCTGTAGATGTTTGCCTTCGAGTGGTGCCATCATGTTTGTTAATTTTGTTAGTAAGCCAATGTTCAGAAGTTTATACCGCTGATGAAGTTACTATCCTTATTTTGCGTAAGTGTATAATAACTGCCTATCACAATCGATTCTTCGTGTTTCGGGCGAAACTGCGATCTTTTATTATGTGAAAATAATGCCATTCTTCACGGCAGCTACAAGCAGCCAGTGCCAGAGCGATTTCCTGTCAGCCATCATTTATTTATGAACGGGCTGTTCTCCGGCTATTAAATGAACCATTTTATTCGGCCTAATAATGCATTTTCAATGCGCACACGCCACCTTGACGTGGTGAGGTTTCGTGGATTTGTTACATTCCGCGACAGACATGTGCAGTTCACTCCGCCCGAAGATGTTCTTTTAATAGCGGAGGGCTGATGGTGAAAAAGCAAGCAGAATCATAATGTATACGTCATATTAGATTAAGAGTTTTCGCGGTTTGCTTGATGTCGTCTGACAGAGAAGCGAAGTGGGGGTGGCCCGAAATAGTTTTGCCAATCGGGGAGTATTGATTGCAGAAATGAAATGGAAAAGATTGAGATAGCTCTGTGTTGTAGCACCCGAGGTCTATAACTGCAGTTTAGGCGGATTAGATTAATTGGACCTACTATCTTTCTTACATATAAAGAACTTCGAATGCATCCTTTTAAATTGCTAGACATCTTAGTAGACAAGCACAGTATTCCGCATCATCATCAACCCAAATTAGGGACACTTCATACTTAAAGCTTGCCCCAATTATATGGGAGAGGCTCTAGTCTGAAACATGAGTCTAACGTATGCATGCGAATTCGCTACTTTCTTCGCATAAACTAAACCTCCGCCGTCCTTCACGCTCATTCTGTAGTTGTGTTAAACCTATATTAGTTTGCTCTGCGCATTACGTAATTTGTAATTCTCGAACTACATAAATTTCTTCCCCTTATACTAAAGTAGAATGTAACTGCAAGCTATTTCTGCGCCGCGGTACGAAAGAGTTCGAGATGCGAATACAGCCTGCAGATGTCTAGCAGCAGGTGCTAGTGGGACCATGAAAGTTGAGTGGATCATCGAAGCGCAGACTAGAGACAGTGTAGTCAACAGAAGCGGGGTATGAAATAGCATCACACGTACCTGGTTCTGTCGGGCACCGAAGAAATAGGTCATGGGCAACTAAATCTCTCGCAAAACTGCGCCCTGAGTTGTAAGTTAGCTCATGTGCACAATGAACCAGATTACTATGAAAGAAGGATAGATCGTATCTCTCTCTGCGCTCTCTCGTTTTTCCTTAAAGATACTCTACACGTACAGTGAAATCTACACGCGTGCAAGTAATCTACACGTGTACTGAAAGCGACGGACTATCGAATTACTTCGAGTGTCCATACGAAGTTAGTCGGTGTTCCTAGCGACCGCAAATGTGGAAGAAATCTTTTAACTGAAAATGAAGTTCAACAGACAGCTTCGTACTGCTTTCATCACATTTAGGACGTACTAGGTTAGCCGAAAAGCATAAATTTTGTTCTCACTAACTATACTCTGTTAGAACACAAATGGTTACATAAAGTTTCGCAGCTGTGCTTAAATCCGAGCGACTGATACATCAAAGAGAGCGAATCTATAAAAGCGAGTTTTCAAATCCTTATAAAATGCCAGCGGTCTGTTTGCTGGTGGTCGTTCATACAGCCGCTTCATTGCTTTCAAGCAGGCTGCGTTGCTGGACCATGTTGCCGGCTTCTACCGTTGCAGACGTGCAAACTACAAGCTGACCTTCGATGTGGAACCGATGAACCGTGACGGGATGAAATAAAATTACCGATTTAGAGCCTACAAAAATTGCACGAAGAAGTTATCTTGCCAAGTGCGGTATACATAGGGTAACGTTTATTTAAAAATCATTTATGATCACGTTCCCACCGAAAAATGTCGCACTCCGACGCAGGATGCATTCTTAGTTCTTTTGACATTTGATGCAGAGGATGCCATCGAATGCCAGCCTTTACCGAAGCTCTTCCCTACACGCCTTTCGACGCACGGAAACCTTCGCAGAACGTCTTTTAACGGATTCGGTGCAGACGCGCTAAGTGACCGCATACATACACAATATCGTCTTTGGCAGAAATAAAGTACGCACAAAAATCTAAAAGGCTTAATTACCTCTGCCTAACAAAGTCACTTACAGCGAGTGTTAATGAGTCAAGGCAAGGTGCCCAAAACTATTTCTTTAATAAGAGGCACGAGTGACGCGTCGTTTCATTCGTTCAATATTAGTGTGGCATAAGGGGTAGTCTTACCCTGCGCTGCACCATACATTAGCAAAAGACGCCGCATCACTGATCCCCGTGCAATATTCTCAAACTCGCAGAACTCAAGAATAGGCAGCAATTTCGCGGTGCAGTGTGCTGCCTACCTATGTCACCCCTTTTTTAAACTTGTGCTTTCTCTAACCAGTTATTGGCATTAGCGAACACGGGTTATCACACAGACGTTCGAGGGGTACTTCTGAGGGTCGGTATTTCTAAGTGCATTATAGCTTGTGCTGCTTCAAAATGAGATTTCGTTTCTCAAAGATTGACAGCTTAGTTCATGGGTGGTCTCGTTATTCTTTATTCCTTGCTTCTTCTTTTCCTCTTCGTGTTTCTCGGTGCATATAATTCGGTCACCACAATACCTCGTCAAATATAGATAGTGCTGCGTCGTGTCACTTAAACTGCTGTGTCACCTTTGCACTGCTTCATTGCAATGGTAAGACACCGACCAGCTCAAATGTGCGTACCACTGTGTCAGAGCATCATGGATGTGGATTTGCGCTACCTCGTGATATATAATGTGAAAGTTGTATGTTTAAAAGAAATATATAATCGTACCAACGCGAAGACTGTGATTCAGGCATAACTATTTTCCACGCAGCTGGTTTTTTCTTCAGCAACTTAGCAGCAAGCGAACAAAGTGTTGGGCAGTTCCAACTTTCGTGGCACGAGACGCCTATTCGTAAAACAGCAGTATCATTGGCAACTAAAACACACTGAGGAGAATCATAAAAAACCGTATGGCAGAAATGCATAAACTGACACAAAAAGAGAAGATATGGCAGACGAGCGGTAACTACCAATAAATTTGATTCGTCGCGATGTTAAACCAACAAGTCAAAACATCCATAAATATGAAATTTTATATCTAAAAGTCGACGTCAATTTCTTACCAGTTGCAAGAAGAATAGCGACTGCGAGGATTAGTGCCTTCATTGTTGGTTTGCCAGAGCTGCAAGAAAACTAAGTCTTTCCTCATAAAAGCGAAATAGTTCGCTCCCGTACAAAATTGTGCTTAAACCAAACACAGGTGAACACCTTCTTACTTGGAGCCTGCACAATGAAACAATATATTCAGAGATTAAATTCGCCGACGGAGGTGTTTTGCAGCACTGCTTTAATTGAAAAACAGTTTTCGAAAAAAGCAGCATGTTCACGTCAGTGTGGGTGATTGATGGAGCAGGATTGTGTTGAAACACAAAAGGTATTCGGTAAACAAAAGTGTGCCAGGTGACAAAAGTATTCTTTTTTCTTCCTAGTTTTCTTGGGACAGTGTTGCGAGCAGTTGTCTAGCCTGCAGCTCTGTGCCTTGTGCAGGTAGGAAACGGCGGCGAAGTCCAAGCATAGCGCAGTAAGAACGAAGGTACCACGTGAACTTGGATAATATAATGCCTTCCTTGCCCGGTACTTACCAAGCGGCGACGTAGTTTCAGCAAATTTTGTTTTCATTTCTGTGGGAACTCGGAGCACACGCGTGAGACAATTGCACACAATGGAGGACGTGTTTGTCGTATTCCTTTTTTTGTCAGGGCGTTTGAAGTTACAAGACAAGAACAGCTCACTGAATAACAATAAAGCTTAGAAAACAATAGCTCGATATCGCGTAATCGAAAGTAGACGCAAGCATGAAATGGCTACCGGTAAAGCAGATTGGTTGGAAAGGATAATAGTCGCAGTCTTAAAATGGCTGTAGCGCATGCTCGCGATGGCACACCCAACCACACCACACCCCACCTCACCGCACCAGGTCATACTGTGCACTGGTCCTTATGGACGCTGCCCAGCTAGAAGAAAACTGGCTGAAGGTGGCACGACTGGCAGCAAAGACGCCACAGCGAACGATCGCACTGTCCAGCTAAAAGAACAAAAGCGCCTGAAGGAGGCGCGACCAAACGTATCAGCAAATTTTCTTTCTTGCTCTGGGATCTCGAGGCAAGAGGGAACTTGTTTGACTGCCACTGAGCAAAAGGCTGGCTTCACGGAGCGTTCGCCTGCCAAGGCTGGCTGCCTGACGCAACGCTCTCTGCTAACTTTTCCCTTCCTCCCTGGAGGCAAAGCAACGCACCAGATGCTTCCAGCGTCACGCCGCGCTGCAGCCCGGCGGGCGCATTAGCAGCGCAGAAAATTTCATTCCCAAGAATTGAAGTGTATGGTGCCCTTGTATTTGAATTTTGAACGTTGCTTTTTGGGAATGACAAATCATCGGTATGGGTCCTCGCTTTCTTCTTGGCAATGTTTGCGCACTCCCTCAATTTGATAATTGGACACCACTCAGTCAGTCCCACACAGCAGTGACCAAAACAAGGCACGCAATAAAGAAGTCGGTCACAACTTACAAGCTATACGTGCCTTCTATAGCTAGAAATGTGAGGGCTCAAAAAAAAAACTAGGCACTGCTGCAAACACGGTTCCCTAGTTTTTCTTGTTTTTTTTTCCCAGGGTGTAAAGCGGGGAAAACGCAGTGTCAAATTTGCCTAATAAAATGGAGTTAATTGATATAAATCATGCAAAGTTTGTGTTGGTGCAACATTGAAGGGGCAACCATTCAGGACACATATAACGTCATCCAGCTTGTGCAAAAACCTTGCACCAGGTAATTGCTGCATGCATTGCTACAAAGTTTATAACTATTTACTACTTGCATCATTTATCGCTACATACAGTATTCGACTCTTTACGGCCGAAAAATGACAGGGAGAAATGCTTAGGCTGCGGACATGAGTACGTTAGGACGTCCCCAGGACATCTCTGCATGATCCCTAGAACATAGAATTCAAGTTCATTTGTTTGGCCTAAAGACATCTTGAGGGCATCCTGAGGAAAGCATTCGGGGATATCTTCAGTAGGAAACCTCTGTAAAAGGATCACGTATGTCTTCCATAGTCTGTCACGAACGTACCGGTAGGGACCCAGAACAGAATTTAGTGTTCTGTCAACTTAGTACTTGAGTTCCCGTGAGCCGATAGGTTAGTAATTCTGCGCAACAATTTTGATCCGCTACTTTGCGTTTATGTTGCATCGGATCAAAGCAAGAGCGCCATTCAGCAGTAGTTCCATCTGAGTTTTCATATTTAGAATTTCTTCCGCCAGGAGCTGTTCTCTGCAAAGGAACTGATTGGATTGGTTGTATTCTCATACTAACAAGCAAAGCATCTACAAATGGTCCTTCCTTGCTTCGGCTTTCAATTTCGATCCAAGCTTTTATTAGGTCAGCTTGCAGTAGCTGGCTTCCGGGCTGCATCACTGGAATCGACGCACTCTTAGACCAAAATTTCCAAAATGCTTCAACGCCTATTTAAGAACAAGTGTTGGATACGACACATAATTTCATTAACTATATTCTATATCAAGGAGATAATTATATTCTTACAAGTGCAATAAAGAAAAATACTAGATTAAGCAGTGTTAGCATATCAATAATGCTTCATCAATTTCAAAAAAAAAATCCCTTTTACCGTGATGAGGAGACTTAGTAGGGCATAAATGACGCAAGAACAAAATCTGGGTGGCGGCGCTGCCCTGAAGTTCCACCCTGCGTCTCGGTAAAGGGGCTGCGGATTTCGATTCGATTTAAATGCATCTCTACACTTTTCAACCTGGGCTTCGTGCCACTACGCACGCTCCGGAGCAGTCTCGCTCGCGGGAGCAAATGAAAAAGTGGCCAAGCAAAACGGTCGCATATGCGTGTTGTGTACGGAAATGCCAACTGCGATATTGTGTCTCCCAAACATTTGTCCACGCAAGCCTGCCGTTGAGTGCCGCAATAGCCTAGAAACCATGGCAGAATGACACCTGTCCGTGAAATTCTAAATATCCGGGGGAGGGGAGTAGTCGAAGCAAGCGAGGAAACAAGCGTGCACCACTGCTGCTGACGGCAGTGTCACGTAAATCACGCTTGTTCGCTTTCGCACGCCAAGTATTTATCCGTGTCGCTCAGTCAGTTGAGAGGGTCCTCGATTTCAAGTGGCATCCATTATTAAAGGGTAGACTAGGGCTTGTAGCCTTGGCTGAGCGCCACCCCTAAAGGATCGAATCAGAGCGCACCTTCGTGAAGGTGCAGCGAGTGGCGTGATGTTATGCGACATGACTTCATGTTATAAACAAAAATAAAGTGGCAAAAGATTCATCAAAGACTAAATAGCACTAAGAAACTCACGTGGAAACCCGCAACACAAGTGCCAAAAGAGACGATTTTACCGTCACATACGCGACACAACGACTATAACGTCCCTGGGGTGTCAAACCCATGATCAATTCATGCGTCGGGGACTCATGCACTGTGGACCACTGTCGAGTCCAATTCGTATCAGGCGCTTCTACGCGTGAACTTGTGACCTTGATCTTGCGCCATCAAGTGGATCACGATCGTAAGCTGTTCTCTGTACTGTAATCCTGAGTGAGCTCAACCAACTCGGTACGTATTGCTGAACCGTGTAACAGCTAACATTCTTGATGGTGACGGAACTATTTGATATGGAACGGGCTTGATCGCAATCGAAAGTGCCCGTGTTTCAACAGTATTCAAACTATTGAGAGCCTCTCGCTTGCAGATTATTTCAAGTGTATCAAAAAAAGAAGAAGAAATTGCTGGCTCTCCCATAATCGAGCTTAGATGTAAGCATGAAATGGCTACCTGCAAAGCAGATTGCTTGGAGACGATACAAGTCACAATCTTAAAATCGCTGTAGTGCATGCTCGCAATAGCACGCACAACCCCACCACACCCTGCCACACCACACCAAGTCATAATGTGCACTGGTCCATATGGACGCTGGCCAGCTAAAGAAGGAAGTAGATAAGGCGCTTACAGATTTGTCAGACCGGCTCGATAAGCAGCATGCCGAAATAAAAGAAGTCATGGAAACGGCGATCAATTACATGAGGAAGGGCATGGAGTTCATTAATAAAAAATTTCAAACGTTCAAGACAGAAATCGTAGGAATAAGGAAGGAACTTGTTGAAGTAAAAGCCAGGAATAAGGAAATTACGAATGAGAACACCCGCCTTTCAAAAGATTTGAAAGAAATTAAGAAAGAACTGGTCGACGTGCAACAGCACAGTCGCAAAAACTATTTGGAGGTGAAAGGCATTCTTGTGGCTCCAGATGAAAACCTTGCCTCAACCATGAAAGCTATTGCTGTGTGTGTCGAATCTGAAATCCAGAATTCAGACACAGAGGTAATTCATCGGGTTCCCACAAAAGACAAGGCGAAGCAAAATATCGTAGTTCAGTTTGCGTCCCGTAAGGTCAGGGACAGAGTCCTTAAAGCGGCTAAAAAGCACAGAATAAACACGTCTTCTTGGCTTTAAGGATATTTCTCCAATTTTTATTAATGAACACTTATGTCCAGCCAACAAGCGAATTGTTGGGCAAAGCGCTGAGTGCAAAGAGGGAACATAACTGGAAATTCGATTGGGTGTCTGACGGGAAGATCTTCATGCGCAAAACAGAAAATTCGCGTGTACAGCATGTGACGTGCTCAGAGGACCTTGCTCAGATGCAGTAAGCGTTAAAAAAAGAAAAAAAGACAGAAAAATGAAGACTTTAACAGATATTGAAGAAACATGGAAAGGACATGATTTCTTGTCCTTAGTCCACTGCAACATCCGTAGTATTAAGAGAAATCTAGACGTATTTTACAACCTACATAACGCAACACTCGTTTTCTTACGACATCATCGAGATAACAGAAACATGGCTCAGAAGGGATGAAAAAATAAAAATACCTGGATACACGATGCTATCGCAACCTAGAGAAAGTACAGCATCTGGTGGTGGCTTCGCGCTTCTTATAAGCCACAGGCTCGGGTTTCAATGCCTAGTTAACAGTTCGTACAGCAACCAAAATGCCGAAACCCTTTTTGTGAAACTTGAATGTGGTGTTGTTATAGGCGTAGTTCACCGTCCTCCTAGCTCATGTATTAATAATTTCATCTCTGTGATGGGAACTGTTATCGACCCTCTAATATATGTCCACAATCCAATTATCATTTGTGGCGACATGAACATCGACTTGTCTATAGGTGATTGCTATGAGAATATATTTTTTTCTACAGTCCTTTATTCTTAAACATGTCATTTCATCCCCTACTCGTGTTTTCAACATGTCTTCAACTCTCATAGATCATATTTTGTGCAATATTGATATCGATGTACGGGCAGTTGTTTATGACACCACAATTGCTGATCATGGTCCAACATTTTTGTTTCTGCCTCGGGATTGCTTGCATTCTTCTCGCCAAACGCACCACAAATATTCGACAGGGCTTAACTATCCACGTGTATGCAGCATCTTACTCACTACAAATTCCCTGCGGGTGACCGCCCTCCAAATTCTGAAATGCGCCAAACACTGCGACACCGCCATACACTCCATCCTTTGGTTCCCTGCACACGTCAGAGCGATTGAGGGGGTTCCTGTGAACCTCAACGAGTCTGCCCACGAGGCTGCGCGTGGCTTTGCCCAGCGCGCTGCCCTCGGGTCGGGCGACTCTCACCCTGGACACAGAGACGCTCCTATAACGCACAATGAACTTACTAAATTATTTTACCTATAGAGAAGGGTTTTCACGCCGCCTCACTCCAAGCTAAGCAGGCCGCAGGCGGTCACGCTCAGACTCCTGCAAATGAACTCCTACCCAAATCCGGCGTCCCTTAACAGCATATATACCGAGATTTATCCGAATTGTTCTTGTGTGGTCTGTGGTGGGGTTGCTACTTTGCCTCATATGCTCTGGGAGTGCGGGTCGCTGGGTCCGAAGTTCACCAAGGAAGAGTGGGACGCGCTCCTGCAAAGTCCCGTCCTTGAGGACTAAATCCTGGCCGTCCAGCGCGCCCGCGATCGGGCCGGCAGACTAGATCTGTTAGTCCCGTCATGAGATTAGCCGGGTGCGCGTTTTATCGCGTCTTGCTGGACCAAATAGACGTTTATTTACTCACTCACTCACTCACTCACTCACTCACTCACTCACTCACTCACTCACTCACTCACTCACTCACTCACTCACTCACTCACTCACTCACTACCCGCTTTTGTATAATGAGTTTTCTGTAGAGAAACGCAATGTTTAATAGACTTCTTTACTTTCCGAAAACAAAACAAAAGTAGTTTTTCTCTTGCACCTGTGTAGTTCTTGGTGCCTGTTAAGTAAAACATTATAGGGCAACTTACGGGTGCGAATGCATAAATTGTGGCTATATTCCGGAAATTGCAAAAATCGTACGAATAGGACACCAAACGTACCAGGCACTTTATGTCTCTGAAATTTGTACACAGCTTAGTCACCAGTAATGCACCAGCTCATACAGTCACCCAGCCTTGGAAATCCATGTCCACTGCAGCCTGTTGTTGTAATGTTGTAACATGCCGTTTCATTTCTCCTGCGAAGCCAAATTTCTTCACCTTGGCCTTTCACAGCCCTCGGACATGGCTTGGATGGCTCATAGCAGTCATTTGTTTTGCCTCGGACGGCCGTGTCTGCAAAGAGTAGGAGGAAAATTCTATTGCGAAACATTCGTACCTTCATATGACCTACTTGATCTTGTATGAATTGGGATTTTATAAAAGCCTTCGTAGTGGCAAGTTCAGCTTAGTCACAAGTTTTTCATGCACTTTCAGCATTAACTAGACGAGCTGGACAGGTAAGACTTCCGTTAACGGCTTTGTAGCACAAAATTATATCTGTCCACGAGCTACTGAAGAACCAACAGGGGCAAAAGTACCTTGCAATCGCGTGAAGATTTGTTGAAGGTCATTTCGTGAAGGTCAATCGCGTGAAGGTCATTTGGATTGTTAGAATCTCTGAACGTGCATTCCTTGCTAAGAAGGAATGCACGTTAAGAAGAAATGTTAAGGTAGAAGAACTCGAATCTGTGCCAAGAGTCCTTCATGAAAGGATCATAGTAGCCCCAATCACTAAGAACATGAGTCCTAAATACCACTGGGGACGTAGAAGTGCTCGAGCTCGAAAGTTAATGCAGCAATTCGGTGGAAACCCGGATACAGTCTACACATATGTCGCTCGATGTGGTGCTTACAAATACGCCCTCGCAGTGGTAGGAGCGGCCGCGAATCAAGGGCTTGTGACTTGCGCCACGGCTATAGTTGCATCTGCGAATACCGCAGAAGCTTCAGCCATCGCGCTAGCTATTAAAACTAAAGACGCTCTAGGACAATCGTCGATAGCTCTTACAGATTCCCAAGTCGCATGTAGACTATTCCTCACTGGGAGGTTACCACACAGCACCACTCACCTATTAGGATCCAACCTAACGCAGAAACACATGATCATCTGGTGCCCGGGTCACGCTGGACTCGAGGGCAATGAGAGAGCGGACGGCGTAGCTCGTGCTTTTGTCAACCGAGCGGCCGACCACTCTGACGAAAACCCCTTTTTACCACGCGACATCCTTGAGCACCAGCGGCGCGAGTGAAGAAAGTACAGTCCACCACCACACCCTGACCTATCCAGGCAGAACTCTTATGACTGGCGCCGAATACAGACGCGCTCATTTCCAAACTTTTATTTGAAAAATGCCATTCACCCAACGCTGTGCAGCGTTCGCTGTCCTTGGTGCGGAGGCAGGCCACCTCTCACCCACATTACGGGGGACTGCCAGAACAGGCCACCCAAAATTAATACAACAAAAATAGCCGGCAAACTTTCCGGAAGGGAGCAGTGGGAGACTTGGCTCGCCAGCGAGGATTGGGAGATGCAAGTAGCCCTCGTCGACCAAGCACGGCGGACCGCTCAAGCCAGTGGGGTCCTGGACTAGGGGCTCGGCCCACTCGCTCCCTGCATTTTTTTTTCTTTTAAATAAACGTTTTGATATATATATATATATATATATATATATATATATATATATATATATATATATATATATATATATATATATATGTGTTGTTTAGAAAAACCAAGAAGCATATGCCTGTCCTCAACATAGAGCGAAACATTTTATCTATCTATCTATCTATCTATCTGTCTATTTAAAAAGCCCCTAGGTTCATGGGCTTTACTGAGTGGAATGAGTAAAACAGCACAAAAAATGCAACAAGGTGTAACTGTAACAATTACATGAGCGAAAATTACAGTACACCTTCTAGCTATACAACGCTATCTAAAAGTTTCTGAATAGATGACTGTCCATGATAGCGGCTGTTTGTACGGAACCGCGAGCACACTCTTCGGAACTCCAGGGTATGAACGAGACTGGAAAAGCATTAGTTTCGCACAACCGTGCACCTACTTTATAAGGGCATCTAATCGAGTCACAATGGAACATGGGAGCAAGATAAACTTATTTCGGAGTTGCAAATCATGAAATAGTACGTGGACAGTGCTTAGACGAAGTTTCTTGAAAAAGGGTGCTAAAGAAAACAAGTCAATGATTTTCTTTTTTTCTTTTTGACATGTCATCTATGCTAGCTGTTGTATTCTTAATACGGAGGATGAAGGGAACTAAACAATTTTGGATCATTTCTAACGAGGCCATTAAATTGTTGATATGGGTCCCGTACTGAAGCAGCGTATTCAAATTTTGAGCGAACCAGTGTTTTTTATATCACTATATTCAAGGAACAAGTTGCTCATGAAAAGTTGCGACGAAGGCCTGCTAGCATTCTCTTAGCTTTGTTAACTATATTACACAGGGTATTTACAATGTGAATGCTGAGCTATATATAAAAAAAAAAACATGTTCTCTTGTTGGTTGTTATTCAAGAAGCAAGTGAGCATCACGATCATACGCACACGTGCTACATTTTTTTATAATTGAGATACGTGCACCATGCATGACACAACTCATAAACGACGTTACGTTCAACTAAAGGATTTTTATGTCTTCAGCGGAGGTTCTGATATCGCATCCAATAGCCTTGTCAGTTATCAAGAATGAAATCTTTGGTTTCGTATATATAGCATCCACACCCCGACGTGCGCAATCCGAAGTAAATCAGCGTCAAACAACGGCCTGCAGACCGTGCAGAAAAGCTGCTATATGTACAGGAAATAGGATGTCACCGAGATTTCTTCATCGTAGAAGTACAGTGCTATAGTCGTACCTCACTGTACGACGATCGAATCGTTCAGATTGAGTCCAACACACGCACAGCTCAAAACAGGTCGACGTCAACCATTACGACCAAAAAATATGGAAGTTTATTCGTGTGCATAAACCTAGCTTATGCACGCGGACGTATAACGTAAAACTACTCCTTTCTGACTTTGTTCCAATCTCCTGACGTAAAATTTACGCCAGGAGATTGATGTAAAACGGCTGACGCAGGCATCGGGCGGTGACTCGCAGCGTTGAACGCGCCAGTCAAACACACTTCTCGTTCATAGAACATCACTTCTGTTTGCTTTGAAAGCGAACAGAAGTGCCTACCTTGACAGGAATGTGTTATCTAATTAGCTCACCAGAGGCGAGGGGCTCTGCGCTAAATCGGAGGAGCAGTGCTAGCGCCGTGAAAATGTGCAACCGGATGAAGTGCGCATGCCGGCGTCGGCGGTTGGTCCGCTTCCCCTTTCTTAGCGTTGGGTGTCTGGTACAAAAGCGTGGTGGCATGCAACGCAAGAAAACAATGCCGCTAAAACAAGTCCACAGTGAACAAAAGTTGGCAGAGAGATGTCGTCTACGTGCCAAAAGGGCTCGACGCCGTTATCTGCCGCGCAAAATTTCTGATTGCGACACTCCAGGCGCATATCCACTGTCATCGTCGGAGTTGCCGCCGCTGTGATGCTCCGTCTAGAGTCCAAGCGTGATACAATCGTGTCCACACGTCGTATGCACGTCCGCACGTCAAGTTTCACCCTAGACGCTACCGCTCGTTTCTCCCCTGGCGGAATGATTTCGCCTCCCACAAGTGTACGTTTCCGACGATTTCCTTCAAGGTTGCGTTCGCGCTAAGCACGCGCTGCACGCCAAACCTTCCTTGTTTGAGATAGTGCCTCTTCGGAAGACTGGTAATTGCTGATGAGCTGTTGACTGTAATAACCGCAATTTAAATACGAAAGAATTGACGCCACCAGTGGAATTTTACCGATTCCCAACTAAATGATACGAAAAAGGTAGACGACAGATATGGGTTGCCACAGCGCACCGAACTAAGTAAGTAAACAACTTTGTTGCATGCGCTAGCAGTGGTCGTAGTTCACTCGTGCCAAAAAATTGAATGTGTGCACAATGCATTGAACATGACCGAGGTTCATTACTGCACCACCAATGAACCCATCTATCGAGTTACTGGAAGGTACACGCCAACATCTTGGTACGCCGGCGTTGGTGTACCGGATATGATAACAAATGCTTGCAACCTCTCTCTCTTGACCACTGTTAAAAAATTGGCAATGCTATCTGCATTGCTGCCGCTATCCCATATGTAGGGGACGAACTAGTTAAAGGTTTGTACACATGTCAAATTTGTGCTGTGCGGTGATATAGTTTGCATATTTCCGCACAGTGCCAACAAAAGTCCGTGGTCGCCAACAGAGACATCACGGATTGGCAGCACACATTCAGTACAAAATTGCAAAAAAAAGGACTGTAGCCAACACCCCTCGTAAGTGCCGGCGACTTTTCCAGCGGCAATTACGTTGTCGTCTCCGCTTAGCGGCTCTGCGTCATCGACATGGCTAAGCAGACGCTGCCTTTTCGCCACGTTGTAACCTAGAAAATTGTCGTCCACAGCACACATCTTAAAGGCAAATCGAGTCGTGTGCATCGTGCACATGTCCTTCGAATGAAACGTACACATACAGAGAGCTACACCGCACCTGGTGCAAAACCTGCTCAAACACGCTCAGTGCAGCAGGCAATCAAAGCGGTGTGACGGAGAGATTCGAGAGATGTACACCTGCTCATTGAAATTTTCCTGCCTCATGCGGCACTCACGCTGCTGAAGATGGCGTGACGCTCACGCTGGCGGACGAGCCACTCGGCTGTGCCATTGTTGTCAAGGCTGTGTGTGCGAATGAAAGCATACGAGGGTGAGCCATTGATGGTGGCTCGATCTATGTCTCGCGCGCGCAGGAGAGGATGGCGGGGTGGTAGCGCGCCACCTTCCAACGCGGGCGAGGCCCAGGGGAGCGGGGGGGGGGGGGGGGGAATGGTTGGGGGCGTTCCACCCCGGCGGTGACTGCGTATGGCATGGCCGAGCTCGGCGGCACTGGACTGGCCTTGAAAGCATTCTGCAATGCGGACAGAGTGCGCCGATTGCTGATGGCTTCGTGAGCGCTGTGTTCTCGACGCTTAGTTCGCGTAAAAGCAAGAGGCAGCAAGAGGGTCAATTCGCTCGCTGCTGCTGCCGCACTTCCCCACGCCAGCGTTTTGACAGTGAGTGTCCGAGGTCGTCGAGTGAGACGTGTACATGTTGGTGCGCGCGTGACGCCATACTTCTTAATTTTGTCAGTAAGTGAACGTTTACAAAATTATATGGCCGGTAAAAGTACTATCCTAGCTCCGTGTAGCTACGGAATAATTTGATATCGCAATCGATGCTTCGCTTTTCGGACGAACCTGCAATTCTTTTATTACGCCGAAATAATTTCATTCTCCCCGGCAGCTATGAGCTGCCAGTGAAAAATTGATCGCTTGGCAGCCATCATCTATTCATTTCGAAACGGGCCATTCTCCGGATACTAAAAAGAAGCAGTTTTGTTTGGCATATTAGTGCATTTTTAGTGCGTACGCGTTACTTTGACAATGTGAGTTTTCGCGGTTTTTTTATGTTCAGCGACATAAGGGTAAAGTGGGCTCAGCCCGCCAACGTTCTCCCACTAATGGAAGGCTGTTGTTGAAATCAACAGCCCTCCGCATTAATAGCCCTCGAATCAACAGCCCTCCGAATTACTTTCGAGTAAGCCGTATGGGTTTCCTTTGTAGAAATTGCTACGAAAGGGTGGATGTCTGCTTCAAGCTGTTGATAAATTCGACTTCGCCCTGCCATCCGCTAGCTCCGATGGAAGAGTGGCGGGCCCGGAAAGGCGGTGGTCCCGGGTTTGAGTCCCGAATCAGGACAAGTCTTTCTTCAACTGCGAGGCTTTTCTTTCGAAGAACCCCTATGGGCTTCCTTTGTAACGATTGCTACGAACGGGTGGATGTGTGATTTGCCCTTTATTAGCGGATTAGATTCGTTACACCGGCTACGCTTCATATGTACGAATAACTTTAAATTCATCCCTTTGAATTGCTAGACTTCTTAGCAGACAACCGCTCATTTCCGCATCATCATCAGCGTAATTTATGGTTACTACATGCTTAAAGGCTGTCTCAATTATCTGGGGGAGGCTTTAGCCTGACATATAATTTTAACATATTGTTACGCATGAAGAAAACGAAGACCAGTGAACGTGCTTGCTGTCCCGAGTGGAGGAAGGAAGAAGAGGACGACGCTCGGTTGATAAACCAGCTGACCGCTCTTGCGCTCACCTTCGCGACTTAAAGTAAACGGTCCCCTTCATCCGTAAGGGTTACAAACGGTCTCCTTCGTGCGCAACAAAATGGTGGAGGTGTCCAACTTCTGTCAGATGCTGGGGAACGATTCCGGGAGCTGCTCGGCCAATACTCGTCGCCAGACGATACGTGTGCTGGCCACGGGGCACCGTGTGGCCGTTCGGAGGGCCGACAAAACTCTGACAGCTGGCCATACCACGTGGTCATACGCTGGTTGCAAAACCGCGATATATGACCCGGGACACCACAGGAATAACACACCGGGAGAGGTCGAAACCTTGGTCGTTCGTCAATGAAGCGGATATGATCATTTTCCCGCGTGTAGTGGGTTGGTTCGTGGCGTGTGTCACGACGATACATCGGGCGTCGAGAAGGCGTGCGCTGAGTGCGTTGGTCATAGCGCGGAGTCGGCCGGCGTGTTGTCTTTCCTCGCCTGTGGGGCTGCGTGGTACTCCACGGCCGCTGCGGTAACCATCGGTTGCCAAGGGGCCGAATGTAGCGCCGTCATAGCCTCTCGTGACGTGTACACGCCATGGTGGTCAACAGTTGAATGCAACAACCCTTCGCGGCGGGAAAGTTCCTCGCAGACAATCTGTCGGATGGTCGAAGGAAGGTCGAGGCAAGGACTCGTGTCCACACTGGCAACCGTCGTAACGCTTGCCAACCGACCAAACTTTGGCGCAATCCGACGCATCTTGAGCGTTTCAAAAGTTCTTTAGTGCCGAATGACGTCGGACACAGAACTGAGGCTCTCCTTTCCAATTAGAAAATTGTAAACATCCTCAGCCACTCCTTTCAGCAAATGTCCAACTTCATCTTCTTCCGACATGCGAGCATTGACCACCTTGCACAGCTTTAACACTTCTTCGATGTATGTTCTGCATGTCTCACCTGGTAGCTGCTCCCGTTGCAACAGTGTCTGCTCCGCACGCTTCTTTTTGGCGACTGAGTCCCCAAAACACGCCTTTAACTCGTCAACAAAATGTTCCCACGTCGTAAGCTCGTCCTCGTGGTTCCCATACCACACGAGGGCGGTATCCGTCAGGGAGAACACCACATTGGTGAGCTGAGCGGTTGCATCCCACCCGTTGGATTTGCTCACTCGTTTGTAGTGGACGAGCCACTCGTCGGCATCTTCCCCCGCTTTGCCTCCGAAGGTGGGTGGAACTCGGTAGTATGGCAGTGGACTGCTAGGCGCTGCCCTCGGAATGGCTCCTTCTTCTGGCATGTCGCAGATGGTCACGGCTGATGGCGGGAGGCCGGCAAGTCGACGGCTTCGACGAAGCTGCGGCAGTAATGGTTCCGTTGTTGTGAGCGGTACCCCGCACCTCCACCACTTTGTTGAGCGCGAAGGAGACCGTTTGTAACCCTTACGGATGAAGGGGACCGTTTACTTTAAGTCGCGAAGGTGAGCGCAAGAGCGGTCAGCTGTTGTTGTTGTTGTCCTGAGTGGCAGTGGCACATACCCACAGTGGGGGATTGGCCAAGAATAGGGCGGTTTAATTAGGTCCCTAAAATAATAATGATAACAAGGGAGTTAACAATTTGGGCGTGTGAGTTTAAAAGTAAACGTTTTGTGTTTGGAGAAAAAAGGAAATAATCAGATGAAAACCGGGTATAAGATAATAATAATAATAACAACAATAATTAATAAAAGATAAATAAAAGAAAGCTATGGTTGGGAGGGAGAACGATCAATCTAACATGGAAATCGATTAGTTTCAATGAGGTAATTTTGGATCGCCAAGCAAACATTTCTGTTTCTGAACCCAACAATGGAGGCTCCAAAAGATAGGATCACAGGCACTGATAAAGTCAGACCAATAGAGCGAAGCGGGATTTCGAGTAGTCGTTTTCTTATAATAGAATAATGTTTGCAAGACAACAAGAAATGGTCGATTGTGTCCACTTCGCCACAGAATCAGCATAATGGTGAGGGGACCAGACCAGACCTGTGGAGGTAGAAGTTCAATGCAGGTATACGGCAGCGCAGCTTCATGATGGACACTTCAATTTTCCGTGTTCGGCAAAAATCTCTGTTCCAAGGGTGCAGGAGATGTCCGTAATCAACAGAGTTAGTAATTGCGGAGCCTGATACTGACTGTATAATGATACTCCTGCGAAATCTAGCTGCAGTTACATAAGCAGTCAAAGGGCAGCACGGAAGAATCGGGCCACTTATCGATGCCTTGGCTAGAGAGTCTGCAATTTCATTAATGATTAGTCCTTTATGGCCGGGCACCCAAATCAAACGCACGCTTCTCAAGTAACCAGGTACCAATGATTGAAATGTCCTCATCACGCGAGAATCGCTAGAAGCAGTAAGGGATGAGCACAATGATAAAGAATCAGTAACTATCACGGCTGACGTAATAATTGGTCCTAATTTGCGTAATGCCAGCACCAAGGCCATGAATTCCGCTAAAAAAATCGGTATGAAATCTGGCAGCCGAAGAGAAAATGTCCAATCGAGAATCGGGGAAAACATTCCTACACCTGACTTTTCTTCACGTTGTGAAGCATCTGTAGCAATTACAACGTTTGTTTGAAGGTTTTTCAGGTGATCTTGTATTATACCGTCTAGAATACGGTGTGGAAGTAATTTTGCATTATTAGGAAAGATGTCATCAAATTGAATATCCATGGCAACAGCTCTGTCGGTAATAGGAAGAACATCGCATATGCGCACGCCCAAAGAGTCAAGTAATTTTTGCACGAATATAATTTGCGGGTTATGTAGTCGCGGCCAGATGACACCGAAAAACAACGCAGGTTGTGAAATAAAGATTATTTGGGAATGACGCAGTGATGATTCGTAAATCCCTAAGAACGTCTGCGCCGTCAAAAGCCGGAACCTGCACGAAAGTGGCGGAACACGGAATTCTAGATAAAGAATAGAATTTGCAACAAATTTAGGAAGACCTAAACACAGACGTAATGCTTCTCTTTCTAAGAGGATTAGAGGACGGGACATGTAGGCTGGAGCTCCAGAAAAGAGCACGCAACCAAATTCTAATACAGGGCGAACGTACATACGATATATCATTAGGAGTGTATCTCTTCTCAATCCTATTCGACGACTGCTCAGCCTACGCAATATGCCAATTGCACGGGTACCTTTCCCAGTCAAATGATCTATGTGTGAGCGCCAGTTGAGAGAGGCGTTATAAATAATTCCGAGGTATTTAACAGATTGCATCTGTGGTATGTCTTGAAGGTGGTAAGACAATGAAATGTGCACTATGTCACGTATCGGAAATACGAGAACAGCACATTTTCTGGCATTGAGGGTGAAGTGACTAGCATCTAACCACCTCTCCAGATCATAAAGGTAAGTTTGCAGTCGTTGGTATAGCGTGTGGATGTCGTTTGCAGATGCAAAAAATGCAATATCGTCTGCATAAACATAAGTAGTTATTTCTTGATGACAAGGTAGTGTGCTCATGAGAATATTAAAAAGTACCGGGGAAAGAACTCAGCCTTGCGGTACGCCTCTCGTTTGTTTGTGTCTAGAAGAAGGAACGCCGCTTTCGTAGCAATAGAATTCTCTTTCACCTAAGAATGACCGAATCCACGCTACTATATACCCAGGAACACCACAGGAAGTTAACCGATTGATCAATATAGTGTGCTCCACAGTGTCGTATGCTTTAGCGATATCGAGCGTCGCTAAGGCAGCGTATTGCTTATGACGTCGAGCGAGTTGTATTCGGCTTTCTAAGTCGACGTGGGCATGCCAGATGGAGCAGCCGGCCCTGAAACCAATCTGACAGGGACTAAGAATGGAATTACCATTAATAAATTTCATGATGCGACGGTGAAGAAGCCTCTCAATGAATTTTACTACGTTTGATGTAAGCGCAATGGGCCTAATGTTCTCCAATACATACCTTCCTTCTTGTTTCTTAAGCATCAATATTACCTTGGCAAGCTTCCAGTGCAACGGAATCCATGCATATTTAATTGAATAATTCACCAGGTCTAAGAGAACGTTAGGCGATTCATGTAACAATATTTTTAACATTGCATTTGTGACGCCATCAGGGCCAGGGGCTGAATTCGGTAAACATATTGCAGTCTCATTTAGTTCAGCTAAGGAAATTGGAGTAAAGTCGCTGGTTTATCAACTGAGCGTCGTCCTCTTCTTCCTTCCTCCACTCGGGACCGCAAGCACGTTCACTGGTCTTCGTTTTCTTCATGCGTAACAATATGCATACATGTTTGCTAATTTAATCCCATCAACTAAACCTCCGCCGTCCTTCTCTGCACGCTGATTGTGTAATTGTATTAAACCTCCATTAATCATATCTGCGCATTACATGATTTCCCCAAATACATAAATTTCTTCGCCTTACACAAAATAAGAATGCTATTTCTGCTGCTGCAAGCTATTTCTTTGCCGAGGTGCAAAGGAGTTTGAGATGCGAATACAGCCTGCAGATGTCTATCAGCACGTGCTATTGGGCCCATGAAGGTAGAGTAGAGCATCGAAGCACCGACTCCAGACAGTGGAGTCAACAGAAGCGGGGTATGAAATAGCATCGCAAGTACCTGGCTCTGTCGGGCACCGAGGAAATGGGTCATGGGCAACAATATCTTTTTCAGAACTGCGCCATCAGCTATAAGTTACCTCGTACGCGCACTGAACCAGATTACGATGAAATGAGCATAGGTCTTATCTCTCTCTGCACTCTCTCATTTTTTTTCTTAAAGAGCCACAGTAACGTTCTTCCACCCATCCATCTATGGTCTATATCTACCCGTGTACTGAAAACAACGGACCATCGGATTGCTTTGAGTGTCTACACGAAGTAAGACGGTGTTCCTAGCGTCCACAAATGTGGGTGAAAGCTTTTCATATAAAATGAAGTTCAACAGAGAGCTTGGCACTGCTTTCATCACATTTTGGGCATACTAGATGAGCCTAAAAGCGTAAATTTTGTCACTAACTATACTCTGTTAGAACACAGATGGTTACATAAGCTTTCGAAGCTGTATTTAAATCTGAGCGACGGATACATCAAACAAAGCGAATCTGTAAAAGCGAGTTTTCAAATCCTTATAAAATGCCGACGGTCTGTTTGCTGGCCGTCGTTCATACAGCCACTTTGTGGCTTCCAAGCAGGTTTCCTTGATGGGCCATGTCGCCGGCTTCTACCGTCCCTGACGTGCAAAAAACTAGCTGACCTTCAACTTGCAACCGATGAACCATGACGCGATCAAAGAAAATTAGCGGTTTAGTGTCTACAAAAACTGCGCGAACAAGTTGTCTTGCCGAGTGATGTACACAAAAGGTAACTTCTATTTAAAAGTCATGTATGATCACGTTTCCACCAAAAATATCGCAATCTGAATGCAGGTGGCATTCTTGACTGTCTTGACATTTGACACAGAGGATGCCATCGAATGCCAGCCTTTACCAAAGCCCTTCACTACACGGCCTTCACCGCACGGAAACCTTCACAGGACTTCTTTCACGAGATTCGCTGCACAAGCGGGAAGTGACCGCATACATACACAATGTCGTCTTTGCCAGAAATGAAGTATGCACAAAAGTAATACAGGCTTTATTAACTCTGCCTAACAAGGTCACTTACGGCGGGTGTTAACGTGCCAAAGCAGTGTGCTCAAAACTATTTCTTCATTAATAGGCATGATAGACGCGTCATTTCACTAATTCAGGATTAGTGTGGGATAAGAAGCACTCTTACCGTGCGTTGCATCATACATTAGCAAAAGACGCCACATCACTGATTGCTCGTGTAATGTTTCCAAACTTGCAGAACTCAAGCACAGGCAGCGATTTCACAGTGCAGTGTGCTGCCTGCGTATGTCACCTCTTTCTTAAGCTTGCGCTTCTTCTAGCCGCTTATCGGCATTAGCGAACACGGACGATCAGACACAACGTTCGAGGAGTACTTCTGAGGGTCGTTATATCTAAGCGCACTGGAACTCGCGCTGCTTGAAAATGAAATTTCGTTTCTCAAACATTGACAGCAGGCGCAAAAGTGGTCCCGTTATTCTTTATTTCTTGCTCCTTTTTTGCCTTTTCCTATTCCTCGGTGCATATATTTTGGCTGCCACAATGAACCGTCAAACATAGATAGTGCTGCGTCGTGTCACTTAAACTGCTGCGCCACCTTTGCACCGTTTCTTTGCAATGATAGCACACCAGTCAGCTCATATGTGCACCTCACTGTGTGAGAGTATCATGGATATAGATTTATGCTAGCTTGTAGTATAAAATCTGAAACTTGTGTGCTTAAAGAAAAATGATGATTGTGTCAAAGCCAATGATATGATTCAGGCTTCTCTTTGTTCCACGCAGCTGGTTTTTCTTCAGCAACTTAACAGCGAGAGCGTAAACTGTTAAACAATTCCAGCTTTCGTGGCGCGAGAAGCCTGTGAATGACAGCAGCATCATTAGCAAGAAATGTCAAAACAAATGCGTAGAATCATGATGAATCGTAGCACAGAAATACATAGACTCGCACAAAAAGAGAAGAGACGACAGATCAGCGTTAACAACCGATAAATTAGATTTGCCGTGATGTCGAACCAGTAAGCCCAAACAGCCACAATAATGAAGTTCTGTATGTGAAAGTAGACGTCAATTTCTTACCAATTACAACAAGAATGAGGACTGCGAGGATTAGTGCCTTCATTGCTGGTTTGTCAGAGCTGGAAGATGTAGTCCTTTTCTCATAAAATCGGAATAGTTCGCTGCCGTACAAAATTGTGATTGGACCAAGCAAACGCGAGCACCCTCTTTCATGGACCTCGGACAATGAAATAATATTTTAGAGATGAAGTTCGCCTGCGGAAATGCTTTGCAACACTGTTTTTATTGCAAAACATTGTCGGAAAAAGGTAATGTATACACGCCAGTGCGGGTGATTGATGGAGTAGGTTTGTATGGAAACACAAAAGGCATTCGATCAGTAGAAGTGGACCAGGTGACAAAAAGCTTTTTTCTCTTCGCAGTTTTCTTGCGACAATATTGCAAGTAGCTCTTACTTTGTGCAAGTAGGAAATGGCGGCGAAGTCCAAGCATAGTGCAATAAGAATGATGTTGCCATATGTACTTGGATAATATATTGCCTTGCACATGCTTAGCTTGCAGCGACGTGGTTTCGGCAAATGTTCTTTTTACATTTCTTTGGGGACTCACAGCACATGTGTGAGATATTTGCACACAGTGGAGGACGTGTATCACGTATTTCTTTTTTTTTAGGACGTTTGCAAGAGAAGAACAGGTCACTGAATAATAACAAAGGTTGAAAAAAATTGCTTACTCTCCCGTAATTGATAATAGATGCGAGCATTAAATGGTAACCAGCAAAGGAGATTGGTTGGAAATAATACTACCCACAATCTTATAATTGGTTAAGTGCATTTTCGCAACACCACACCACGCCATATTGTGCACTGGTCCATATGGGCGCGGCCCAGCTAGAAGAAAAAAGCCAGCTGAAAAAGGCGCGACCAAACGTATCAGCGAATCTCGTATCTTGCTCTGTGATCTCGACGCAAGCGGGCACGTGATTGACCGCCACTAAGCAAAGGGCTGGCTTCACGGAGCGTTCGCCTGCCAAGGCTGGCTGCCTGACGTAATGCTCTCTCCTCACTTTTCCCTTCCTCCGTGAAGGCAAGGCAACGCGCCAGACGCTTCCGGCGCCACGCCACGCCGCAGCTCGGCGAACGCATTAGGTGCGCAGAAAATTGCATTCCCAAGAATTGAAGTGTAGCGTGCCCTGTATCTGACTTTGTATGTTGCTCTTGGAAATTACAAATCATCGGAATGGGTCCTCGCTTTCTTTTTCACACTAGTTGCGTGCTCCTTCAATTTAATGTTTAGACAACTCAGTCAGTGCCACACAGCAGTGACCGAAACAAGGCACGGAATAAAGAAGTCGGTCACGAGTAGTTTTTCCTGCTTTGCCACAGGGTGCATAAGCGGGGCAAAACGAAGGGTCAAATTTACTCAATAAAATGGAGTTCATTGATATAAATCATGCGAAGTATATATTGTTGCAACTATGAAGGGGCAAACATTCAGGGCACATGTAATTTCATCCAGCTTCTGTAAAAACCTTGGACATGGCAGTTGCTATATGCATTGCTACAAGGTTTCATACTGGTTGCTACATGCATCATTTACCGCTAGGTACTGTATCGCAGGGACGAAAGCCCCGGTAACGCTCCCTTTCACGAAGATCCACCCCAAACAACACTATGAAATTCTGGGAAAATGCTTAGGGCGTGCACATCAGTCCTTTAGGACATCTCCAGGACGTCCCTAGAGTAATCATAGTAATCAAGTTCATTTGTTCGGCCTTAGCACGTCCTTAGGGCTTCCTCAGGACAACATTCGAGGATATTTTCAATCGCAAACCTCTGTGAAAGGATCACATATGTCTTGCGTAGTCTGTTACGAACGTATCAATAGGTATGCAGAACAGAATTTAGTGTTCTGTCAAAATAGTGATAGAGTTCACATCAGCCAATAGGTTAGTAATTCGGTGCAAAAATTTTCATCAGCTACTTTGCATATAAGTTGCATCGGATCAAAGCGAGAGCACCATCCAGTAGTATTTCAATCTGAGTTTTCATAATGGTGGTACAAAAAGCCTATCCCCCTTCCCGTATATTTAGAAATTCTTCCACCGGTAGCTGTTCTCTGCAAAGGAACTGCTTGGGTTGGTTTTATTCTCATACTAACAAGAAAAACATCTACAAAGGGTCCTTCTTTGCTTCGGCTTTCAATTTTCATCCAAGCTTTTATGAAGTCAGCTTCGAGCAGCGTGCTTCCTGGTTGCACCACTGGGATCGATGCACTCCTAGACCAAAATTTTAAATATGTTTTCAACGCGTATATAAGAACAAGTGTTGGATAAGACACAATTTCATTTACTAGATCCTATACCAAGGACATAACTTTATTCTTTAAGCGCAATAGAGAAGGATACTAAATTACGTAGTGTTAGCATATCAATTATGCATCGTGAATTGCAAAAAAAATTCCTATTTACTGTAACGAGGAGACTTAGTAGGGCATAACTGACGCAAGAATCAAATCTGGGTGGCGGCGCTGCCTTGAAGTTCCACACTGCGTGTCGGTAAAGTAGTTGTGGATTTCTATAGGATTTGAATGTATCTATAGACTATAGAACCTGGCTTCACGCCGCTATGGACGCTTCTGAGCAGGCCCGCTCGCGCGACCAAATGAAAAAGTATCCAAGCAATACGGTCGCATAGGTACGTTGTGTACGGAAATGTGGACTGCGATGTTGTCTGCCGCAAATTCGCCAGCGCAAGCCTACTGCTTAGTGCCACAAGAGCCTAGAAACCACTACAGGATGACATCCACCCGTGAAATTCTACATATTTGGTGAGGGCGCGGGTAGTTGCAGCAAGAGAGGAAACAAGCATGCACCACTGCTGCTGATGGCAGAGTCACGTAAGTCATGCTTGTTCACTTTCGCACGCCACATTTTTGTCCGTGTCACGCAGTCAGTTGAGAGGGTTCTCTCGTTCAATTGGGAACCATGGCGAAGGCGTACACTGCGGCGCTTAGCCTTCGCTGGGCGCCAGCCCTAAAGGGCCGCTGCAGCGCGCAGCTTCGTGAAGGCGCAGCAAGTGGCATGACGTTATGCGATATCACTTCATGTTAAAAGTACAAATGAAGAAAGTTGCAAAAGAATAGTCAAAGACTAAATAGCGCTAAGGAACTCGCGTTGAGACCCGCAGCACAAGTACCATGAGGGACGATTTTACTATCGCATCACGCGACACAACGACGATGACGTCCCTGAGTTGTCGAAACCAATGATCAATTCATACGCCTCAAACATGCACTTTGTCCCGCTGTGAAGTCTAATCCGGGTCGTCAGAGGCTTCTACATGGGAACTTGTGACCGCGATTTTGCGCAATCAAGTAGATCATGATCGTGAGCTGCCATCTGCACTGTAATGCTGACTGAGCTCGACTAACACTGTATGAATTGTTCAACCATGTAACAGCTAACATTCTTCATGGTGACGGAAATATTTGATCTCGATCTGGCTTGATTGCGATCGAAAGTGCCCGTGTTTGTCCGGTTTCCAATTGGTCGAGAGCCTCTTGCTTTAAGGTCATTTCACGCGTATCAAAAAAAGAAGAAATTGCTGGCTCGCCCGTAATCGAAAGCAGATGTATGCATGAAACGGCTACCGGCAAAGCAAATTGGTTGAAGATTATACTAGTCACATTCTTAAAATGGGTGTAGTGCGTGTTCGCAATGGCACACCCAGCCACACCACGCCCCACCACACCGCACCAGGTCATACTGTGCACTGGTCCATATGGACGCTGTCCAGCTAGAAGAAAACCGGCTGAAGAAGGCACGACCGGCAGCAAAAGGCGCCAGGGAAGCCGAGCGCATTTCCCAGCTAAAAGAAGAAAGGCGCCTGACGAAAGCGCGACTCAACACCTCAGCAAATCTCGTTTCTTGCTCCGTGATCTCTACGCAAGAGGGCACGTGTTTGACCGCCTCTGAGCAAAGGGCTGGCTTCACTGAACGTTCGCTCGACAAGGCTGGCTGCCTGACGTAATGCTCTCTCCTAAAGTTTGCCTTCCTCCATGAAGACAAAGCAGCGCATCAGACACTTCCGGCGCCACGCCATGCCATAGCTCAGCGAGCACATTAAAGGAGCAGCAAATTGAATTCCCAAGAATTGAAGTGTATGGTGCTCAGTATCTTACTTTTGAGCGTTGGTTTTGTAACGTACAAATAAGACATCAACGCCCTAGAAGTTGCCGCTTCATTTTCTTCCTGTCAAAGTGACAAGAAACAATTGCGTCTATATGGCGGCTTTGTTTTTTTTTTTTTTTGCTGCCTGTGGTGCAACCGCGTTTAACCGCATTTCTTCTAACAGTGCTGCGCGCTCAGCGTCGGTCGCCACGTTTTCTTCTTGTGGCGTCAGAGTGGTCGGCTGCAAGTGTGCGGCCTTAGGTACGTGCCCGCGGCGCGTCGAATGCTGCCGGCTTGGTCATGCAGCGTGGCGTCATTTCTCGAGGTGGGCTAAAACCCTTGTCGTAGAACTCATGGACCACTCGCGTCGAAAAAAAGCACAGGCAACCATGTCTCGGCGCCAAAAGATTACAATGAGGTGTATGATGCCCCTGTATTTGCCTCTTGAACGTAGCTATTGGAAATGACAAATAAAACGTCAGCGCACTAGAAATTACAGCTTGAGTGGTATTGCGAATAAACATCAGGGAGAACCCGGGAGCAATATTTTTCGAGGCTTCGTTTGGGTGGTGCTGCTTCGTCGCTATATCGTCGAGATGATACTTTCAGTGTTATCGGCGGCGGCGGTGGTGGAGTACCTTCGGCATTTCGAGAAACAGAAACCCTAGCTCCATGGGATGCTGCGTTTAGTTTTCGCGGTAAAGGCTAACGGACCGGCCATGGGTCTGGTTAGGGTACGGTCGGAGCTGCGGCGATAAGTAGCGGCCGGATGACGGTGCCACTCGCGGCTGGCTCCACTGAGTCGTGGCGAAATAATCAACGATATCGCAAAGCCGTTCACATTCCCTTGGGCGCGGCACTTTGACGACAAACGCTGGCTGTCCCAAGTCGGGATATAGGGATCGGCGGTAGACGCGGCTGGCTCCTCCACAGTGATAGAAGAGCGGGCGATGGCTTCGAGCCCTCCATACATCTGTCTTTCTTGGGTAATTGCGCTGGTCGACTGGCGCGCCTGCTCGCGGTGCCGCACAATGAAAGTGTGGCGCGACGAGACCTTGGCGTGCGCGTGGAAAAGAAACATGGTGGCAAGTGGCAGCGACGTAGCCCACGGCTTCGGGCTTAGTGGTCCAGAAGTCATTAGAGACTTCTGAATTTCTTCGCGGACGACATAGACATTTGATGTCACTTCAGGCTGCGACAGCGGGAACACCTCCCATTGTCATTCGCGCACAACGGTCCTGATGGCTTTCATCCGGTTGTTGGAGGGGAGTGCGTGGGCTTCTGAGCAGTCTGGTATCGAGCCGAGGTCATAATCTCTGGTGCACATTTCCAGTGTCTTGTCATTTGTCAATGCCTCTGACAGAGTTTCGGTTACGGTATTACGGTGACGGTTCGGTTACGGTTACAAACGTGAGTTAATGACATCTTAGTTGAAATCAAGAAATAGGAATGGGCATGGGCAGGACACGTAATGAGGAGGGAAGATAACCGATGGTGATTAAGAGTTATGGTATGGATTTCCAAGGGAAGGGAAGGGTCGCGCATTACTTCAGCAAAGAGCTCTTGTTTTACTCCGCTCGTAAGGAAACTAACTTTCCTCTCTTCTGACACGGCAGTGTCAGCATGGCGGAACAAGCGAGACATCTCCTGGGTGAAAATCGTAACGTTTTCATTTGGCTGTTGGATCTGGACTTGGGAAGGTCTGAAGGAAGCCTCTGCGAAGCAACTCCCACGTTATTAGGGTGTATTCTCGATTCTCAAAAGACGTCCTGGTGGCGTCTTTCAATGAGAAAAAGACATGCCGCAGCTTGTCTTCACCGTTCCAGTTGTTAAAGGTTGACATTCTTTAGAAAGTCTCCAGCAAGGTTACTGGTTCGTCTGTTGAAGGTCCATGTAAATTATGTGGCTCCCTTAGTTGTTTTACTACAAGGGCCGCAGGCGAAGCTGGGTCCATCATCGTGGCTGATGATATAGTCGTAATCTTTCTGGTCGTCTTGGGTAGCAGTCCGTGCTCCAGTGTCAAGTTTTGCAGTATGCGACCAGCTCTATGGTGCGGGGTGACACTGGCGTTGTCTTCGCAGTTGTGGCTTTGGTCACGACATTGAGGGGGTGTCCGGAACCTAAACAATGAGGTACATCCACCAGATGTCACATTGTAATGACAGTGAAGAACACTGTAGTAAAACTGTGGATCAGGAAAGTAACCTTTTACTGGCCTAACTAGTGCCAAGAAAAAGGAAGTGGCACTCAAAGTACAATAATATCAGCGAGCACAGTAATCTGATCTGCAGGTTTAAGTGCGTCGGTTTTTATACATCATTCGTCTAAGGTTCCAGCGTAATCGTCGGTGCTATTCGCGTATTGCATACAATTTATAGACAACAGATAGAATCAAAGATAACATTGCAGTATGTTCCAAATCACGCAGGCGCGTCTTGCGCTGCGCGATAAATTTCACTTGTTAGCGGGTGAAATGTGGTCTCCGGAAAAAGGATGAACAAGTACACTGGTCAACCTAAGCAAGCTGTTTTGTATACTTTTCCGAAAACATTGGGCAGACCTACTAAAAACTTTCTACAATACAAATAAGATATTCGAGGCCCCCAAGCACTGCTTATGAGTTTCAAATCCGAAAGCAATAATGTCCAATTCAACGCATCTGACATGTTCTTCGAGGTTTGCGCTGCGAGTAACGTACCATAGTACGTGCTGCCAGAGCCAACAAACAGCAGTAGCCTACCTCCTGTGCGACGAGGGACAGAGGGAACAGCAGCGGCCGCCAAGGGTGGATGGGCGCGCATCAGCTAAAGGCCGACACAGACTCGAGCCAACATGCACCGCGAGCCTCACCGCACGTGTGCGGTCGAGATCACACACCTCGAACACTCAGGCACATATTTCGGTTTACTCTATATACACAGAGTGATCTGTAATTTGGGCACACAGTCTGAACGGAATGTGTGCACACGTTTACAGTGCGTACACAGTGTACACCAAAATTTGCGCATATGTGTACACAGTGTAAACTGAAAATGGTGCACATATTCACACCCTGTACACCATGTACACCGTGTAAACTGGACTTTGTGGACACGTTAATACTAGGTACGCAGTGTAAACTGAAATTTGTGACAAGTTTACGCTGCGTACACAATGTAAGCTGAAATTTGTGCACACCTCTGCACTGTGTATACAGTGTAAAGCGACATTTGTGCACAAGTTCGCACTGCGTTTGTGCACAAGTTTGCACACTTGCGGTCGTGACCGCACATGTCTAACATTTGTGCACATATTTGTGTTCACATTGTCTACACATCCTAATCTTAAATTTGTGCACACAGTGTAATTCGAAATTAGTGTACACGTGTTCGATACGTGCTATTTTTCGCACGACCGCACGCGTGTGGCGCAGCTTGCGGCGCTGAGCGCCTCGAATGTGTATCGTCCTTAATGCAAGTGTGGGTGTGTGAGAGAGAGAGATACCGACCGCGCGCCGTCTTACGAGAGCGAGATGGCGCAGGCTTCGTGCGACTGCATGCAAACGAAAACCCGTCCCGCCCAGCGGCGCGCGTCACCGTATCTGCTCCGTCGAGGCGCGCTGGTGACGTGGCGTCGCGGCCATGCCCTCTCCCCTCCCGCAGCAGATAGTCTTACGACAGCACCCCAAATCAGGCTTTTCGATATATGTTCTGCACTCCACCTAGTTTCCATCATTTGTGAATGAAACTTTTTTCCAATCACCGAAAATCGCTACATTGTTTCAACAGCAGTAAAATAACGCGGTATAAAAATAATTCTTCGAATTGCGTTTGCGCCACTTGCCCCCCAGCGATGTGAATACGTGCAGTCTATCGTAACCCTAAACAACTGACACGAGGAGACCTTGCGCAGTATGGCGACCTAGCCTACTTAAACTGCGCCAGCTGCTGTTGGCACTGCTAATAGCAAGTCATTCGGCAGCGTACCTTTGTGTTAACGTTAAAATTTAAAAACTCATTTATTTTAGTCATGATTGAGCAACAACCACCGAGAAAATCACGCCGAAGAACACGAACAAGACCTATGCTGCGCTATAAGTAGAAAAATAGGTGGCTATAACGGACGTTATGTGATATGATTTAGTATGTTCTCACGTGTATTAAAATACATATTTTGTTACTGATTTTCAGTTCACCACTCAGCAATCCTGTTGAAGATATTACGCAGTAATATACTTGATTCGCAAAGACTACGCAGTACTCTCAAAAGCGGACGGACATAAAGTGTGCATTACCGTCTCATAGAATTATCATAACACAACGCGGATGTACTTGTAGGACATCTGAAGTACAAATAAGTCGCTGCGTGAACAGACGATCGTTTCTGAGAAGAGGCTACTGGAGAACATTTTCAGTGCCTGTCTTTTGTGTTCTTTTCTTCTGTCGCACATGCGAAGATTAATATCTTGTTAATCGAAATTGCACGATCCAAAAAAATCGCAAGTAGAAGAGTATACTGGCAAGGGTCACGCGGCAACGAATTCTCTTTTGTGCGAGTTTATTATATTCCAATTTTTTTGGTATTTGTGATTTTGTACAGCTCGCGCCACGCTTCGATACGCTCGAGCCACACCACCTGCGCATGCGTGGCTATGCAGACCCGAGCCAGCGTGCCTCGGCAAGCGTGCGTGTGGTCTTAACTCCACGTGTGCGGATTACGCGTGTGCGGCGACACCGTGACAGCCCGTCACCTTCAGTGGTGGTGCCAATAATGACAGTGCCAACTCGCCTTCAGCATTCCTTTAATTGCTATCCCAATGAAAGGTCTGGTAGCTTATTGTTCATCACTGATTTCTTTATTAAGTGCTGAACCACACTCTGCCGCGTCCGTCGTTATAGTCCTCCGACTATTTTTCGGTACTTTCACGGATATTTTTCAAAAAATTCCTACATGCAAGCGACTGAGGTTTGTGTCCACGAGCTTCTTTAAGGTATCAGTGTAGCACTGAGGAGCCTCTCAATTCTCTCTCGTGAATACCTACATCCCGTTATTGATTAAGTTCTCAGGAACCGCAGAAGCACATGTGGGCGCACTCGGGTTAACATGACCAAAAGAAAGTTCATCCATAATGTGCAATATATTAGTGAAATTAAACAGGCTGAACCACCCGAGTGGTCGGCGTTGCTGGATTACTTGGTGTACTCCGACCAATTTTGATGCAAACTCTACCTTTTGCATGCGGGTATTCTGTTCGCCAGCTGTGTGGAATTTTATCGTAGTTAAGAGGCACAAATTGAAGGGCGCTTAGAAATGCGCACGTGATTTCCACCTTAGTCCGCTTTAAACGATGGTAATCAAATTTAACTCATCTTCATTCACTTTGGCTCATCTTAGTTCACTTTACTGCACCTTAAGTAACCTTGTTCTAACTTCACAACTCTCCCTTGATCCACCCTAATTCATTTTTCTCTATGTTGTACTAATTTCAGTCCACCTTAATCTACTTTAATTTAGCTTATACCACTTTAGTTCACCTTCATTCACTTTACATAGCCTTAGTTCACCTTACTCTACCCTAAATGACGTTCCTCTAGCTTGTTCTAATTTTAATTCTCTTTACTTCTCTGTAATTCACCTTATTTCACTTAAACTCACATGAATTGCTCATAAAAACTGCTCGTTAACGTTGTTATACCAGTAACTACCTTCTGTATTACTGCTTAGTCCATACAAGACGCTGATGACGTCACATCCCCCCCTCCCCATTGACTGCGCCATTACATGCCCGACGACACACGTTTACTGCGCCAGATGGCGGCGACGTGACGTGTGCAATTACGCACGCACTAGGCACAGCTTTAGCCAACCATACCATGAAGCCACCGCGAGGTTGGCGATGCGTGCTCGCCTAGAACCCTGCCACTTGTTCTGTGTGACTGCTATCCCTGCACGTCACAGAGACAGTCTTTGAATGTGGTCCTACACCTGCAACGGGACTCGAGCTTGGAATTGCGGCACATTCTCGGCCCGTGGAAAAGCACCGCCTGCGTTTTACACGCCATGATAGCGCTACTGACATTCTTGCTGACCATGAGCCTTAACGAAACTTGGCAAATATGTCTATAGTGTCTATTTGTGTTTGTATTACAGTATGTGCTGTTAAGTGTTTATCACTGCATATATAGCATAAGCACCACCCAGCACCTCGAGTACAATATCGGCTGAACAGACAGGCTAACATGTGCAGCGTATCATTAAGGCTTGCATTTCTCTCTCTCTCTCTCTCTCTCTCTCTCTCTCAGTCCGAGCAATTTTTGGCGTCTTCTCACTCTTTGCGCAGAAGGCCTTTTTTTGGTACCACCGCTCGACCACTCCGGATTTTCTATCTCATGGGGCCTATAATACTTTCGCATTAAAAACAAAAATAAGCGTCGATTACCGAATGGATAGATCATCATACCGTTGTGTGAGGGAAGCTGGGTTTAAAAGAATCAATCAGCCATTCTTTTTTATTTTTTAGGAGAGTCATGGGATAGCGGTTAGATAACAGCACACGAAAGGAGGGTTAGCAGACTGAGCTTGACAATAACATCAAACACATCTCTGATGGTTTGTTTCGAACACGCCCAGATGGCACCTAAGCTAGGGGCAATGTTCCAAACGTATTGCCAGTTCCTGGCCAAATGACCACCTAATGTTGGCAGCCGGCCGGGCGACTTACAGAGCTTTCAGAGCTAATAACTTACATAGCTAATACATTCAATCATTATAATAATGTAAATGCAGCTCTATAGCGACAACAACTGAAACAAAAAGAAAATTATATCGGAGTTAATACCCATACGGACATTACGGCTGCATATAATATGCATGGCAAGCTTCAGTAAGGTTGCGCGCCGACTTATACTTGGCAGTCGGCAAATATAAAATTTTGGGGTGGTCCCAACTTTAAATATCGGGGTAGGCCAACCTAAATTTGGAAGTGGGCCAACACGAAATTTGGGGAAGGGCCAAATGAAATTTCAGGGTATGCTTATGCATACTTAGACATCTGCAGTAGAGTTTATGCATACTTTTAAACATTGTTTTGGCCATGAACAATCGTTATTACATTATTCTAGCTATCGCGTGCATCATTATTACATTAATATAGATCGTTTTGGGAAATATCTGTACAGTCGTGCATTTGTGTTTCTTAAATTTTCGTCTTAGCATTCTATAGACTAGTCGGACACTACTCGGCGTAAATATATGGTTTGAATAGAGCAACGTTCTTAGATACTCTAGAAGAAAATTACGAATATAAAAAGTTACTTCAGCATGCCGTGCTTGGCTTGCATGCTAGTGAGCACGAAGGTAGCTGCAATTGGCAGGTCGTGGTTTCTCCGCAACTTGAAAAACTTTGTACTTTACAATAGTCAGCCGGTTTTGAGTTTTTACCAAAGTTGACCACTTGTAAACACACTCTCTCTACAGTTGACTTTCACGAACATCGAAGCACAGTAAAGTCTGGATAGCTCTACTAGGCTTAGATATTTAGGAGGATATACCTAAGCCTGCTTCTGAGGCTCGCCAGATGCTTAGACTGGCACAGAGGCACATATAGGACAATTTACTAGTGATTCTATTGAGGAAATTTGAAGAGGCAACTGACATTTGGGGGTATGACATCTCCAGTGGAGTTTATGCATACGTTTACACATTGTTCTGGCCCCACGCTCTGCGCCAGCTGCTGTGGTTGACCCCCCATTGATCCGCCCCATCTTCCAAGAAAGATGTAAACAACGACTGAAAAAAAACGTCGGTGTGACAGCCTCCGTCAGAAATGTTCTCTCTTCTTCCAGCGTAGTCTAGATAACACTGCGGAACAAAGCACGGAGACAACACAAACCTGCACACAAGACGCATTTGCCATGGTACAAGACCTACTGGGCAGCAAGGTAAAGGTAAACTGGTAGCGACGCTTCCATAAAAGCCCACATGTCACCAAAATGGCGGCTCGTTGCCACCGTCACCATCAACGTATTGGGGGGACAACTAACAATAAGCAAAAAAATGAAAAATAAAGAAGTGACATCACAACCGGAAATTGCCGTGACGTCAAAATCTTATGCTGCCTGTTGCGATTGTTTGAGTTTCTTTAGCGTCCGGCATTTCGACACCTACGCATGCAGTTATTTTTCTATTGAGGCTGAGGCGAGCTTGTGACTCGCCTCAGCGGAAGCGCCAGCAGGTCATTAAACTATAAGAATGACTTATGTCTCAATGCGAACATAATTATGCTGTTAATACCGGTAATTGCTCCAATGGGATTGTCAGCAAGGTGGGCGAATAGGATGGAAATAAGTGCCAGTGTAACATAGGTATCAAAAGCAACTTCACTTTTATTCGTCTAGAATAATGCAGCCAATTAAAAGAGCAAAGAAAACATGTTTCAATGAATAAAAACTACTATGTCCAGCGCACACTCGTAATGTATAGCAACATATGAGAAACCTTTTCACAGAAACATACGCAATTACGTGCGACAACATGTTATCATATCTAACAGTTACCAGACAAGACAACATTGTCCCATATCATCACTTACAAAACCTTCCACTTACTAGTTTTATGGCTCGTCGGACGCTCAGACCCTTTGTTACTGAGAGTGAATGAAAATACTGCAATGTTTCGACGCGAAGCGTTCCGCAGTTATCGTCACGACGAGACACAGCGTGCCGGACGATGCAATGTGAACTTGCATGATAACAAAAAGCTGCAGCCACACCTTTTCCCATTACCTGCTGTGCGCTAGGTCACAGAAAACTTCAAGTGAAGCGCACGCCACACTTTGAACAAGCACGCAAGGAAATAAATAAACTCGGATGAAACCACCACGTTCAAGTGAGCAACACCATTCCGCACGACATAATAGGTGGTTTGCGCAGTTCTGCCAAGTCTAGCGCACGAATCACTGGTTGGTAGAGGTCACCAAGAACGCACAAATGAATTGTGAAATGGAAAAAATTAACATTTGCTGTTTTAGTACAGCAAAAATGTTTTAAACAGAATATTTACTCGTGTGACAGTACTCTGAATAAAATTTTCAAACATATTTTTCCCTATAGGTTTCCTAGCTTTAGTGTTTGTCCCCCTCTCACCTAGTCGCGCTTCAATCGTGCACCACTAGCTGATACCTCTGGCATTAGGTTTGGGCACGCTTTGCATTCCAAGCTTCGCAGCCTATTTAGATGCACCTTGATCACTGCACCATAACAAAACCGCCATTGGCTCCGACAACATGACCGCATCAGCGAGAAATACCCGGTAAGTGCTTCCACACGTTTAGTCTAGTGCGCGGACTGGGTACTGCCTCTCCTTAGGTTCCCTTCCACCATGGTGAGGCCGGAAGTTGGGGTTACTCCGCCATCTTGTCGGGGCAGATTCGGCTCTCTTGTTTGCCTTAACCACCTTCGACGTGCAACCCCGCCGTGCTGCGCGGACGTTCGTGCGCCGTAGTCATCAGATCAATTAATCATATCGCGATGTACCATCGCGATACCGTTGCCGAAGTCATTGCGTCCGAGCATTGCGCTTTAGCGTTTGAAGGAGTTCATAATGAAGTCCGCAAATTAAAACGTCAGGCCTGTCGCCGTAACTTTTTTCGGATTTTCTGAAAATAAATCTGTGTATTCTCACTGCCCCGCGAGAATGCACAGGCGACAACCGACAGCATACCTGACGTCCATCACGGCACATCAACCTATAGCTAGCCCCTGTCCCGTTTACGAGAAGGAGCAGCTATGTTAGTTGTGGCTTTAGGGATCGTTTTGTTTTATTAAACGAGTTTTTGGCGACCGCGCACCACGGAAATGCGACAAGCCACAGCGCGCCGACGGCGCTCACAGAAGAGAACGTCCTTACGCGTTTAGACACCCGGACGGTAGCCTGCGTTATATTATTGCAAAAGCGACTATATGGACTCTCCAGGCGCATTTCCGCCATCGGCGTCTCCGCAATGTTCCGTATGAAGTCCAAGTTGACACCATCGTGGCCGCGAGCTGCGTGTTGTGCTTCCCAGTGGAACCTTACGAGGATGAGCCGAGGATGATGGCTCGATCTCGCGCACGCATGGGGACAAGGTGGCGAGGGGCATCGCGCGCACGCTTGAGCGCAGAACACCTTACGAAAGCCTTCAGTGAGCCCCGACAACATAGCCCCTACAGCGAGAACTACCACGTGACTTCCTCCGCACTTTTCTCTTAGCGCGCGGACTGGGTAAGGCCTCTCCTCAGATTTTTTCTTTTGTTTTTCCTGCATGTCTCGACTTAATATGGCACTCATTGCCGCTGCATCATCCATTTGATGTGCCTACAGGAGTACATTATTCTGCTTAGCCTTGTTCCCGCTTGCACCACATCCTCCAACCTACACATCCCGGCGCCCATAGGGCACACAGATATTTGCGCTAAGGGGAGTCCCTTAGCGCAAGTCCCTATATCTAGGAAGGTGGGGGAGCGGTCCTTACACCTTTCGTTAACTGGGCCTGTCGTCGTGCATTTTAAGACGTTGTGAGTTGCCCAAAGCAGTTTTCCTCCGTTTCTGCAGCGAATGCTCACCATCTGCTATAACTGCGTGCAAGGACAAAGACCACAAGAATGGAAGTGTTTACAGGTGCCGGAATATGGACAGACCAGTTCACAGACCGTGGCCTGTTAGTTATGAATAAGTTCCACTAGCCACTTATAGAACTTCTTCACGAAGGAGGAGAGGTAGAGGTAGAAATCAACGGAAAAAAGACTGAATGCAATATATTCAGGCATAATACGAAGTATGGTTGCGGCGAAAAAACACTCTTGGTATTTTACACTACCGAGTTGTTCGTGCGTTATTTAATGCTTCAAAAATATAGAGACAAATTAAATCCATAAACAAGATAAATAAATATGCAGATTTCCTGCATCTAAATGTTTGCACGCGTAAAGAGTTCACCTCCTTCGACACCGGAGCATTTGGCTAGGTTATCGCAAAGTACAAAAATCGAACTTCATTGAAGCCTCGAAACTGACTGCCATGGGTATATCTATGGTCCGTACCATAACTCCTGTTGCACTTGATCGAACATACCAAAACATACATGTGCATATAACTTGTCTGCTTCACACGTTATATGCCTCAGTGAAAACTTTAGGACTTGAGAAACAAGGCTCTAAAGTAATGTCGCAACAGCTTCAGGGGCTACCACCCAAACCAGCATCTCTAAATTTCTTATCATTAATTGTGCAATGACTCTTTCTTGCACTAACTTAGCCGTGACGACGTGAACAATGAATAAAAGCCACTGCTGTTATATTCAGCGCTCGCGCTTTGCAGTCAGTTTCCAAAAGAATAAACGCGAAGGAGCTTTCATGTCAAGTCGACTGCGGTAAGGAAACAAAACCCAGTACGTCGGAGCAAGTCAAGGCACTCGATTTACACAAAAGTAATCAAGACAAAAATTGAAGTACGAAATAAGTTGCAGTTTCGCCCTGAAGGTAAAGCACCGATTGCTACAGCGAATTTGTAGACAGCTATATGAATAAGGATACTATCTTTGCTGGCCCTATTAGCCCCGAGAACGAACGCGAGCGGCGCTGCGAGCGCCGCTCGCGTGACGTCAGGGCACGGACTCGCGCCTGTCGTCTGCTACAGTTCGTGCGTTGTACGGGCGCTTTCTGCGGTGTTTTCGTTTGTTCGCCCTCGTTCTCTCTGCTTGTATACTTGTGGTGGTCGTCTCAAATATATTTTTATGACGTCTTCCTTTGCGAACATTTATTCAAAGAGCTAATTTCTTAGACAACAATGCAGCTCTCGAAGGCAACGCTACAGTGCCAGCCGAAGCGACGCAGACCAGCCCATTGTGGCTTTTCATACGCGGATAGACAATCGCAAAAGCATAGCCTATAGGAATCCAGTTATGATACCATACCTGCCGCGGTGCAACAAGTACGTCACAAAGCTGGCTATATATGACTTCTACAGCAGTTACGTTGATTTTATTCCGCTAAAACAGGTTTGCTCACGACGAGTAGTTCATGGTATAATATCGAATTTTTGCATTTCCTCACAGAAACGCTCGGCAGTAGCACGGTGACTTAACTAATACTGGAGCTTAGATTCTACACGCCTCACTTGCTTCTTCAACTGCTTGTCAACATTAGGCGGTTCTTCACGTGTTTATTTTTTTTTTAAGCGGCGGAAATTTGAAGTAAAGTTAATGAAGGCTTACAGCTATTTCCAGAGTACAAATAGGAATGTACCAATATATATTCCCTTTTCCGTGCTACACGTTCAACTCACCTCTTTAGAGAGCGTTTGTTAATGATTAATAATGCATGTTATGTTCCTCTTTTTTTGTCTATGTTACCAAGTGTATATCATTTATTTATTTCAATGCCGCAGTGTGTTTTGCATTGTTATCGTGGAAATATTTCACTGTGCTTTCATATATTGTATAACTGCAATGTTTTATGGCCACTATATAAATGTAATTTATATGGCGCTTGATGTGTTACCCCATGCAGCCATATTGTACCTAAGAGGGTGAGATTACCTCAAGCCGCGTCTGTGCGGCTTTTTTCCCTCATCCACCACCATTTACCACTCCTCTGTACATGTGTGTGCGTAAATGGAAATTAATAAATCAAATCAAATCAAACTCACTTGAGAAATTTACTGGTGCTTGTTGCTTGAGGAATATACATGACGAATCTGTTTGGCAAACTGACACAGGCTGCTCGGCCCAATTTTTTTAGTGAAGTATGCCTGCTGGACCGCATAGCTGCAGCCAGAAAGCAGTCGAAGCGTCAATGACTAGTAGTATGGGACATATTGAAGATATCGAAATTCCCCCTGTGGAGGGTCAGAAATCAAGTGAAAGTATATGCAACGCTTGCGGTGCTTTCTTTATGAATGTTTGCGATTGGATTGGAGCAAACTTAAATTAGCCTGCAAGGTTCGCTTTTATGTACCGACGAAGCGAATAGTTATCCGTTTGTATAATTAAATAACGCTGGATCGAGACATGGTGAGACAAAAGGTGCTTGAATTTTCCTTTTGTAGGCAATCTAAGCTGCGTAGTAGTAGCTCGAGAATACTTTAGCCATTCCAGTTGGCGCTGTAAAAAAATGCTTTATGGTTTTAATTCGAAGTTGAAGTGAACAGATGGGTTTCGCGAACATAGCGTGCCTCGCCATACGGACAGTCGATTGCTACCGTTACGTGATCAGGGGTGTGCCATATTGTCGATAAAGGCTACTGAGGGCCACTATGATACATTTCATCACTTTCAATTGAGTGGCTGTCGATCTAAACAACGAAACTTTTCTCTCAGGTGATTGCTACTATGGTGTTTGTGAATTAACTATGTAAATACTCTACATGACACGCCGTCGTGTTAGCAGCCATGAGCAATTCGTTTTTTGGAGGCCTGTTTCAGAGGGGGATGAAAGTAGCAGCAAACATTTTCATAAGAAATGCGCGCCTATTTTTTTACGCATTAATGAATGGCCATATTTGAATAGAACAACACACCAGAGTAATAGGAATCATGATGACAGCTTCGCTGGGCAGTGTCTTTCTAACATCGGATAACATGTTGACGCCAATTACCAAATTTTTCTTCCACGTAAAATGCAATACCTCTCATAGCTAAATACTAAAGGAATGTTAAGTGTTAAGCGAAGCATCATACACAACTTCGCGCGTTGAATTTGCAGATATTCTTTTTTTAGTCAAAATTTACCGATAGACACGGCGCATATATGCATTGCAAAAACTTGTAGACCCCTTTAACGCTACTTAGCTTGCGATATCCAAGTCGCAAAGTTTCTCGACTCACACGCTTTTGAAGAAGAAACTGTGGTTAAGGTATTGCAGCTGAAAGAAGCCGACTTATTCTTCAATACGTATGGCTCGAGCCACCTATACCCCAAGCATACACGAAGGGAACGAGCGCGCGCGGCAGCCGAGGGAGCCGGAGCGAGCGGCGTCCTGGCCGTGACGTCACTCGCGAGAGGGCGCCATTCCTCTTTCTCGGGGCTAATAAACTTGAAAACATTCCCTTACCATCCAACCTAACAAGCATGGCTTCAACGCGCAGAGGCAGACATGAACACACCACACTCGATGAACGCGGAAACTCGTTGTCAAAACGGTGCAATGAGGAAGCGCGTCAGCAACAGCGAGTTAATTTACCATCGTGATTCATCTCACTTCAACGCGAACTAAGCGGCGAAAACACAGCGCACACGTTACCACCGCCACTCAACACACTCTATCCCATCGCAGATCGCTTTCAAGATGGCGCCCGCGCGGCCGCGCCATACGCAGAAGCCGCTGGACTAGGACGCCCGCCTCACCCCGCTCCCTTCCCTCCCTTCGGTGCCTTGCGCGCGACGAAAGACAGCGCGCTTCCTCCTCGCTTTCCTCCCTTTCGTGCATGAGATTGAGCCATAATCGTCGGCTCAACGCAGTGACGATGTTATCGCCCATGAACATTATAAAGAACATCACGGTGACGGTGGCGGCAGAAATACGCCTGGAGCGTCCATATAACTGATATCGCAATGAAAGGATAATCGGAAGCGATGAATAGAAGACAGTGGATGGCGAGCCTATGCAGAATTGGACCCTTCTTGCTGCAGGAGAAAACGTATCGCTAAACCTTAAGTTTACATGTGCAAGCCTGCATGCCTAGAATCCACCCACGCCGTGGAGGAGCTACATATAAACAGAGTTCGTGCTATACAAAATCTATGCCTTCTTGAACGAGCACTCGCGCCTTGCACTTAACGGGTAGACACAAAATTCGGTCACGATCATCGTGCTTAGCTGGTCGCTTTCCTTGCAGTTTCGTCTAAACATCGTTCCTCTGGGTCCGAACGCGTTCTGCCACCTGCAAGGCTCCTGTTCTACGGTCCCGTTCTCCGCAGAAACACAGACCTTCGCGTGCGTAATCTACATGTCAATAAAGCAGCGCGTGCGATCTGCCAGGAGTCATCTATCCTGTTTTGGCCAGGTTTATGCGTCTCTCGTGGCCCCGCAATGGTACCCTTCGTGCTTCCTGTTCCCCATGCTGCTTTTTCACCGCTATATCGGCATTCCGACAGGCCGTCGTTCCTTTTCCTACGCGTCTTCACACCGCATTATTTCCCAATAGCTGCACGCAGTAGTGAGATAGCCGAGAGCCCGCGGATAGGCGCACTCACACCGCCACGTCATGAGGTCCACGTGCTTTTGAATTTTTTATCCATAGGTATACACGTATCTATAATGCATCGATGTTTACCCAACCATAAAAAAAATGGTGCACAGAACGTCTTTTTTTTTAATCTAGCAGTTTTGCGCTACGATAACTCCGAAGCAATCAGTCAGTCAATCAGTCAGTGTTTTATTTTCACCAAACAATGGCAGCCAGCCCTAGAACATCAGTACAAGGAGCAACATCCGCACTATTAAGCCGCAGTATTTGTTGCAGAAACCGTTCGCAGGACTGCACCACCTACTTTCGAGCCCCGCCAGCGTTTACTCCCTTCGTTTCACTTTCCTATCACGCGCTTTGCTTTTTTCTGCTGACTTCACTCAACTTCGTCACCTTAGTGTTAGTTCACTAATGTCTTTTGCACCTCGACACAAACAGCCGCTACTGCGACGTCAGACAAAGCTCCCCAAGGCTCGCCCTTCATATATTGTCGGACGATGCCTTTAGCTGTTGCTTTATTTCGCCGATGTGGAGATCCTATATTTGCAACCAGCTGACTCACCGTTCTTTCCTACAAGCTCTTATAAACAGGGCGCTACATCATTCCAATGGCTACCTTATCATGATCATTCTCTAAGGGATACTACAATGTGTGCTGCAGCGCTACAGCCGTCATCGGTACGATGACGTTTTCTGAGAAATAACATCGCAACAGTCGTTCTCGGAAAACGGGTCATATGTTTTCTATGAGTAAATTTGTCTTTGTTGTTGTTCAAATGATAACAAAAGTAGCATAATGATTAACTTTACAGCGCAGTGTTCTGGCTTGTCATCAACAGCTTTATTGTGGCATGCCTAAATGCTGAGATACCGCTGGAAGAGATAAAATTGGCGTGTGCGCGGTATTTCAGCCCTGAAAACAAACCAGTGATCCGTCACGCAACCGGAGCATGTGATACGGAAGCGCACACGACAACAAAACAACGTGTAGTTCCTTTCTGCCTGCTTACTGCGTTCCATCAGGCCTAAATACGGAAAACGTCATACCAAAGCCCCGACGGTGTCATGTCTGAGGCACATATTTTGTTTCATCCCAGCAGCTCCTATTTTCTTGCGCATTTCATTCCCATGAACACTGAGGTTCTAATTTTGGCCAAAGTAACGATGTTTATAAAAACTAGCAGAGTGTATGGTCAACAGCAAGTCTGAAACGTGGCGTTGTGCGTCTAGCACTGAGCTCGAGTCAACAGTAGAGGTCCACCATAATTCGAGAGGCGTTGCAGTGCTTCAAATGCCACAGCTCTAGCTTCATCTCAGTTAGTTCACTGCTGCCGTTATTCACTGTGCATTACACGTGTAACGCAAATAGCCAAAGGCGAATCCGAAACTCACAGGAAAAGCGTCAAGGTACTCGGAAACAGACTACCACCGCAGCACAGCGCTCGCAGTTTACTTTCTATTCATCGTTTTTTCACTTGCGCTGTGAGCGTAATAAATTCTTAGCCGAAGCACCTATTATCCCGCTTTTCAGTGCTAACCCGGGCAGGCCTGTCTACCAGGGCTACTCGTGATGAAAACTAGCTGCAGCTTCTAACGGCACTGCACGAAATTGCGGAGAGTATTCTTGCATCCCTAATGATGGCACGTCTCAAGCAGAGCGTCTCTCCTCTCATGCTTGCCTGCCCTTTCTCCAGTTCACTGCCTCTGAGCCTCAACGAGGTGTTGGATAGCGGCCCTTCTCTCGGCAGTGTTCATCTTTTCGCGCGGCTGCATTGTACAGCTCTGCCCTGAGCACTGGAACCTGCTAGGTTTCCTTCTTAGCTCTGTTTGCCTTCTTCTGCGATGTTTGCCTCTGGCAGCCAAGTGCTAACACCGCCGAAGTGCCCCAGCAGATGTCGCTTTCACTGACTTCGCGCCAAGGCGCGACCAGGTTGTGCGTTATGCTTCGCCAAATATCACTTATAGGGAAATAACAACCAAGGTTATTGCTCTGAGCTGAAGCGCAACATAAATAGGGGGACGCAACAACTGTGTGGTGTTGTTTTATTTGCAGGAACTTTTTTAAGACAAAAAGGACAGCATCTAAAACGTTGCAAAGAAAAACAACGGTAACCGATTGCATAGCTTACATCTTATTTTATACTTTCTTTATTAACTTCCCAAAAATATATGGTTGCTCACTGAGAACATCGACATCGTGTTAGCCTACCTTATTGTCGGCTACAATAGGGATGACTTGTAATAACTATCACCTTCGTGCAGCCTGCACTCAGGGGCGCTATAACGTAAAGCTATTCCAAACTTTTTTATTCCAATTTTTCAATCAGCCCTCCGCAATTGGACAAGAACTTTTTTGGTCATACCCACTTCACCTGCCTGTCAAGCAACCTCACAAAACCGCAAAGAACTCACCTAGTCAAAGTGACGTGTACGCGGTAAAGATGCATTAATATGCCGAATAAAACTGATTTTTTTTTAATAGCCACAGGCTGCCCGATTCCGAAAGGAATAAAAGATGGCTGTCGACGATCGCTCAGGCACTGGCTACTCGCACCTGCCGGGTAGCACGGGTTTCTTTGCGCACAATAAATCTTTTTGTGTGGCCGTGTTACGTTTTCAAGCACTTTCGGCACGTTTACGACCTTGCTCTGCCAACTCTTCTTTGCTGAGGACCCTTTTTAATGGCATTCTTAACCTTTCGTTGGATGCCGCCGCGATTTTCGAACAGCCACAGCAAGCTAAGTAAGGAAAGCGGACCAGTCGCAGACGCCGGCACCACCCTCTTCATCTGGTTATCGATTTTCGGTGCAACGACTCGGCCCCATCGAATCCTTCTCCCTTTGAGCGTGCTCCTAACCTCTTATCAGCCAATTAGATAAGACAAGCCACTCAGTGTAGGCAGCATTATTCGTTTTTAAAGCAAACAAAAGTGACCTCCGATAAAGGAGGATAGCGTTCGATTGGTCTGTTTAGAAAACTCCGTGGGTCACAATCCAATGTTTACGTCGGCGGTTACGCAAATTTCACATCAGGAGGCAAAGAATGAGCTTATAAAATGCGTGTGAGATGTTATCGAGTGAGTGAGTGAGTGACGAAACTTTGTTCTGAACGCCTGCAGAACGGTTAGCCTTCCCCTGTTAGGGAGGCGTTACCGTGACGCGGCCATGACGTCTTCGCGGCGTGTGGCGCCTCTACTTCGGCCGCGGCCGCACTATTCCCTTTGGTCGACCGCGCCTGCCCCTCCTTTGGGGTGGCAGCCTCCCTCCGGTTTCGCTCGGTCGTTGCCTTTCGAGGGCCGCCGAGATCTGCTGGACGGCCTGAGTTTGAACATCTTGGTCATAGCATCTCGTTGCGGCCTCGAGCCGCGGCGGGATCGTTGTTAGTGTTGCAGCTTCATGCGGATTCTTAGCACAGTCCCAAAGGATGTGAGCTGCAGTGGCTCTTTCCTTTCGGCACACACAACACAGATCACTTTCATAAACACTTGGACACACGTGCCTCATCAGCACCGGGGTGAATAACGACCCCGTTTGAAGTTGTCGGTATAAAACCGCCTCCTTACGGGTCAAGCCCGGATGAGGTGGCGGCACAGTCCTGCGCTCTAGTCGGTACCATTTCACAATTTCATTGTACGAAGTCATTTTGTCCTTGGTTTCCCACCACCACGACGGGTCGGCTGTAGTAGCAGCGGCACGGTTGGTTAGTCCTCGCGCCGCCGCGTTCGCCGTCTCGTTGTGGTTAGCGTTGCCGCGATCCGACACATCACTGCCCATGTGGGCCGGAAACCACTTTATCACCACACACCGACTTTCACTCGCGAGATCGACCACACGCAGCACACGCGCGGCTTCACCACACACCCTTGCTCTGGCGTCATTTTTCACTGCCGTCCTAGAATCACAGAGCACAGTCGTGCACTCGGGGTCGGCGATGGCCAAAGCAATGGCCACCTCCTCGGCTTGATGCGCCCCTCGAGTCCGCACACTCGCCGCTGTTCTAGTTGCACCGGTCGATGCCCCGACGACTGCAGCGGCGAATGCCTTCTGTCATGGGGATACTCTGCCGCGTCCACAAACACGGCACCCCTGTCTTTGGCATGGAGATCGATGAGCGCCTTGGCCCTCGCCGCCCGCCGCTCTTTGTGGAACTCAGGGTTCATATTTCTTGGCACCGGACATACCCGTAGCCGTCTACTAATTGCGTCCGGTACAGGCACCTCTGTATTTTCGGGTCCCATTTCCTTTGGTCCCAGGCCTAGGTCACGCAGCACTTGTCTGCCCGTTCTTGTTTCTGATAGCCGCGCGAGCTGAGCGGTCCTCTGCGCCTCGGCGATTTCCTCCAGGGTGTTATGCACTCCCAAGGCCAGGAACTTGTCGGTGCTTGTGCAGTCGAGAAGTCCGAGTGCAGCCTTGTACGCTTTGCGTAAGAGCGCATTTATCTTATTGCGTTCGCACTGCCTCCAGTTGTGGAAAGCAGCAACGTATCTAATGTGGCTTATAGCGAAGGATTCCACTAGCCGGGTGAGGCTTTCTTCCTTCATGCCTGCTGTTCTGTGCGACACCCTCTTAATGAGGCGGATGGCCGTGGTGACTTTGGCCGCCAGACGGTTGACCGTCTCGCCGTTGACTCGTTTGCGCTCAATCAGCATCCCCAGCACTCGGATCTTCTCGACAGCCGGGATCATGTGACCACCGCTCGTCTTGATCTTTATTGTGTCTTGCTCTCTCGCAGGCTCGTTGCCTTTCGTCTTCCTAGCTGTCCTTTTCGGAGGAACCACCAACAGCTCAGACTTGCTTGGGGAGCAGAGGAGCCCAGACCCGTCCAGCTGCTCCTCGATAGCGTCAACCGCCTCTTGCAATGTATTCTCGATGTGTCCGTCGCTTCCTCCTGGGACCCAGAGCGTTATGTCGTCGGCATAGATGGTGTGTCGGACCCGCGCGACTCGTGAGAGGCGCTCGGCCACCCCTATCATTACAAGGTTGAAAAGCAATGGCGAGATGACTGAGCCCTGGGGGGTCCCGACACTGCCGAGCTTCTTCTTTTGGAGCCGCAGGTCACCGGCGATGATTTCAGTAGTCCGCTCCGTCAAAAAATCCTTGATGTACGCATAAGTTCTCTTGCCCATGTTTAGCCGTGACACCTGGGCCAGAATCGCAGAGTGTCTTACTTTGTCAAAAGCGCTCTGCAGGTCCAAACCCAAGATGGCTCGCTTGTCTTTCGTGTTGGTAGTGTCATCGAGGATGTCATTTTTCAGTTGTATCATGGCGTCCTGAGTTCCGAGCTTCTTGCGGAACCCGATGATGGTGTTTGGGTAGAGCCCCGAATCTTCCAGGTACCTCTGCCACCTGTCCATGAGTACATGCTCCAACGCTTTGCCCACACAGGACGTAAGCGAGATCGGCCGGAGGTTCTCAATGTTGGGTGGCTTGCCCGGCTTGGGAATCAAGATGGTCTTGGCTGCTTTCCACTGCCGAGGTAATGATCCGGCTCGCCAGCAAGTGTTGAAGTATGCCGTGAGGTTCTCTATCGCCGCTTCGTTTAGATTTTTCAGCGCTCTGTTCGTAACGCGGTCGGGACCAGCGGCGGAGTTGCTGTTGAGATCGTGCAGGGCAACCCGTACTTCCCATACTTCAATGTCTCGATCTAGCCACTCGTTTGCTTCGCCTAGGTAGTCCGGGTGCGTGTCTGTGGGAGTGACCGGGAGGTACTTGTCGTCGAGGCGTTTCTTCACTTCGTCTTCCCCGTGCTCGGTCAGCGCCCTGTGGATGATCTTGGCCAAGTTGTGGTGCTGGTGAGACTTGGTCGTGGTCGCATCCAAAAGATGCCTCAGCATACTCTACGTCTTGCCGCAGTGCATCTGGCCGTCCGCTGCGTTACAAACCTCATTCCATTGCTGTGTGCATAGCACTCGGCTGTGGGACTCGATCTCGCGGTTGAGTTCGGCGACCTTCTTGCGTAGCTTTCTGTTTGTCCTCTGCGTCTTCCACCTTGACAGGATGGACTGCTTGGCTTCGATGAGGTGGGCGAAGCGGCTGTCGACCCTGTGGACACGCTCGTCCGTCTCGACTTCCTTGGTGGCCTTTTCTACCTTGTTTACAATCTCGGTGGACCACTTCTCAATGTCCGTAATTTCGGTTTGCTTCTCGGGTAACAATCCTCGAAACACGTCCCAGTCAGTAATTCTATGTTTCCGAAGGCTTCTGCCAACTTCGTCGGTACCACCGAGCGGGACAGCGACCTCCACAATGTAATGGTCACTTCCCAATTCGTGGCCCGTGTTGCGCCATTCGAAGTCCGCCATACCACCGCCATTACTCCTGACGAAAGTGAGATCGGGCATTGTGTCTCGGGTGATCGAGTTGCCGATTCTTGTAGGGTATGCTGGGTCGGTAATTAGATTTAGTCCCAAGTCGGTAGCATCTTGCATTAGGTCCCTGCCCTTTGCCAATGTTTTCGGGTAACCCCAGGCTTGATTCGGCGCGTTGAAGTCCCCGCAGATTACCAGCGTGTTGTCGGGCCCCGCGACGTTGCACGCTTTGTGTAACAGTGCTTTGAATTTCTGCTTTCCGTGTGAGGGGCTACTGTACACGTTTACCAGAAAAGAGCTTTCCTTCTGCTTTTTCCCGGTAACCACCTCTACCATGGTGTGCTCGATTGGGCTTTTGCTCAATAACTCGTGCTCGACGTACGTGATGCCTTTCCTCACCAAGGTGCAAACTCCCCTGCCGCTACTGCCGGCCGCGGTCCGGAAGCTTGGTGGGCTGGCGTGGGACCGGTAACCTGAGAGCTTTACTTCCTCAATGAGGGTCTCTTGCAACATGATAATATCTGGCTTTCTTGATACTTGTTCTAAGTGTTGCTGAAGTGCAGCCTTTTTCCCAGCAAAACCGTTGCAATTCCAATGCCAGACCAGGAGGCCTTTCACTGCTGTTGTGGTTGCGGTGGTTGATGTCCTATCCATGTTTGCTGAAAGTTAGCCATTTGCGTTGCCAAATTCTGTACTGTCGTCGTTAATTGCTGGCACGTCTGTTCAATTGCTATGAAACGGTCGGTAATTGTCTTGGTGAATGTCGTGCGAATATACTCTTCAAAGTGGGTGAGCCTATCTTCAAGGTTGTCTACCCTATCGCTGAGTCTCCGCTCTTTAAGATTTTCAATTGCTCTTCTCTTGGGTGCCGGACCCGCCGAGGCCGCGTTCTCTGTCCTCGGGTTCACCGCTACTTCGGGTTCATCCTCGGTCATTGCCATCTGCTGTGGTTGTGGCGATAAAGGCTGTGCGTGCTGCTGTTGTAGCTGGACCGTCATCATTCTCTTGATCTCTGCCATTTCCTTGCTGAGCTTATTGACTGTCGCCTCTAGTTCAGTGTTCTTCTTCCGCAACGCCTCGTTTGCTTCTCTTAGCGCCTTCATTGCCTCACTTTCGTCTTTAAATTTCCCTCCACCACCTCGAAATGGCGGTGACTGCTGCTGCTGTCGCTGCTGCTGCTGCTGTTGCTGCTGCTCTTTCTTGGCTACCCCCGACTTTACTACGTCTGCCCAGGCTACTCTGTCTTTGGATTGGGATCGGCGGTGGCGGCTCATGCTTCGGTTTTGACTTTCGCTGTTGTTCCCGCGCGAGCGTGACTCGTGGCGACCAGCTGTGCCGCTCACTCCTGCTGACGTCAACAACGGTGGAAACTCTCCGGATGCTAGTTGTTGCTGTACGCGCTCTTCCGCCATCTTGCGCTCCCACTGCCTTTTCGTTACTACGTAGGGAGTTTTGTATTTGTTCTTGCATTCTCTATCGGCCGTTGGGTGTTGTCCCCCACATAGTTTGCATTTAGGCGTACACTCGTGGCCATCGACAGGGTTATTGGCCCCACAATCGAAGCACACTTTCATATGGGGGTTAGGACAAACGTCTCTTCTGTGGCCTATTTTGCCGCACTGTTTGCAGACATCGAAATGCTTGCGGTACAGACTGCACCTCGTTAACACAGGGCCATAACATACATAATTTGGAACCTTTTGGCCTTCAAAAGCTACAATTACGGTAGTCGTATTGCCAATTCTTTGCGCCCCTCTTGCTAATGGATTTCTTGAGTTAACAACGTTCCGGTCAATATCCGCCGGAGTATCTTCAATGGGAATGCCTCGAATGATCCCCTTGACCGTGCCATATGGTGTGGTTTGGTACGCGCCTACTTCGTGTATCTTGTCCCCGATTCGGATGGCCTGAATCTTGGCATAGGTCAAAGCACGCCCCTTATCGGGGGTACTCACCACCATGATATTCTGGTGTAGGTTGGGGCAGAAGGTATCCGCCGCACCGTCTTCTCTCGAAACCCTCGCCGCAGCCATGATGGCCGAGGCAACGATCCCAGTCTGCGTTCTTGCGATGTTTAGGCCTCCCCGCGGCCTCACGATCACTTTGGTGTCCTCTCTCGGCAGCACGTCTGGCATTCTCGCTGCCCTTGTTGTCGTTGCGATCACTTTTCTGTTGACGTGGTCTCTTGTTTTAGGCCTCGACTGGCGAGCGGCGGAGCCCTCGCTCGCCGGGGCTGTTATGCGCTGGCCCACTTGCCACCAGCCGATCCCAGTGTGGAACTCCTCAGGATAAATCTCTTGCCCTTGCACCTCGACGGACATCTGGCCGGAGCCAGGGCTCGATGTCGTCGGAGACGTGGCCGTCTCCATCTCGGACGCCATGTCGTATGGTTCCACGCCGGGGTCAGGCCCAATCCCGGCGGCCACGAAGCAAGCCTAGGCTTAGCACACCACCGCACCGACGACGGCGAACAAGTTCCAGAAAACGGCGAAAAACTTGCCTTACGTTGAAAGTTGGGTATCGGGCGATTCCTAGCGCCCGATATTTGAATTTTTTTGTGATTATCTTTTGCACATTAAAATTCAGTCCAGTCCAGTACGATAAAATATAGCAATATTTAACCGAAGCATATACCAGAAGTATATAAACGTGGATTCCATTACTAAGTTATCATTATCAACAGTGGTTTCTAGATAACTCATTTAAAAATAGATGGATCATTTATACAGTTGTAGCATTTAATCACAGGCACTGATAAAAAACAGATGTTTTAAACCTACAAAACAAGCACAACAAAACCAAAATGAAGAACCGAAAGTGTAGCTTTATAAAAGGTGAATTTCATTGAAATCATATCAGTCTGAAACCTGTTCCATGGCGTGCCCTTTGCTAAAGATAAGAGCCAACGATTTTTTTTCTCCTACTTTTGGTACTCGTAGCTTTTCCGCTGTCGAGTTTACCGTAGTGTGTTGAAGATGTTCCATTAATTTGTTTTATAAAAGACATTTGACTATTTCTTTAAAAATTGTTAACAAACATCAGGGTCAGATAACTAAAAGCGTTTCTTACAGGGATGACATTCAGCACGAATTATGCAAACCTCACGCAATCTTCCAAGCACTTACACAGCCTTCAATTTTTTTTTACAATTTCACAATTAGAATTTTTTCAATTGAACTTGCCGTCGAAAATATAACTTCACTGGACGAGCAAAGCGACTGAAAGAGAAGCAAAAAGAGTGTTCTTCGTCACTTGGAAATGACGCTAGCTATGCTACAACGCAGTCCACCCTGGTTTCCAGGAAACTTCAGCATTGCCCATTCGGCCAGCTGTCGAATTTCAATACAATGCAATGCACCAGTATAACTCAGTAGCCAGTTTAAAAAAATATTTCGAAACATGTTTCGAGTTTCAACTACTTTCCGTTAAGAACGTCGTAGGTCACGCACTTCACTTAACGTACACAGTGACTGCTCGTGGTCGTAACTCCTCTGCTGCGTTAAAAGTAGTCTTGATCAGGACCAAAAACAACGTAACAAGTTGACGCTTCCGAAAGAGGGTGTTCATAATTGCAAACTGTTTAAGGTAGTTAAAAAAATAGCCTCGCTTTAAATATCGAAGAATCAATCTTGTTCCCGCAATCAGAAATGAACATGTGGTCATTCAGATGGCGCGTAATTGCCTACACGTACGTTGTCATTTCACATATTTACTGCCACGGCAATTCAAATATAGAAACGGGGTTTGCTCTTTATGTCCTTTCTTTCCATTCAACCATTGTCGTCAAGTCGTTAGGCCAACTCATATTCTTTAGCCTAAACCTCGTCATAGGGCGAGTAAAAGCGAGACTGCCCAGTTCGATTCCCCATTGTGCGACGAAATCGCACTGTGAGACTGCCTACGTTGATTCCCAAGCCCTTCGAAAAGGAGGCGGCCATATCGCATTCTCCGCTGAGAATTTCTTGCATGTTTCATGCTGAATGCCAGAGCGGTGGGGCCTCCATATTTATTCCAACGTATTTTGCGCACTTCGCACATTCCGAAAGTGAAGGCATTCGCGAACGTTTTCTGCAGGCCACAGCAGGAAATGTATCTATAGCTTCGAAGGCGCAGTTGTGGCCAGCACAAAGGAAGTTTTTCCTGAGAAAATCGTGGGTTCAGCTCGCAAAGCCTGCTGCTGAAGCGCTAAATAGATTCAACACGAGACGAATCGCCAAAGCTTCGTGGTGTGTTTCTACAGCGAAGCTGTCTTGCGACTACAGAAGCGCTGAGGAACGCTGGGGGCCAGTTTGTACGATTTTTTTTTTTTTACTGAAACTAAGTAACTCACGAAATGTTTACCTTGAGAAAATGGCGGAAAAATACATAGGGGAAATATGCAAGTAGATTTTAAAGTTCTTTCGTCTATTTGGCGTTAAATGAATATAGCTACACCCTCGTTTTCGGGACGTTTAGAGGCGTTACAATACATGCTTCAAAAGCTTTTTCGCCTGCCTGAAAGGACTAAAAGCAGCAGAGATTTCATATTTTCAGGCAATGGGGATCAGTATATGGGTGATACGAAACAAAGTCTTTCAGGTGCTTTTAAAATAATTACCGAGTACACGTCGCTCACAAACTATCTTGCGTTTGGAAATTCATACAGTTCACTTTTCCCGGTCTTCTCAGGTAACTATGTGATGTACGGTGCTTATAATTTGATCAAGTAGGAAGCATGTTCTCAGAAGTCATCGATAAATTTTTAATCTGTGTTGATTATATAGGGCCTTGGTAGGAAGTTACTTATACATGCGTTCCAGAATATCACACTGCCATTATCCGCGATATTTTCCAAGGTCATAAAACAACGACAAAAGACACAACCTTCAGATTAATTGAAAACAGGGGAAATGTCACGTGTACAGAGTGGAGAACATTTCGTACTGCTGGCCACAGAAGCCTTGTAAATCATCACAGAACTCTCGTATGTTCGCCTTATGCGCGATATGAGGAATATACTTCGTATATCCAGTGTCTTCTATGAACTATAATACAAGCCACTTTGTCGATATTTACCGAAATTTATGGGCAGGTACTAGCTAATGTGTACGTAAAATTCTAGATATGCGTTGACTTAGGGCATTTGCAATATATTACCGATGCAAGTGCTCCGGAGTTTTACGAGTACGTGATACGAGCAGCGCAAAATTTGGCCTGCTCTCCTGGCGTAACTATAAGTGCAAGCAAGACCAAATCCAGGCAACCTAGAGGGAACATTATTGCGAATCCCTGTAGCAAGTTGCACACACATTTGCGTCAAGTACCCCCTTTGAAAAAATTCCTTTAACAATTCCTCGAAAATATCACGCTATCATATTGAGCTGCGTTTTTGTGTGTCCCAATAAAGATGTGCGTTAGAAAATAAATTATATCTTGTAGGAACTTGGGGAATGTTGACTGCGAAATTTGAAATTGGAGGCTTAAGTAGAAGTGTCACAAATAATTATTCAACCCTCGTTTTTCCGGGGTTTCTATGAGTGATAACGAGGAATTTATGTTGTTTTTTCTGATGTGCTCGATGAACTATGCGAGCCAATTTGTTTATGCTAAGTGTTGATTAAAATAAAAGTTTGTAGTTTAATTACGGTCCTTGCAATAAATTAGGTGCACAAGTGCTTAGCAACTTTGCGAGTTTGTTTTAGAGCAGTGCAATATTTTGCCGGCATCCTGGCGAACGAACCAATGCCATCAAAACCAAGTTTAGTGAGCTGTGAAGGAAAGCTATGGAAAATTTCTGGGCCAAGTTAAACGTATGGGCATCATTGACAGGGCATGGGAACATGTGCAAAAGATTTCCTTTACCAAGTTCTTGACAGTGTAAGACCGCCGTTTACAGCTACCTTTCCCTTTGTACCTACAGAACTGTGCGTTCAAAAGAAATTGTATTTGGTAGAAATGCGGGGCGTTAACTGCAGTGTTTACGAATTTTTTCCTGTCCCTGGCCTAATTATCAGCGTTAAAAATACCTATTACACCCTCGATGTCTCACCTGTCTTTTAAGCGTGACAGGACGTTCACCTGGTGTCCTGCGCGAAATAAACGTGAAACTTTTTTTTTATGTTCGGTTACAATGAGGCCCAGGTAATGGGGGATGTGTAGGGAATGGCGAAAGTGGGTGGGTTGAATAGAGCCTTGGCAAGAAATTATGCATTCCAACGCTCTCGAGCGTTAATTATTGCCCCCGAGATCAAGTTCAGTTCAAATCGTTTGAAGGATATGTCAAATCTATGTGCGAAGTTAAACTGTTATAAGTAATATACAGCTTTGAAAAAAAAATGAGCGTCCAAGTGTTAGAAAGTGTCGTACGACCACTATCACCTATATTTTCAGATGTCCTGACGTAGCTGTAAGGTTCAGCATATTTCTACTTATCAGAAATGAGGGCCATCTTAAGTGCAATTTGGGACAAAAAAAATAACATTCATAGCCTAATTAGAGGCGTGACTAATAATTCTTGGTGTCTTGTTTTTTTTTTTTCCTACATCAATGTGATCATACGACTTTTCAAGTTGGTTTCACTGGTGTCGTTGGTTTCCGCGGTGGACTACACAAAATAAAACTAGTCTAAATTTGGCGGAAATTAGAAAAACCGTTATGTGTAATCTGTAGGCAAAGTTCAAACTTGGCTTACTTATTATTGCTTTCGCAGTAAATTACGTAAGCGACCGATAACCATCTTGTGTGTGTGTGTAGTGATTTTTGAAGGAGAGGAAGAGAGAAGTGCAGTGCCGTAACTGTCTCTCAGAGGAGGACACCTCAGCAGCACTGCACAGGGAGAGGGGAGTGGGGAGAAAAAGATAAGGGAGAGGAGGAAATGAGGGCGGAAAAAAAATAACAAGGTTGAAGAAGCAATGCGGGGCTTACAGCCGCGCTCTCAGCTGCGTGTCAAAACAAAAGTCAAGTAGGGCAGGAAGCACTTTCTTGACAATGGAACGGTGGGCTGCCGGAAAGAAAAGTGCTCCCTCCGAACCATCTTCATGAGTGTAATGTTCACGAACAACGCGGATTTTATGCCGCCACCCTGGGAGAATTGCGAACAGAACCAAAATCAAAGTTAGGAATATCCAAGGGGGGTGGGGGAGGAGAGTGGTAGGGGGAGTCCAGGAAAACTATGGGCAATATTGTGGTGAAGTAAATTTTGTGTAGATCAATTACTGCAGTAATTACTGCAGAGACCATGGTCTCTACAAATTCCTTAACAAGTGCTTGAAAGTGTTATCTGCGAACAAGGTTTCAAAAGCAGCAGTCATATGCTGGCAAGCAACTGAAACTCATTACCACGACTCAAAATAAACAGCTTCGCTAGAAATAGGGTTGCAATTCTGCAAAGGTGGCACAAGTCTTCTTTAACTTTTTGGCTATCGTCAAAAACCATGGTCGCCACCCTGCAAACGTTCGAACCGGTAGCGTCACTTTGAACAACATGTAACAACATTTGACGGCCTGAGACGACGAGCAACCGTATACGCCCGGAATTGCGAGGCAACGTCGATACGTGTGCAGGGACTCGAATTTCGTAAATCAAAAAAGGCCCTGATGCTCAACAGCACATCACGTCAAGTGCAAAAAAAAATTCACTTCGTTCAGTGTGCGTCGCTTGCGGAATGCCTCCATGAATGTTATTTCCTGCAGCCTTACATAAAACAAGATGTTCATGTATTCGATATTCTTGCATAAGCAACAGCTGCCGCGCCTTCTTCGTGTATCGTAAATCACGGCGCTCTTTTGAAACTACTCGCAGAAGAAAAAAATACGCTAAATAAAAAGACTTAAATGCATAAATACGTCCGTGCGCCGCTCCTGATGCAAATTTCTGACGGCTTTACGGCTCCACAGGAATGATATATTCATGACGGCTTAAGATCCCAGAACTGCTCGTCTGCTATGGAATGCGCTGTTGTGGCGGTTTCGAGATAAAATTTGAGGCGCACCAGTTTCTTTTTCACAGCACAGATACATTATTCACATTGCACCACACTACACTGATTGCGAGCTAGAAATGAGCGTTTGGCTGTGCTCATCAGCCCGAGAATATATGTGGGTGCAATGACTGCAGCCTTACGTTCTTTAAGTGGAGAAGAGACTTTCCAATGCCGTAGCTTTCGCGCCGCAAAGGAGCCAAGCAGGTAGGAAAGAGAGGGGTAAACACTTATTGCGATCGAAGTCAGAAGCCTACATTGTGACAGTACAAATACAATAAGGTATAAAAGCGCATCGAGCTTAATTTCTACAATGTTTTCAGTGTAAAGCCTGCAAACAGTATAACAGTGTGCTGCCTTTGTGTATTTTATGCGTTGCATATTGCAATCACTCAGTTCAGCCCTTGGGCGCGGCCGGGCAGCCACCATTGAGGGTATGAGCCATTGTTCATTGCTGCGCGTCTCATATGTGGGTCTATTCTTTTTTAAGTTTGCTATGTTTGTTATTAAGTTGCTTCTATTTTTATGCGTTGCATATTGCAATCGCTCAGTTCAGCCCTTGGGCGTGGCCGGGCAGCCACCATTGACCTTTAGCGCAACCACGTGACGTGACGTCACGACAGCCGGAGGAAAAGCTGGGCCCCTACTTGCGCAATATGCAACGCATTCTTGGCTTAACCAAGCTAAGCCTGGCCATTTTTCTAACCGGTATACGAGTTGAGCAAGACAATTAAGGGGATCCCAGGCGTTAACTGTTCTAGCCTGAAACGTTCCATTCGGTCATAATGGGGAAGGGGGGGGGGGTGGAGGGGGCACTAGCTAAAACCACATGTAACGTTACATCTATGTAACTAAATGCAATTAAATGTTCTAATATTTATGTCGCTTATATATTTGCACCCACGCCTCCGACGCGCCTCATTTTAGTATCGTTAAGTAGAGGAAAAACAGCCATTACTTGATCACGAATGTGCTGTGCACAGAGATTGCGTTGTTGCTGCGCCACGCATAACGTAATCGGAGCTATATTTTGTCCTTCGATCGGCGTTCAAAGACGCCTAGCTCGGCAGCACGTTTGTCAATAAGAGCGGGAGTGGTCGTGGCGGTCAAAGCTCCCTCCGGCGTTGTATCATCAAGCTCAAACCTGCGCCCATCAGGGGTAGTAGGGGCTACAAGTGTGCAAGTTGCGGCATAAATTGACAATCGCTCGACTATGGCACAGGCACCATAACAGAGGAATGCCAAGCCGCGCTCACCCCCACTAGGATTAGGCAGCGAGCACGTTTGCAAGATTAGATGGTAGAACGCCTCTAACGGTGTCAAAAGTTAGGCATGTTAGCTTTGTTGTGCGTCAGTAAATGTTATTTGTGAATTTTGTAGCCTCATTTTTATACCCTAGTGGCCATGCACCCTCAGCACCAAGCACAAGACGCTTCATGTAGCCCACTGCTAGGCGTCTCCGGTACAGCCTACCCGATTTTTTTTTATTTACAGCTGTACAGCCATATGAAGAAAACCGACAATGAAGCCATAGAAATCATACGATAAATAATTGCTGCGCTTACTTGAAATGTAAAATTATTAGGGAAAAGTAAATGAAAGTGGACGAGAAGACAACTTCCGGCAAGTTTGAGTCGAACTCACATCGCTTTATGCTTGCGGTGCTTTGTCAATTCAGCCACCGGCCATTTTGGCAGCAGAGGGTGTGGCTACGACAACGTGTCTAACGTCTTCACCGTACTCTGTGCAGGTAGCAGCTGGTGTACGCATGTCAAGTTGCACAGTTTGCTGACCAGCGCGCGTGGTAGATACGACGCTGATTGTCGTGTCTGACGTCATCGACTAGGAACAGCTCAAGCGACACCTGCCTGAGGGACAGTTCTACTTAAGGAGTAGGCGGACTTCATGACTTCCATTCGGCAGCAGAGGGTGCGGCTACGACAACGTGCCTAACTATTCGCCGTATTCTGTACAGGTGGGTGGCTCGACACTTCTGCAATTATTTATAAGCCTATTCCGCTACCACTGCAGCCGTTAGGCAACCCTTATATGCTTTTTCACAATGTGCTGGTCTAGCTAAATATATTGCAGCCCTCCGCACAGAGATTTCTTCTATGAAAGAAAGTATAAGCAAGATTAACGCTCTATACGAGACCATGAAAACTCAAAAGGAATATCTCACTAATGAGAACAAATCACGAAAGGATGAAAATGAACGGCTCTCAAAGCGGTATTTCAGCTCTGTGACCGTGCTCTCGTCTAAATAACGCCGAGATAAAGAGCGTTACCGCTACGCAGAGCGAAAACTGCCTTCTGGTGGTGCAGGCCATTGGTGATTAGATTTCTTGTCCTATCACTGAATCCGACATTGACGCCGTGCATCGTGTTCCTGCTAAAAAGGGCCCGAATATTATTGCACACTTTTCTTCAAGAGCTCAGAGCGCCAAGTTTGCAGCAAAGGCAAGAAAGGCCATGCTGACCACATCTGCCATGGGGTTTTCTTCGAGTAACAACAAGCCACTTGTCGTGAATAATCACCTCACGCCTGACAATAAACAGCTGTTCGTGCACGCTCTTGGGCTAGAAATGGATTTAGGTTGGGAGTGCTTTTGGATTGACAACAATAACGCTATGAAGTCAGACAGCAGCAGTGTCTATCGCAGCAATGGTGTGATGGATCTGGCGATCATTCAGTGATCGTTCAAGCAATCTTTACATTAGCCACAGTTCCTGTTTTGTCTTTTTTTCGTTATGTTTTCTTGTGACCAAGTGAAATCTTTGCTGCAAGATAAATCACATGCGTCCTCTTTCCTCCACTGCAGCATTCGTTGTTTACTAAAGCATCATGACAATTTATTGAGCTTTCTTTCCATGCATGACCACTATTTTGCCTTGATATCTTTATTGGAAACCTCGCTAGCATCAGCTGACGGAAATTTGTACGGTCCGGTTGGCTACAAATCTTAAATAAATAATCGTACTGCCCACCGCAGCGGCGGGTCGGCTGTTTTCGTCAGATTATCATTGCCCTTCATTAGAAGTTACGATCTTGCTTTTCGGGGCTTGTTGGATGGATCCATCTGGCCGCAATTAACTCCCAGTCAATATAGCTATACATTAGTAGGTCCTACGCTTCGCTCGCCATCAACCCCATATGCGGAACTCTGTTCTCAGCTGGAAGATATATTACATTTGTTAACGAATTAAAATAAAATATAATAATTCGGCCGATATAAACATTATTATTCTCGATTTCAACTGTCAGTCCAGGTCCGACTATGTAACTTGTCTATTCAGCTATGGCTTTTCTTCCCTATTTCAGACTCCAACTAGGCGTGATCTTTCAGGTACCAGAATGCCGAATGATCACATATTTTCTTCATTTAGTTCTTATTTTTATTTTTCATCTGGAGTAATTTATTATTCAATCACTGATCGTTACCCCTTGTTTTTTTGTCTAGGTTCAGAAACAGAAAATCTAAAAGATATGTTAAATCTTCATTCCACAAAACGCAGTTTATTCATCTTGTTCATACCACAAACTGGGATGACGTATATATGGAAGGTTGCCCTGAGAAGGCCTTTTCTATGTTCCATTCCAGAATTACGAAATCCATTGATCAGTGTACTGCTTATTCAGCACTAACACATTGGTAGTCTACTCCAAGAAATCCTTGGATCACAGACGCCATGTTGCGTTTCATAACAAGAAAACATTATCTTCACAAGAAATCAAAATCACAGCACTTTACGTAAATTTCAAAAATCGCTTGCGTATAGAGACCGTTTCAGCGGGCGAGGAGGATAGGGCGCGCGGAGAGCCTTTCCTCCTCTCTGGCTTGGGCGATCTGGCGCGGCGCTGCTTGGAAGTATTGCTGTCGCGTGCTGCGGAACGATTTCGAGTTGTTTTAGATGGTACTTTGTGAAATTTACGCCATGTCCGTTCATATAAGGCCGTCAGGGAAGCCTTTCTGTGCATTGGTAACTACAGTAGGCGGAAATATCTCTTGGGGGCGCAAAAATATGACGAGCTTTATCAGCCGCGGTGTACGCACATTATCAGTCGCGGTGTGTGTATGTGTTGTTAGTTATTTTGCTTATATCGCTTTTAATTCAACAAAGTGGTGTCTCTGTATTAGCAGCATGAAATGGTAAATCTGCTCACTATCTGATCGCTTGGCGTAGGGAGTAAAACAAAGCATAAGAGCGCATGCTCGTGCACGGCCAACCTAAGGCAACCTCGAAACATCTAAGCTGCAGGCGCTATCAAAAATTTGTGATGCGCCGGTATCGTTCTCGCGCATTTCAAGTCTAGTAGGCTTCAAATTACCATATGTCTACGCTAGCCTTCCTGCATGAGCCTGATGGCGCTGCTCAGCACAGCGATCACTGCGGTTGGTGAACCAGCACGATACATATGTAAGCTGTGCGCTTCGGCATTGCCTTGTTGGCCTGCATACAGCCATAATATGAGAGGCATCGCATAGAAAGAATGCGATGCCTATTTTTGAGGACAAAATTTCCGTAATACGTGTGAGTGCGTCGCAGAGAACGGAACGAACACAACCGAAAAAAAAATTCGGTTATCATCATCTTTCAAGAGCAAGAGAAAACGGGCTAACGAGGACCTCGAATAATCACGCCGCACAACGTTTATAAATATATAACCGCTGATGCCGTATGCTTGGACCATGCGGTATATAGAACAAAGATATATGTAATCCAGCACCTACCACTGCTTAGGACGCTCGCGCAGTTCGTAAACAAGCCTAATTCAGACTGTAAGGTATGCTGCTATTACTTGCCAAAACTATGTTATTCAGGGGCAAAAACCTCATCCATCGAACCAAGTAGTCACGCAATGTAACCTGCGGCAAACAGTTTGAACGCTTGTCAAAGTATAACATCACAGCTCCTATCGTAGCAGAACGGTACCCACGCTGTAACGATCGTCGCGTATGTTTCATGGCTCCTAAACCGCAGCTTAGAATAAGAGAATAATACTGCAATAAGGTCACATTAATGACTAGAACATTTAGAAATACACAATTGACCTCCGAGGCTGATTGTAGGCTCAAATATGCGCGCACACATCGCACTGCGTGTTCCGTCCACCTCAACGCCAGCAGGAATTCCGGCCATAACGCCTTAAACCACTTCAGCACGTCTCACAGACAGTTTACCACGTAGGATACGCACGTCGTACTAAACAGAGCGCACGACGGCGAAAACAAACGACAGAACCGACCGCCGAGCGTATACCGGCCATGCAAAATACCGCTTTCACCCAAGCCAGTATGGCGCTGCTCATAGGCGGCGCCACTGAGCTCACAATATGGCGGCGCCTACGAAAAAACGGTCTATATTCAAACGTTCTTTCTGCCGTCCTCAGGCGGGCAAAACTAGACTGCTATGAAAACAAAATACTTGAAAATGAAAATGATACCAGGCTTCACTGTAAACTAATTCGACAGTTTCTTAATATGATAGCGTCTGATCCGGCCGTCAGTCAAATTATCTTGAATTATCCTGAGTACACCAGACATACTGATGTGGCTAACACATTTAGTGAACGCTGTGTTCCTTCTGATAACGGTCCTTGAGCTAGTGCAGTGCCTAGCATTTTGCGTAGCTCATGCTCATTTCATCTCGGTCTTGTTTCGCCACGTGAAGTCTGCAATGTTATTTCTTCCTTAAGATCAAGTGGACCTGGCCTTGATTCCATCAAACCAGCTCATATGAAACTTGTTTCTGCTAACATCTCACCTATCCTTGCTGATATTGTTAACAAAATGTTCCATGCTGGTGTATTTCCTAAATCACACTTAAAGTTGATAAAATATTTCCTGCATTCAAAAAAGGCAATCGTGAAAATATCAACAATTATTGGCCCATTTGTATCTTGCAATTTTTTAGCAAGGTTGTTGCAACACTTATCTATACTCGGCTCATGAACTACCTCAATAAGTGTAGGCTTATCATTTCCCTCCATATTGGGTTTAGACATGGGTTTTCAGCTGAGTTAGCTCTAGTTTACTTAACTGACAAAATTAAGTAAGCCATTCATCGGGGGCTATATTGATTGATCTTACAAAGGCATTTGACACAGTAAGTTACTGCATTTTATTCAAAAAGCTGGAGCACTTCGGCAATAATGGTCCACCTCTGGAACTTCTCCGCTGCTAGTTCGTTAATCGTTCTATAGTTCTCTGTGTATATGATCATTAATTTACCAATAAATTAATTATTACTTAAAATTAAAATTAAAATTAGCCAGCAACGCGACCAGTGTCCAGGGCACGGGTTCAGAGCATAGGTCCAAATCATGGGTCCAGGACACAGGTCCAGGTCATAGGTCCAGGGTAGGGCGGCTAGATCCGCGGTAATAGAAAGAACACGCAGCAAGCAACCGGCGTCACTGACGAATTATCACTAATATGGCGATGCTCGAAGGCAGCATTCAGCGTTGCTGATGCTTTCAACGCAGCCGTGTCACTGAGAATACGCAGCAGTGCAGCCCTACTAAGGCGTTGGAACTCGTGCAGCCCAATGCCGGGTAGTCACAGCCGGCACCACATGCAGGAACATGCGTCGGATATCATGGATAGTTTATGGGTACAGAGCTCCAATATAATGAAGCACTTGAATAGGCTCAGGTCTAGTGAAGGCATTGAAAGCATACGTAGCTTGGCAGGTGACGCCACAACCATCGCCTGTCCTGGCCGTCCACCATTCCTGGGTTCCTCGCTTGTAAGCCTCTGTGTGTTCGCCGTTCCAACCGACGCATTCGCACCGCACGTTTATGGTCCTAGAAGCGGCGCGATGGCAAAACTAGAAGCTCTGAATTTCGCCCTTCATACATGCATGAGCTTTGGAGGCCAAATTTGCTCGCTATAAACAACATGTCGAAATGTGCGACGCCTTGAACCCCTACAAACTGTACGACTTCACGCCCCGATGTGCTGCCAGCCATGACGCATTGGGATATGACTGTAATTAGCTGGTGTTGTGAGCGAAATACGTCACTCTACAAAAAAGGAAAGCATGCAAATGGCTGTACACTAACAATTATTTTGGGTATGAAACATAGAAGCAAAGCGCCTGCCACCAAGTCTTATCGCCGTCTTCAGTGAAATCAATAAAAGTGAGTTTCTTCCGTGTGGCAGTGAAAACTTTCTTGCCTCGTCGTTTTTTTTGTTAGTTTCGCTGTTCACAGACGGCCTGCTTGTCACACACCTTCACCTATGTGTGCTCAATTTGTGTGTGTGTGTGTGTGTGTGTGTGTGTGCGTGTGCGTGTGCGTGTGCGTGTGCGTGTGCGTGTGCGTGTGCGTGTGCGTGTGTGTGTGTGTGTGTGTGTGTGTGTGTGTGTGTGTGTGTGTGTGTGTGTGTGTTTGCGTGTGTGTTTGCGTGCGTGTGTGTGCTTGCGTGCGGGGGGGGGGGGGTGAAACAAGCTGATAAACGTGAAGCAAGAATGACCAGTTCAATTCTTTGCCTACGTTTCCTTTCCCTAGTTGGCAGGTGCTCCCAGTCCATAGGCGAATATATAGGATGCTTTTTTTTAGCTGCAGCAAATTTTTAAAAATCCACCCATTGGGTGGTTGTCACATTTTGCTATTATTAACCAGTGCATCTCGTTGGACACACTGAAAATGAATTTAACAAAACTGGTGCAGTTCTGATAATTTGTTCCAAAGAAACACACCTTGCGAATTTTCTAATTAAAATTTGTAGATTAGAAATTTTGCCGTAAAATAATTCAAAATAATTAGCGTAATTATGTTAATTTTTCAATTGACCACTTTGATTTCATGCAGTGGCTTTAGACCAAGGGTTAGAATTGTGCTATCTGCCATAGCCAATTTTAAAAAGGTTTGTGCAGCCAAAAAAAGAAAACATCCTCTATTCCGATTCTTGAAGTACAGGGCAGCCCCAACAAGCTGGGCATGCGGCGATCTTCCGCACTTACCATTTGTTCGAGCGTAAATGCAGCGGCTGCCATGTGATCCAGATGAGCTTTGGTTTAACGTCCTATGTGCTCAGATGAGCCGACAATTTGCGCATTGGTTTCGATTCGGCTTCAGAACCAGCGCGAAGGACGAAGAAAACGAGACAATGAATTCATGACTGTTTGGAAGAGCAAACGCCCACAACGAAGTAGAACGAGACCCCTACGAACGCGGTTCCTTTCTTTTTTTTTCGTCAGCGCAGAAGGGTTGGAGAGATAAAAAGTAAAACATGCGACACGCCCTGCAGTCGAAATGACAAATTAAAGGAGAGTGGATAGCCCGTTCTCGTTCTTCGTGCGTTCCACACAACCATGAATCTACATCAAATGGCCCGGCCATCCACTCTCCTCCGAGAAAATAAACGCGGCGCTCGAGTAAAGTTCGCTTCGACTTTTTTTTTTCATTTCTTGCACTGACTCGAACCATGAATCCATTGCTTTAATATCGAGAGAAGCCATTCGTGCTCAGGAAATAATTCCGATTTATGCAGGTTTCCGGACTACTCGCGAACATTTATTTTTTACCGATAGCACGGTGTCATGTGCCCTCCTCTTATCACTGTCGGTAAACACGGCGCAGACCTATGCAAGTCTGGTTCGGCGTATTTAGACTCCTTGCCCGTGTTATTTTATGCGCGCCGTCGAAAAGTTGAACAGATCCGTGTCATTACGATGCGAGAAGGAACCCTCGGATGAACAACTACGCAGGGACGCGAGCAGCCGGGTACGCCGCTCGCAGCGTGAAATGGCGGATACGCCTATGCAACGAACCGGAAGTGACGCGCGTGCATACATATATACGGAGCGTGTTTCTTTTTTTTTTTTACATCACACGGAATTTTCTAGTCTCACATATGGCTGACAGTGCAAGCCTAGGGATGGTCGATGAACTTTATGATTCGATTATCGATTAAACTTTCATCATTTCAGCATTTAAGCGATTCATCGCTTTCAAGGTAGGGCTTTTCTTCGATTAATTTAAAATATTGCAGCGCACTTTCAAAACATTCAAACACAGTTACCTACTTTTGCAGGACCCTACTTTAATGTTTGAGAAGTGGAGCAAAGTTTGAAACGCAAGTGGCGCTAGTGGGTTTCGAAAAGATAAACAATTTATGTTATATATTGGAACTGTGTACAGTATAAATAACATACATGCCACTCATGAATTCCTGTACAACACAGTTAAACTAAAAATAAGAAAAAATGTTAAAGTAAAAGGTGAAGTCCAACTGAAACAGGCAATAAAGTGCAATATGCACTGGTGGAAAATTTACTGGTTTAGAAGTCTAAACCACATGTTCTTTCCTACAGAGCGAATAAATGTCGATTGGCTGGGAGGTTTGGGCAAAACGGACACCTTTTTTGAATGACCTTTGCCCAGCAAGCCAGAATAGATGCTCGGACGCTATAGATTGGCTGAAATCGACGTGAACTCCATCGATATGTCTCGCGGGATCGAATGCCGGTCATGGCGGCCGCATTTCGAAGGGGGCTAAATGTGAGAACACCCGTGTACTTAGCTTTAGGCGCATGTTAAACAACCCTTGGTGGTCAAAATTTCCGGAGTCCCTCACTACGACGTGCCTCAGAATCATATCGCGGTTTTGGCACATAAAACACCACAATTTTTTTTAACGCGATAGTGGTAAGGAGCTCGTGCCGCAGAAAATCTGGCGTCGGCGTCGCACGTCGTTTCGACGAAAAGATTTACACGCGACCTGCAGACATGATAGCTCTCGGAAAGTAATTTAACTATACGAAAAAAACATAATTCTGTTACCCGAAAGCCCCAGCGTTTCTACAATTCACAAACCAGCCTCGGCGTCCGCCATTTGGGCGTGCCGGCGCGCTGGTGTCTCGGGGGCCACGGAGGGGCGCTCTCGGTTCCATGCAATACCTCCAGCTGGCGCGGCCCACGCAAGAGGCCGCGTTACCGGAAAGTCCGCTTTCGTGCATAGCGTTCGCGGCCAGCGTTTCCCGGTAAACATTACGGTTACGTACAGCCGTCAGCACGCTTAACACGAACGCTCCGTAGCGCACGTGGCTTGGACCTGCTTGAACTGACACCAGCGGCGCGAAATTTTCTGCTCTGTTATCTCGGCAGTTTGCAGCGGTTTACGATAGCTGGAGCGCAGCTCCATGTGACTACTCTTGTCTTCCGCTTGTGCCTGACCGGCGGCGAGAGTGCGCTCACTTGACATGTCCGTTCCGCCACGTTTCGCTCGTGGCTGCGGTCTCACGCGCGTCCAGAAAACACGTTGCGGTTTGCTTACCTCGGCAAAGCGAAGTGGCGGGCGACAGCTAGCGCCTTTCGGGCTTGGCCTCAAAGCTGGCGCTTTAAGCAAATGATAAATAGAAAAAGGAGAGCAAATGCAGGTTTGTGGCGTTCGTAAAGGTAGGACAATAAACAAATCTGCAAATCCAGTGGCATAGTTGTTCATGTTCCTGATTTCTTATATTCTCTGACAGCGCGCATTGGAGTGCTCTCGCAGGTTAGTGTCTGGCTTCCCGTTTAGTCCCCGATGTACTGAAGATCCACGGTCAGGGCGTAAGAGCTGCACTTGTTCTGAACAATAAAGACGCGTGCATGCAATTCAAACTACACTTTTAATGTCTAGTTATTGGCGAAAAGCGCTAAGTGGCATCTTGTCGGATAATAAACTGGTTTTTAGGTAACTAGAAAGACTCTGCCCATAGATGCAATGTATCGCAAGGTAGCATATTAGTATAAGTGCACATAAGGTAACTCGACGCCCCCGCCGCATCTTGGTGACTTAAACAGTGGTTTCCCGATCTTATTCACAGTGTCATGCTTGACACATTGCAATGTGCATTTCCCTTTTCGCTAGTTTTCAAAAAGTAAAACTGCAATTAACATTGTAAATGGCTGTATGTTCCTATGGAGAAAGATCCGGCAGAGACATTTAAGGCTGCTTACGTCATTTAGGGAAGCCATCTCATTTAGGGAAGACATAGAGGTTTGGTTGCGGCTTGGGAATTGAGTTTATTCAATGGGATGCATTTCTTCGCGAACATTTGCCACTTTGACAGTATCTGTCTATCTATCTAGCCACCTACGTCTTGGTGCTCTCATGCTCGTTTCGTTAACTTGGTAGGGTCCCCGCACACTGCTTCTCATAACATTGGTTCCCACAGGGCATGGGAACTGCCTGCTTTTTCAGGTGGTCAGTCTTTTTCAAATATTAAGCACTACGCACACACACAGGCAGGCGTGTATAGATCACCCGGAACGTTGTACGACGAACGGTTGCGTCACAATATCGGTGCGAATGGCACCTTCGGGAGCACTGCGCGAGAGCGTTCCGATGCGCGCTGTCAGAGAATATAAGAAATGAAGAACGTGAACAACTATGCCACAGCATTTGCTCATTTATTTATGGCCCTACTGTTACAAACGCCACAAACTTGCATTTTGCTCTCCTTTTGTATTTATCATTTCCTTCAAGCGCCAACTTTGAGGCCATACCCGAAAGGCGCGCGAGCTGCCGCCCGCCATTTCGCCTTGCCGAGATAAGCAAACCGCAACGCGTTTTCTGGACGCGCGTGAGACCGCAGCAACGAGCAAAACGTGGCGGAATGGACATACCTAGTGAGCGCACTCTCGCCGCCGGTCAGGCACAGGCGAAAGACAAGACAATCAATCAAATCGAGCTGAGCTCCAGCTATCGTAAGCCGCTGAATACATACCGAGATAGCAGAGCGCAACACTTCGCGGCGCTGGTGTCAGTCCAAGCCGGTCTAGGCCACGCTGCCGAGCGTTCGTGTTAAGCGTGCTGACGGCTGTACGCTCCAGTTGCCAGGAATCGTGAGAAGGGATCAGGGACCTTTGAATGCTATCGTGTCCCACTCTTAAAGGCGAAGCTTATGCGTCCTACAATTTTATTTTAACGCGACAGCGTTAAAGAGCTAGTGTCGCAGAAAAGCCATGTCGGCGGCGTAAGCCATGAGCGAAAAATTTCGGAAGGTAATTTATAAATAAAAACAACTTGCAAGATGGGCTGGGTGGGAATCAAACCAGGGTGTCCGGAGTGTCAGACAGAGACGCTACCACTGAGTCATGAGTTCGATCGTTCAAAGTGGGACAAAAGCGCCTCCAGTGAATTCGGTGTTGCCTTAGAAACGTGGCGTAGAAAGTCATACTGCGGGGCATATCGGTAATTATGAGCATGTAAATTACAAAAGGCGCAGGTAAATTAGTAGCGAAGTACGTTTCCGCTACATTTCTTCTGCGCTTGGAGCACACGCAGAGTCATCTTGCGGCAAACATAGAAGACCCCCTCCTCGCAATGTGCGGCGCTGCCCCGACAGGTGGCGCGCCCCTCGCCCGCTTCTCCCCTTCGTCTCGTTTGAACGCATTGGGGCCGTGCGGGGACCGGTGCGAGGATGCCCCAATGCACTTGCGTTTTATAAGTTTTCTTGGTCTCTCCCCTTCCAACTTCCAGCTCGCGTCACTCGAACCCCCGTGTTTAGGCGATGTGGCTCCTCTTTCCGCTCACAGCGCGATTCCTATAGGTGCAGCGTCCGATGCGGGACGCCTGTGACGTGATCGCTGCGCCGTAGCGTGTCTGATGGGAAAGCGTCCCCTGCGATATGTGCCGTGCTGCTGGCGAGTCATGCGTCTGCGTGCTACTCCTGGGACAAATAGTAAAAAGCTGTGCTGTGCACTTAGAAGTGTTGCACATGAAAACTATGTCTTTGCGTGACTCAAGAGCATGCCGAGCGAATGAGTGGGCGGTGCGAACTGGGTGCGATAATGCTATCGCGTTCCACTCTTGAAGGCGAAGCTTAAGCGTCCTCCAATATTTTTTTAATCGCATGCTCCAAACGGGTGCCCATGCTGTGCCACGTGTTTAGTGGACTGGGAGTGGCCCCACAGTCAACCGCTGGGTTGCTATAGTAAGCATTGAAGTGCGAGGGCATTTCAAGCCTCCAGCTTCGGTCGGCGTGGTGGCGGATGCGATGTGCGGGAAATAGAAGGGAAGCGCTCGGTTCGGCATCGCTCGGGACTCGGAAAAACAGTCGACAGCCACACAGTCACTGCTCGCACACCGTCAATCCAGTACGATTTCAAAACTTTCGCGTTATTCCTGTCGAAAAATCTTCAAAGCGGTTAATCGAAGAGGTCTAATCGATTAAGTCGATTAGCCAAAGGTGGGCATGAATGATGATGAATCGTTTTGCGGGATACATTTAATCGGTCAATCGATTAATCACTAAGCAATATTACCAACCCTATGGTTGTCCTTAACCTGGAATACACGAAGCAGTGCATATTGATTGTTCGAGAAATCAAAGTGCATAGTCGACTAAGTAATATAAGTTTATGAATTGCAGCCAATGAGTTTTCAAGGCACATCCACTTGAATTGACTCCTAAAGATCGCAAGGTTTTTGATATATTCACCGCGAATGCACTATTGTTCCACCATACTCTACTCTAGTACACTGTAGTTGCATTTACTATGTTAACAAACCGCCATTTTATACATTCATGCACAAAAGGAACTGGAGCGCCAACGTATTTGATTGTACAGTTTGGGAATTAACTTCTCGAAAATGGAGTCCTTTTGAACATTTGCTCCTGGATGTGCCTTGCGAACTAACCAGCTACATTTTGTATATCTCAATATGTTCTCCAATGGAATTAGTGATAAAGTTAATTAGTGAAACGTCGTTATTTAGCCAATTATGTATTTCTAATTTTCGAATTTCCTTAACCGGTGTCGTGGCGTCATAAATCCGTGTGTCGTGACGTGCTAGTAGGACGTTGCTCCATATTGAAACTCGCTCCGGCTCGGTCGGTCGCCTGGTATATTGCAACCCGCTGCGATTGTCAACGTAGCAGCAATGCGGACGACCAAGCGAGCCGACGCGAGTGACAAAACCCCGCAACGTCCTACTTGCACGTCACCACGCACTGAGTCATGACGTCGGAACACCGGTAAAAGAAAACCGAAGCTGGCTGTATAGAAGCTAATACATTAAATTGTTTAGGGCACTGCGAGATTTGACAGTAGTTTTCTGGTGTTTGCGGTACCGGACCTTCATTTAAAGCAAAACAAAGGGTACTTGAACATATTGCGTCAGTACCCCTTTAATGAGCACCGCAACTTAACCCCCACACGGCAGCGGTGGCCCGGTGTTTGAGCATCCACCTCGTTTGTGGAAAGTATCGGTTTGGAAGCTAGGTGACACCGGAAACCCATCGTTCTCTTTTTTTTTTCGGAAAGCATCGAATGGCCCAATGAGCGAAAAGCCGGTGGCGCCTGTAGCAGCGGAGCTGCACCTATAGCTTCTCATTGGCAGCGACCCTACGTCAGGAGCGCGCGAGCGCTTGCTGGCTCGGCCCTCGGCGGAGCATAACGGCCGAAAGTGTATACCTGCTGCCACGGTACTGCGTGAGGGGAGAGGGCATCGCCGCGATTTCTTGTCACCCACACTCTCGCGCTCACGGAAAGCTGTGTTATCCACGCGTTCCTGGTCCGCACAAGCTCTCGCCTGCATTTTAACTACGCCTCGGTAGGACAAGGCAAAAAGCGCCAGGCATCTGTACGCGCTCGCTTGTCCACGAGGAGTTCATAACTCGAGGGGAAAGGGCATCGCCGCGATTTCTTGTCACCCACACTCTCGCGCTCACGGAAAGCTGTGTTATCCACGCGTTCCTGGTCCGCACAAGCTCTCGCCCGCGTTCTAGGTACGCCTCGGTAGGACAAGTCAAAAAGCGCCAAGCATCTGAACGCGCTCGCTTGTCCACGAGGGGTTCATAACTCGAGGGACCACTCAAAGGCGTTCATTTGGACAATAATGCTTTCGCATTCACAACTCAAGACCTTAGGTGTTCTCGGATTTTTCGATGGCTTGAGATTTCCCCTGGCCTAGTGCTCCGCTGGTTGTGAGGGTGCTCATCTCTATTTATAGATTTATAGATCTCCTCTATCGGCGTCGTTTGTCCAATCACACACGGATTCGTTGTGTGGTCTACTACGTGGATGCATGAGCAGACAAGAGCTGTCACTTGGTACCTGCCTGAAGGTTAGGTACAAGCGCTCTTCTCGCCAAGTGCTCAGTCATTAATTATGCATCAACGCTTGCAACAGGGCGTATCTCCCCAGCCCGAGGGCCTCCCTACTAATAGGTGCTTTGGAATACCACATGGAAAAGTGCCACTGTGGGAGCGGCCCAGACCCCCCTTTTTTTGTGGGTTTAATTGAACCCACAGGGATCAACGGGATTTGCATGGTGCGAGCGTCTTCCCCAGGGCAGTTCACCCCCTCACGAAAGCCGAGTATCTCGCTAGGGGACGCCTTTGCCTATTTAGATAACCGGCGGGTATGTGCGGTGGCAGCGTGGTTTCGAACCGACGTCCACACCCAGCTGAGGCGGGCATTCAACCACCAGGCCACGGTAATCCCATATTTTTTTCTTAGTGATACTTTAGTTAAGTCTATGCGAAATTTGTGATCAACTGCTTTAAAGAGTAGATGTTCGTGAACCGCATTTTGTACCGCTTTATAAAACGTGGTTAAATGAGTATTGCGCAATACGAGTACAGCGTATTATGAAACTTTCCATTTTGCGAACTGCCTTCTCTTGGAGCTCTTGCTGTTCTTCACTGTGGAAATCTGACTTGGAACTTTTTATCATCAGGTTTATTCATGAATACTAGAAATTTCTTAGACGGAATATAAACATAAAAAAACAGGAAGACGCCGTTTAGTAATCAAAACTCGGAAAGCAACATTTGCTTCGAGAAGTATTGCGCTTTATGCACGCTAGCGCGTGTCCGTCACCTTTTTCAGCAACCGTCGACACTTCTTTAAAGCTGCTAAATTGAACTGTGGCTTTCCTTGTACACTCACGTCTTCTGCAGTTTCCTGTAAAAATATATGGCAGTGCCGCCAGCCCTATTCGAGAGTCTCAAGCAATTACACAAGTGAATATGAGCGACAGTAACTACGCAGTGGATAGATTTTATTGACTGATATTTACACGTCGTCCCTTTGTTCACTCTTAAAAACACGGTTTAACACTGTTCAGGCACAATAGGACAAAATCATGTTTCACGACATTCTTTGAGTATACACTCGGACAGTCATCGTAGAACACAATGGTTCATTGGCACTGGAAACTGTACACGCAAACTGGTATATATAAAAATTTGTGTCACTTCCTCCGGCTGTGTACATGAATCGGGACATGCTTGCACCGGCTTAACGGCCCTGCACTCGAAAATAACAGGTTTCGAGAAAAACGTTGTATGCGCAGGCTGAGTAAACGAAGGAATGTTCATTGCTTAAAAATATGGCAAGCCAAGTTTCGTAGCGGCAGGCCTATACGTTTGCACATCACTGAAGCCATAAAAAAGACAAAGCCAGAGTGCTAGACATCCTTGGGCTAATTTGGATGTAAATAATGATTTTTGCTTCATTTAATAGATCTAATTGAAATTTGTATGGGCATAATGGCTTGCATGAACATTCTTTTCTGGTCACGTTACGGAACATTCACACATAGTTATAGTCATCTAATGTTTCAACCCTGTCTTTACTGGAACGCACAAATGTTCTGGTTCTTTCGCGACAGTCTTCGTTGTGACCAAGATAGGTAAGCAATTTTTGTCGGGGCTGTATTTGGGTATCGTTTTCCATTTACACAGAAAAAAGGCACACGATCTGTGTCTTTCCAGTAAAGGTGCTTCCTGGGCATGAGCTGTTACTTGTCTGTAGCGACTAACAGTAGCGACGACTCAAATTTCAGCATGTTTATTGATGGGCTAAATACCTTTTTTGTGATATTTGTATTTCTCTAAGAAGGGCTTGCCTCGATTTGCTTTTGCTGCTCTGTCGTTTACTTTTAAACTAATGGCTTAATTTCTTTCGTGGATTAACGCCAGAGCACACCACGGCACTATGGCATTATTAAGGTTGCCTCAAGTGAGTATATCCAGCTCACAGGCTTTTCAAGCTCACAGGCTCTTAAGATGAAGAACAATTACCCACACACAATATTTTCTGCTGGGGTATATCGGTAACATTGGTACTCCGTAAAACTACAGGAGGTTGCATGGACCTTTCTTAATGACCAACGATAAAAATATCTTCAAGGTGCGACACTTGCTTTTAACAAGTGTCTTTCAATAGAAAGTCTAGGTTGAATGGTGTTACTACCTATAATCAACATTATTTTATTATCGTCTTTTTTCACATGATCAGTTTTGTCATATATTCATGTGTATATTGCTCCCGAGTGTGGTCTCCTGCTACTAAATTCTGCCCCTAATAAATATCTGCTCATATTCTGTACCTTGTACATGCTCAAAAGCAATAAAACAAAATGAATATCCTTCGTTTCATCTTGCACAATTTCTACCACCCAAAATCCTGTTTGCAGCAAATTTGTCCTCACGCAGTATGGGCAGTGTACTGGTGAGAGCGAGTGAAAAAAGTCATGGCTGCAAATATACGGCGCAATAAAGTGTTCTAGTAGCAGACTTGCCTGTAGAACTACGCAGGCAGATTGTACTACCATACAACAGTGCAAGCTATACCGGCAACGTTAACGGTGACCTTAATGTCCTCGTTGCTTTGTAACTTCATTGTTTTACAACCCGGCAGCGCGTCTACGGACTCAGAATATAATGGAAGAGTTGATAAGTTATAAAAACTACACACAGTAAAAAAAATTAAAGTAGGCACCTTACTCCACCCTAAATTCTTGATCTGCGTCACTGTCGCTTAACTTCGATCGAACAGCTTTCCACCATTTTCTTTCCGCAACCTTTCTATACTGCTTTACTATCCTTACCAGCTAGCTAACCAAGTATTAGTCATATGCCTGAATATCAACAGTACTTTCAACATGGCGGCGTCACGGTACCATCGTCTGAAGCTCACATGCAGAATGCGAACTTCGCTGAAATAGTTCGAAAATAACAAAAGAAATTAATAACTTCCAGAGCAGCTCAGCAAAGCTCTTGAACAACCTACATGAGCATCAGCAGTGGAAGCTGCAAGAACCGAACCTCGTGCAAGCACACCCTGGGGTAAATGTCTGTAACTAGCTACAAAGCAAGCGTCTACAAGCGCGTACAGACAAGGACACACATAAACTTGACAGAAGTTTGGAACTCAACATCAACAACAGCTTTGCACAGCACAACGGTGAAAGGTACACGAACGAGCTGAAAACTGACCGATTGGCCACGGCTTGCAAGACGGCGATAATGTTGCAGTTGTGTACAAGAGCGCGTCACATAGACACTTAAATGGCACCAAACAAAACACAGCCGCAGCAACAATAAATGCGCAGCGCAGGCACGAACAGTACATTCCTTCTCAAACTTTCTCCCTCAAGAACGGGCAAAACTTGGCGAGTCATGAATATTCTGTTTATTCTGTTACTCACAAGCGTTGAGGTGTGACGTTAACTTTTCAAAATCTCACTGCAATGAGGTGCAAGGTTTTGCAATTACTTAGATGAGCGTTGTTATAAGAGCAAACGTGTTTCTCGCGTCCAGCTACACCTGAACGTGCTGCATAAAACACATACGCTGGCTGTATTTGGACTGGCAGACTAAAGGGCCGTTTATAGTCCAACGTAACGCCCGCGCGCGCGCACGCTACGTCACGTCGGCGAAAACGACCCCTCTATAGTCGGGCACACAGGCGCAGCCAACGTAACCGGCGGCTTCCGACGCGCCCCGACGGGCTCGGTGCCGATATGGCTCCTGAGCCATTCACGCTTCGGAGTCGGCGGAACTCTCGCACCACAATGCATTGCGCGCGAAGAAAAAGGTGCCAACAAAACTCCGCAGACGGCGTTTGCGGACGGCGCGCGACTTGGCGAACGTTCTGCGCATGCTCCGAAGATAGCAGCCGACGGCGCGCGCGTTGAAGTCTAGAGGGGATGGCATCTCGGCTGGCGCAGCGCAACCGACATAGCGTGACTGACCGCGAATGACGCTCGCCTGCGCGCCGATAATGTCGGACTATAAACGGGCCTTAAAGGAACAGAACATGTCGCTGTTGCGTTAAAATTAAAATTCAGAGAAAAATGTCTCTGAGTTTCAACCTCGCATTGTTTTTCGTAAAAGAGGTGCACCTAAATTAACGCATCTGCTACTCTTGCAAAAACACCAGCTGGATATCGGACATTGCTGGAGTTTCATACTTGCTAGGCTCTTTCTGTGAGTGTATCATGCATTACAGCATTTGTCCTCTGTAGTGTATGTTTATTCTGCCAAACTAACTCATAAAATTGAGACGCTTCAACAAAGAGACACGGCAACGAATATGTTTCCGTAACCTAGCATGCCAAGAGCCAAATATAACATATGTGCTCGGCAAATCTTAAAGCAAGGTGTCTAATTAGAGGGCATCTTCTTTAGCTTATTATAGGCAAGGTATTCCACGTACAAGCGAAGTTGGTAGTTGCACGGCTGGTTAGCAGACATTAGCGTATGAGTATACTTCATAGACCGAGCTCTGAGTCCATTTCCAAATCAACAATGATACCTTAATCTATTGTAGTTCAATCAGCCGTAGCGAGAAGTGTTTGCCCGTTCTTGTCACAAAAACCATCGCCTTTAAGATTTGTCGTCTGCTGTGCATTCCCACATCCAAAGTAATTCATGGCGAATACACTATGCGGAACGTGCCAGGGTCGACAAGGCCTTCTATCTCACTTGGCGAGCATGCCTGAGCTCGTAATATTTACTCCACGCCTAACACACAGCACCCGACGAACCCGTTCCTGCAATGTAGGTGTGCTGGAAGCGGTATTTTAAGAAGTGGCTGAATAATATCGCTTTATGCGTCACTGTGCATGGGCTGCACCGAAAATTATTTTTTCATGATGTGAGAAGTGAAAACCTTAACTATTCAACCTGTGTGTGTTCGTGAAGGTGTTTGTTTCGGCATACATAGCGTGTACGAGAAATCTATCTGCCGTCAACTTGTCAAATTCGCTGTCGCTTGGATTTTTTTCAATAGCATTCGCGGCTTAGGGGGGGGGGGGAGGCGATCAATTGTAAGCTTGATAGAATTTTTTTTTAAATTGCTTGTTGCAAATAACATAATTCCAGTCCGTGAGCTGGATTGTAATGAGACGCGGACTTTACTGGCACGAAAAATTTAAATACATATTCAACTTATTCACAAAAGTGCGATAATTACCTTCGTAATTAATTCCTTTATGGCACATATTGCAATTTACAAATTGTAGCCAGTGCGTGAGATTGTAAGGCGTATCCACTTGGAATGAATTTTGAGAATGACAGCAGTTTGGAGATGTGCACCATCAAACTCAACTTAAAAATACACAGTTGGTCCACTTACGTTTTAACACAACCCTCGTTTATGCATTGAAGCATAAAAGCAACTGGAACACCCATGTATTTGGTCCCACACTTTGGGAAAGATTATCGGGAAACTGGTGTCATCCTGGAGATTCATTTCAAGCGGAATTAGCCTTGCAAACACACCGGCTACCGTTACTAAATTGCAGTATATGCTCTAACGTAATTAATTAGGAAGTTAATTAGTCAATGTCTCTTAATTACTTGATATGTGTCTCTATTTTGTGTTCAACCATCTCTCTGAACATTCCAGCTCAAGGCCTCGAACTGTCTGCAAGAGGCAATTTTTTAAAATTCCACAACATCTAAGGATGATGACCCTGTATAACGAACCGACAAGGCCTTAACAGCTAGATATGGTTTCGGTTACAGTGCTCTTATCATCACCAGATTATAACAATCAATTTGTGGTTGAACAATAAATTGAATATCTTCCGTAGCTCCATGCTGAAAAAAAATTATCACACACGTTATTTCAAGATCTTCAACATAGCAGCACTATATACACGTATGTTTTACGTTTGCTTCAATAGCACAGAATACTGTGTATGCTGTGCCATCAGGGCCGGAGAAGGATTTAGGGAGAGAGAAGTCAAACTTCATGACCGCCTCATTATGTTCGAAAAGCTCGTCCGAGTGGCCCTTTGGTTCTTCCTGTATTTAAATTTAATGCATTGCTTAGCTTCATGATTTTCTTCCAGCATCAAGTTGTAAAAACACGCTACCGTGGCTTTGACTGATGAGAAATGGGTTGCTTTGAACCACAGCATCAATGAGCTTTGTTGCCGCGCCTTTTGCTACAACACAATAGTGCTGTAGCAAAATGGTACTTGATACTTACTGCAAACGAAAGAAGTGTAAAAGCACATACACCCATACGCGCTGTCTCAGAACTAAAGTTCACTTCCCGCGACAAGAAAGTTAAGCACGTGGGAGGCAGTACCGGCACCACGGCAGCGCACCACCAAATTTCATGTACCAGAAAGAAACAACTGCACTATGTTCCCACTTGTATTTGTCAATCTGTATCATTGTACCTTTTTACTTGCACCTAAGAATGAATTATGCAGCGCCAAGAAGCCCCGAACCAATCATTATATGATGGAATGACACGTAGGTGCTACATTGTTCCATGTGTGCCTACGCCCTGTTATACCGCCACTTTCACCTAGAGTAACTTCGTGTGGGTGTGATCGGTGTGTCACTGGGGCTGCAATTAGCGATGGTCTTTCGCTGAGTGCCTAAATCTGTAGAAGTTATGCCTACTTTGCCTAGTATAGCTCCTATGCGCATCGCACGCCCCAAGATATCAAGGTACTCCCTGGAATGTTCCGGACGTTCGCACGTTTGCGTGTGGGGCACAAGACTTGAAGATAATGCGGCTGTCATCGTTGCCAAGTTAACGCGGACAATGCTTTTGTCTTAGCGGAAGAGTAGCACTTTACTGCAAGCTAGCAGCTAGCTGCAGGTGCGTAACACGTGTTGAGCATTAGATGCTTCTGTAAAAGCGTTCCACGTGCGCAGTCACATTGGAAGCTCGTTTAGTGGACTTTATCATTCCTGCGTCGTTTTACTAAATTCAGCTGCACGCGCAGTGGCAAGTAATGGAAAGCAATAGGAAACTTACAAACGTACACTTTGTCTGAAAAGAACGAGCTTCAACTGTTAACAGGGGGCATTCAGAAAGCACAATAACCCTGTGTACATGGAGATTACAAAGACGTTGAAGCCCTTTCTACGACTGATACTTCGCAGAAAAGCTGCTGCGGTTTAATTAGCAGTCGTAGCAAAAATTATTTATTCGCTAAACGCCTAAATTACCAGCTTCCATAAGGATGGCTAAACAAAATAAGGCGAGCGTTCGGTTACCCTTCCGTGGCAACCATCATTTGAGCGTCAACTGATCACTCAAGCATCATTGAAAAGCCTTGCCTGAGAAGACTTGTACTGCTTATGCGTAAGTTTTGCGGAAATAAGCTGTTTAATTAGCAGGATAGTCTGCTGGCCCGTAGCGAACAGATTGCATGACGCGGCAATGCTGCTCCTGACGGACCTCCTAAAATTACTCAATTTTGTTCCCAAAAGCGGATATTTTTTTTGGGAGACTGTAAATTGTCCGCAAAAGGACTCGTAGCAAGTATCTGTACATTCTAGCTAACATCTCGAGCACTAACCAAAGTATGAATTTTTGTTCTCGGGAAGTATTTTACAAATAAAACCTTTCTAATGTCAGAGTAATATTTTTAAAAAAACTTGGCAAAAGTGCCTTCGCCTAGCAACTTGGTCATTTCAGTGAAACAATGAACAGCACCATTTCGTATTTGGAGAAAATGCGAGCACGTAAGTTATACCACAGTGATTACACATCGAAGTTTCTGTGAAAGCATCATCAAAGCTAACGCTGCGCTTTTTCCAGACCAAAACCGTAAGCCATCAAATCTGCCTTATATGGGCGTTATAAGTGAAGGATTGTGGAATGAAAACGACCTTCATTCGGCACAGACAAGAATTTGATTACCATAAGCTTCGCCACATTTTATTTATGCTTCAATTGTGCGCCTGCACAGACCCAAAGACCATTTTTTTGCACACCTAGGGCAGTCGTGCTACATGCAGGAAAGCAAGTAGCAACGACTTTTAGTTAGTCATAAGTCCTACTCAGCTGATTGCCTAAGAACAGAACTGAAAAACAGTAGCAAGAATACCTGCACTAGTATACACAAAAATTTTCTTACTTCAGTGCAGTCAAATATTGACCATCACTGGGGTAGTAGCTTCATTCACAGTTTCACAAACTGAATTCAAGAGTTTGTTGAGCTTGCGTCTCTATGCACGCATTCCACGGCAAGATGATGATAGAGATTCTGGGCGCTGCGACAGATTTGTGCGCGACAGAAGTGGCTCCGGCTTTTTAACGCGACATAGGCTTTATCCTTGACCTGTAAATTTTCGTGTGCTCGCATGTCACTTTGCTTGAATAGTCTTTTGCATTCAACTTGTTTACTCTACTTACTTTCGTATTTCTACAATACATTGTTATTATTTTCTGCAATTTCTTCACGCTCAACATCTCGCTCAGCATGTAAGCCTTGTGGCTCTCCTAACGTCTTCAGCGCTAACTTGCATTTTTATGTGTATGTCCTCTCATCCCACTGAATGTTATCATTCGCCAAAAGAGTCAGAGTATCAGCTTGTAAGCGAAGGCTGTCGTGCAAGCGAATTTTGGTGAATGGGGACAATTGTTGCCAACTCTTACCATGCAGTGCTAGTGATCTCATGGTTTCTCACTTTTTGATTTCCAGTACGTACTGAGCTAGCCGAGCAAAAGCTACCGAAATAAGATAAACCCCAGCTGCATGGTGCTCTGTAGCATTAGTGTCACCGAAGATGAAGCGCCTTCCTTTGACTAGCCGTCAAAATTATATGCATTCAATATTCGTTCCGATAAAGGGGGTAAAAACAGCGCGAAGGACAGAACGAAATCAGAGACGACGTACACACCCCTGAGATGCTTCCTGCAAAACACGTCTTTACGCGAATTCCCTCGAGAATACTTGCCTGTCTCCTACGGTCTTACGCTTCTTTGGAGGGCTATCCCCGTCCGTCGGACAAGCAAGCAGGATGCCTCGTATCCTGCCCTCTCAAGCTTGGGGACAAGTGCAATTCTACGCGAATGTCTGCGTGTTGCACATATCGAACACAGCTATATGTACGTCGTCTCTGCTCTCTGCTTGTCGTTCGCGCTGTTTTTACTCCCTTTACCATTAACCAAACAGCCTAATCCAGCCCACTCCTGTCATTCCGACATGCATCCCAAAAGGGCTCATGTCACCAATACACGTAGAAGGTTGCTGAAATGCTTATAATAATAACGAAAAGACCTTTAAATATTAGAAGCCGAAAACTGCCACGTGGTGCTTTCTCCACGCGTCATTCACTTAATGTCGGTGATATTCCTGGCACAACAATCCAGTATGGGCACCGTACATTAACCCACATTAAGAAATCTGACCAGAAAAAATAAACGGCATTCCTCCCGAAGAAGTTTCAAGTGCTTTCTCAGCGCCTCGCTCACGCGTGATGTTCACCAAGCAGGACCACTTACCACGTTACTTTGACGAAGCATGTGCAGTGGCCTCGTTCACTTCAAAGTGCAACCTTGCTCATTATGCTCTACCAATATATATATTCATAAGTACATCAGAAGACTTTGGTGCATTCAGCAAAACACTGACACCCCAGAATGATTTTTTTTCTGGTGACTATAAAACGGCAATAGTACACTCTATGTTGGCGTAATTTAGCTACCGCTGATAGCCTTCGGACATAGCAATTCACGGCACTCTGAATGCAGCTTAAACCACCTAGATTTAGAGTACCTCGCATGTGATAACCCATCGCGACTGGCTAAATCGTATGCACTGATTGATCACAATACGCATCAAGACGGTGGATAATTCACAGGTCTTCGACTAGCGAACCTCCCGCGCCAACTGCTTTATGTAATCACCTAGTCGTGCACGCCGATTTGGATAGCTCTTCAATTGCCAAAAGCACCTCCTTCCTGCACAAATCACACGCTTTATTATACCCATTTCCTCCTGTTACTCGATAAGTGTTCAAGCTGCTCTAGTTCCGTAATCAGTTGTCACTCAATGCAGCCGCCATGTTTACTGCGTTCGCACTGGTGCTTCGCAAAGCTCTTTACATATATACAAAATGCAAAATGACAACGCTGCCATGTCTCAGTGAACATGCTGCCTCACCGCTTCCAGAGCCGAAGCACTGGAAACTTACAACCGGCCACTGTATGAGAGAAGCCCCACGGAAACACATTGATATGCGATCACTCGCACATACTTTCGTCGCATTCTCTACTTCCCGCGTTACATAAAGCAGCCCACATGCTTCACCATTTCCTCTCTCATCTCACTCGCAATCGACAGCTCTCCTGCGACATTCGACCCTGGATGAAACCAACTGACCGATCCAGCGGGTCTATTCTTAAGTGTTCACCTAGTGGACATGTCCATTTCCTCTGCTGTTGAAGCGCTGATTGGCCAGGGGTACCTGTGTCTTTTTGACGCGTACCCCAGTCCAGCCAATTAGAACTTCAGCAGCAGACGAAATGGACATGTCCACTAGGTGGACACTTACCGAATACCAGCCCGAGGATAACGTGTGCAACCTTCAAGTTCACCAGGTCATGTTGATACGTGGTTCAAAGCTGGAGAAATCTTGCTATCAGTACCATATGTAACTCGTAGTAAGCATTTCTCCCACGCACTTTGATCCTAGATTTTATCTTCAAGCTCACAAGGAGGGCACGCGCACCGAACAAGGTCGAGAGACTGACCATGCGCCAGTCGCACTGCTCCAGGACTCGACGGCACGACATCTGGCGAACACCAAAACATTGCCCTATCGATGCTTGTCGAACATCGCGACACTGTCGAACGCCCCCACGGGTGGAGTTCCTTCCCGGGACAATAATTCTCGTGTGTCACGGTTCACCAAAAGGTGTCGGCTTGAAATTTTCCGGTGTCGAAAGTTGGGCGAGAGGTGGTCTGCGCACGCACGCGTGCGTGCGCATCGGTGGGGCTCGGGCAGTACGTCCGCGATGCCCGCAGCGCGCGAGCCAGCGTTACCATGCGCGGGCGGCACTCAAAAGCGGCCGTCAGCCAGCGGCACGCCCCGTTCGGATATGAGTCCTTGCGTCTCGGCCGCGTGCAGGCTGTGTGCGGGACTGCTTCCACTGTTGCTGTTGTGCGGCTGCAGGGGCGGGTGCCGCGCGTCCGTCCCGGGGCTGGTCGTCGTCGTCGTCGCCGCACTGGCTCCGACGGCCGGCGGCTCCTGTGTCTCTCGGCGCATCTGCTCTAGGGTCTCCTCGGGCACGCTCTTGACGGCCGGCGCCACGTACAGGGATTCACGCGAAGACACCAGTCGTGCTTTGCGCACGATGGTTTGGTGGTGCTCCGGAGTGATGAACAGCTGCGCACGGGAAAGGCAATCAGTGGATCGGCTCGGCGACACGAGAGCGAACATCAAATTTGCTTGTAATCCAGAATCACTCGCAGTTGCGGAATGAGCCCTGCCACGTGAACGACTGGCAAGTAGCTCTTTCAATCGTGCGTCCGTGACGAACAACATATATTTGTGGGCCTAGTCACTTAATCACTTAACTTTTTATAGTAAATATTTTAGTTTCATTTTGTCTGGTGATGCCCTGTGAAAACACTGTTTTTTGCGTTGCTGTTCGTCGACATGCGGTCATACGATTACAGATTTAAATTAGTGACGTAGAATTAACGATTGTGCTTCAAAAAACAACAGGATTCGTTTAGCGGGACACTACAGGGTTTCTTTCCTCTAATTGGGGGACCTCATCCAAATGTCAGCAGCTTGCCATATCAAGGCGCTGTGGAAAATAATATGAGGCGAACAAAAATCATGCTTTTCATCTGCGCAAAACTGTCCTGTGGAGGAATTTAGTGCAAACATAAATACGACTGGAAACACTACAATCCTCAAGGCTGTTAAATTCACTTGAGACCTGGTACACCCTAGGCACACAGGCATCTCGGGGACTCAAGATGTGGATTTCAGAATTCATGGCATAGCTCGTATTGCCAGCAAGAAAACTAACGTTCTATTATCCCCAGTAGTGTGCGCGATAGCACTCGCCGAATACGTTCGCCCGGACACACTTGAATAATTTTTCTTTCTCATTCAGCAAGGACATATTCAAATTTCATACATGCATCGACAACGCGGCCCCCGAATGAACACTGTGTCCTTGCTGAGCGTGTGGTATAAATTTGAACCTATAACCACGAAAAGATGTTACGATATGATTGTTCATACGAGGAGCTTTTACCGGAGCCTGATGCTGGGCATGTCATTATCGAAAGAGATCGCCAAATGGCGGAAGGTGCTCACTTAACAACATGCTTTGCGAATTGAGATTCTTGTCCTTATTCAGGAGCCTGCTGCATTGCAGGTTTCTGAAATTGTTGTCTCTAAATTTACTTGATAGACGTCTGCTTCTAATTCTATGCAATGTCGTGAACATGCTCTATTATTTTTTTAATGCGAAAACAGTATACGGGGTGATCATAATAAAGTTATAGGTAAGTTTTGAAAACCGCCTGTGACATGAACCATAATTCTTGTCGTTCAGCTCGATTATTCGAAGAGCCGTAATTCATTAGAATGACACACCGAAAAACATATGCAACTAATTGTGATACACCACTAATGAACTACTTAATTAAATACTTCATGGCAAATATTGCAATTTATGAATTGCAGCTGTAGCTATAATTTACGAATTGTACGGTGAGCTTTCGAGACGTATGCACTTGAAGTTAATCTCTAGGATGACACCAGTTGCGAGATACTATTTCTCAATATGTAGAGCGAAATACATAGGCGTTAAAGTTACTTATGGGCTTCAATGCCTAAAAGGACGTTTCATTAAAAAGTGTAACAACAGCGCATATTTAGATCAAGTTTCATCTCGCATATCTCGAAATTGGCGCCATTCTGAATATTCAGTCAAAGGACATACACCTTGCAAACTCACCAGCTAAAATTCCTAAAATGTGATATGTCCCGTAAGGTAATTAACTCAAAAGATAATTAGCGGCCTTTTGTTAATTAGTTAGATATGTGTTTTCAGTTCTCGGGCAAGTACTGTCCACCTCTTTAAGTATTCCATCTCAAGGACTAGAATTGTGTTATCTACAACAGGCTATGTATTTAAATGCCATAAAACCTAAAAATACCCTGTATGTCCCGCGAGGTAGAAAAGCCGGCGTTGTTATCCTCAATGAGTGACGTCATCATCGTATTGTATGATGTCAGTAGTAATACAGAAGATAGTAAATTACATATCTAGGCAAAATATTAGTAATTATGGGTGACGGATGTGACTTAACATCAATTAAGGTCGACTAGAGTAAAGTGAGTTAAACATAGAATAACAGTAAGGTGACTTAACTAGGAGTAAACTGAATTAAGGTGAAATAAAGTTAATAAAGGTACACTATTGTGAATCAAGGTCCAGAGTGGATTAAGGCGAATTAAATTAGATTAAGGTTGGCAAAAGATAGAGAAAAGTCAATTAAGTTGGAATTAAGTTGTTTCAGGTGGATTAAGGTTATTGAAAATGAGATTAAGATGGAGTAAGATAGATGAAGGTAGAGTTGGGAAGGACAGGTGACAGTGCATGATGTCAATTATCATGGACGTAACCAATTAATTAAAGACGCCGTAATGCTCTTGCATTCAAATCATGGAAGGGTACTCAAGTGAGTGTCAATGTTTACTTCTTTTTGTAAGAATTGGTGCATTCACGCGGCTTTATGCGAACAGTGAAAAACTGGATACATTTACAAGTCCCAGAGACTCCTGTGGATCATCCAGATGGGAAGCCTTACGTTTGGCTAGAGATAGCGCTGGCTAACAGCACCAGGTTTAGCTCATGAATACATGTACTTGAATACACAGTCAGACTCAATATGTCATACGGACTCACAGCCACCGCCATAGCTCATTTGATAGGTCATTGCACGAGTTATGCGAAGGTTGCAGATTGAGCTTCCATGCACCAGCAACATTGTCTTTATTGCGTATTAAAAGATTGCCTTTATGTAATTATGCCAAACTCAAGTGCCACCCACTATGCTTTCATTATCTTCACTGTCTGTTCCTTCATATGATTATTATTAGCGCACTACTTTGTCTCCAAGGGCTACTCATGTGCTCGGTACACTGAGTGCAGTGCATGCACCCCTCCATAGGGGAATGCTCAACAAGCCATCATCATTTCGTATACGCAAGAAAAGCGTCACAAAAGTGGCTCAGCACAGAATATTGTACCCTTCCTTCAAACAGCAACAATTCTTTTTTTTTTCAGTTCGCGCCTGTGTTGTGCTCACACGATGGTGTACATTTACTCTTCCTTTACCTCTCGTTCTCCCTTTTCTTTCTCCTTCTCCAACGCAGGGAAGAAAACAAGATGCTCCCATTCAGATAATCTTCATGGTATTCCCTATATTCTTCGCTCAGTCTTTCTAGCAATTACCCGGGGCAGTAGCTCAATAGCAATGGCATTGCGCTGCTGAGCACGAGGTCACAAGTTTAGCTCTCGAGCATGGTGGCCGCATTCCGACGGGCCCAAAATTCGATAAGACTCGTGTACTTTGATATCGGTGCACGTCAAAGAAAACGCCATGTGGTACAAGTTAATCTAGAACTCTCCACTACGGCGTGCCTCATAATGACATGGTAGGTTTGGTGCATAAAACCTGAGAATTGCAATCATTTTTAAGGCGACAGCTTTGAGGGTCCCGTGTCACAGAAAATCGGATGTCGGCGTCGGCGTTCACCGTCAGCAGCTTTGTCCGTCAGGCCAAAATCATGAGCCATTCCACTGTGTACGGTAGCTGACCAGAAAAGCTGCTTAGCATGCGACACGGAAACGACATATAATTTTGAACATTCAACAAAAGCACGAACTCATTTATTCTCTTGATAGGTGGTCATCGTGAAGAAAAGTACGCACACTCATTTGTCTTTACCGGTGGTCATTATTTCACTCGCAACTGAAACCACGTTCTTTGATAATGCCAAATCAATGCACGTACGCCGCTGGGTGGTCAGTTGGGCCTGATCAGCGTTGCGCCGCAAGGGTCTGCAACACGGAGCGCGTAAACGGCTCCCTTTTCGGCACCGACACATAGGCAATGAAATCACTGACACGACAACAGGGGCAGTGTCATCGCAGCTATTTCACGCAAAGTGAGTAGCCATGAACCTTACGTGAATATGAGCCCTGCCTATTTTGCTTGATTGTGGGGTATGAGCCATTGCTCACTGCGGTATGAGCCATTGGTGATAATTGTTGGTGACATGCTGTTCTGTATGTTGTATGCGTGATTAGAAAGAATTTAAACACTAGTCACTTCACTTTGCTGAGTGATCGTAGCCTCTGCCTTACGGGGCTATGAAGCATTGCATCTTTTGCTTTCTTACGGGAGTATGAGCCATTGATCATGATAGTTTTTGTTCCCTGAGAACAAAAATGCGTGGAATCCTAATCATATACAGCTTTGCTGTAAAAATCATCCCGAACCACAATAACGCAGGCCATCTGCGTGGCACAGCGGCGTTATTGTACTAATTCAATTTCTCAAAGTAAAATGCGTCAGAAAATTTGTAAAGTCCGACTTACAAGCTGCAGACATGATAGCATTAGTCTGTTTTGAATATATGAGAAAACAAAATTTTGCTACGCGCAAACTTAAGCACAAATACCTTTTCCCTTGCTTACGGGGCTATGAGCCATCGATGAGCCACTGCTTGTAGCCTGTGCCTTATGGGGGTATGAGTCATTGCTCTACCCTGCTCTGCTGCCGAGATTGATCCATTATTGTTTTCTATCAGGCGCCGTGTCGCAGAATATATGGTGTCGGTGTCAGCGTCAGCAGGGCTCGATAACGCCATAGCGCTCAAGCGAAGCTGAAGCGTCCTCCAAGTTTTTTTTTTTTTTCTGAGAAGAGTTTAACGGGTCGCTTTGTTTCCTATCGCTCATCAGCTAGCCGTGCAGGCCCGATGGCCATCGGCAGTGCATCGCGCGATCGACACCGACCTTGACGAGACACAGGAGCGCGCCGACGGCGATGAAGAGCAGTCCCACGGTGCGTGTGTGTGTCATGCCGCCCCCCACGCCGATAAAGAGCAGCACCAGTCCGGCCACCAGGAGCAAGGTGGCCAAGTATATGAGCACGCGGGCTCGCTGGTCCTGGATGGTGCCACCGCGCTCCCGCCACCGCCGCGCCGCCGCCCCGTTGGGCTGAGAGTTGAGCGTCGACAGGCTGTCGGGCCGGTTCGGCAGCGAGGCGACGCTGCCCTGGCGCGAGCCCAGACCCCGGCCGCTCTTGCTGCGCCGCCGCTCCCGGCGCACGGCAACCGCTGGCATCGCCGATATCATGGCGGCGGTGGGCCGGTCGCCCCGGTGCTTGGGCCCCTACTTGTGTCTGCGGAGAGGAAAACCAGAAAATAATGTTTGCGAAGTGGACAGTGAAGCCAAGCTCCATCTTTTCTTTTCGATCAACTTCAGGTGTGAAAGGACTGAGAGATGAGGAGGGGAAGTTAGTGTGTGCCAGTTTGGTGTTATGAACTTCAATTAATAATATTATGTTCAAATTTTTGTATGGAATTCTCGGAATGTAATGTGGTGACTGTGTCTAATACCTAAGCACCGCTTCCGCAGCCAATACCCCCGGTGTCACTGCTTACGTGCGGGAGACTTGCAGTACAGTGTATGCAGTGCTTGTTTTACAGTTATTTTCTGCTTCGTTCTTTCTTGAGTAGTGTTTGAGACTAAGGGACAGCCGGTCCTGTAGAGACCGGCTGTTTGAGCATTTATTAATTGAACCTCCACTTTTTTATCCCGCCTTAATAATGAATATAACAAATGGCTGCATTCCCATCATTTTCGTAGATAACTCTGCTCTCGCTGTTTTTCAAATTACCTTCATATCAACCCGTTTGGTTCGTGAACCGCATGACGAATGTGATTCCCATCAAAATAAATTGAGTCTGCCGAAATCGCATGTCAAATTTGAGTTAGAAAATGAACGTGGCTTAACATCTGTCTCATCACGATTTTTTTTTATATTTGAAATAGCGTCAGTATTTGAGTGAGTGTTTCCGCTACTGGAACAAAAAGAAGCCACACTGAGGCCGCCGAAGTGCAGTGAACTCCTTTTTCAGAGGCAGGTGTCAACCTTCCGGCAAAAAGCAACATTGTGGCAGTTCTCATGAACACAGTGCCAAGAATACCGATGTCGCTGATATTTTCTTGAGAAATCCTGTGGCTCATGAAGTTATAGACTTGTTTTTTGGAATCATGGGTATGTTTGATCTGCAGGAAAGTTTGATGGCATACAGGTTCAGTCGGCACCTCTAGCAAGACACCGAGAGAATAGGAGCAAATATATTAGAGTTAACTCAATTGAAAATACCCTGGCACGTGCGACGCAAGAATAAAAATGAACATGCATGCGTCTTCTTGCATCAACATTAGGAAAAGTGAGGTCGACTCCAACTTGAGACTAAAAGAAGCTCCTTTTAATTAACAATACCTAGGGACATTAGCGCCTTTTGGTGGGAACAACTATTTTTGTCTGCAAGCAGAAAATATCTACAAGACAAAAAATTCAAGAACCAGGTTCGACTCAAGAAACAGAAGGCCGCATGAATAAACACATCACAAACAAACGCAATAACATGACATGAACTCAAATACAGAAACTATAGAGTCAGACCAGATGAAGGCACATGAAGGCAGGGCGAGAAAGAAATCTATTGTTTAAAAAGAAGCCTTCCTGCTGTAGTGGCTGCACCAGTCTGTCCGCCTTTTCTGATGCATTGCATATTACCTAGCATCCGTGCAGCCCCACACGGTTACATCACAGAAAACAAGCTTATACGAAAGGCGTAGGAAACCGGTTGACCATGCTGATGCCCAAGAGTCAAGACGACTTTGCACAACTTCTCGTATACAGCGTCTCCATTCCTTGTACTTTCCGCTTGAATTTCAGTCACACTGCAAGTCACTTTGGTCAGATGCAGCGGTTCCGCCGTGTACTCTTAGGAATGAACTAGAATAACACACAGAACGACGTGTCTTTGTAAGGAGCACTTACTTTACCGTTCTATTTTCTACGATGTGCCTCTTTTTCCGTACATCTGCCTGCGGTCCCGGCACACCGTTCAGAGGTAGCCATAATAAAAAATGCGACATCTCGCAATCCACCCACTCCCGCCACCTGCCATTCCTAGCGGACGAAAAGGCCAGCTGCAGTGTCCTTTACACTGGATTGCCTGTACAGCTCTCTTCGTCTGTACACGTGGGTGGTCACTTTGCGGCTCCATTAGCGAGCCATGTGACCAGTCACTCGCAATCGGGTCACGGCGGGGCCATCGATTGTACCGCGCCTGCCTTTTTTGGGCTCGCACAATGCTTTTCTGACTTGCTACTAGGTGGCACTGCGACCGCTTCCATCAAACCCTGCTGGGCCTGTGATTACAGGAAAAAAGAACAATAGTGAAATACAAAAAGCACTGTGCAACTACAGGGCCGTTTATGCTCCACACATATACGAAGTACTTGCCGTTTATATATTGTCTGGTTCTTCCAGCATCGCGCGCGTGTGCGGCGGGCCGACGACTGGTGATTTCGAAAATCGATTCCGTCTTTAAACTTTAACGCGACCGCCTGGGTGTGCTTTTCAACCTGCCGGTCGCCGTCGCTGTTCATTCTACGTTCCTGGTTCTCAAACCTGTATTTTTGTATAGAGTAGAGCAGTCATTTCACGAATTTTCAAACGAGAACGCGAAACAGCCGAGGAGCCTCAAATACAACAACAATGTCGATTCATAGGTCACCGTTACTGCCTTCCTGCCCTTCTTCGCTATACGTGTTTTCAATCTTCTTTTTTCTTTTTTTTTGTCACACAAGCCGGCCCAAATTTTAGGTCACGCGAACCGGATTCCCTCAAGCTGGAATCTAGCTGATATGACGAAGTTGAAATGCTTACCGCTAACGTTTTAATAAATATTTAGGCAATGAAAAAGACGCCTTTTACAGATAATGTCTCAAACAACACTAAAATAAACTTAGTTTAGCACTCAGCATGACCTACAAGGCCAATGATCGTGGTGAAGCACTAGCGCGTTGTAGCTCATACTGAGTGCGATAGAGCATATTGTATTAAACTATGGATACTCTGCAAAACAAGTATACAGAGAATCCCTGTGCGGGCTTCTTACTTCATGCCTGACTCGACATTTCAATGTAAAACACTTGCCACAGGGCGGGGACGTTGTATAACAAAAACTATTTGTGACACATACAGATCTGTTGTGCATGCTTGTCCCATATAAGGACTTTGTGCACAGAATCCACGCACTCACACAGAAATGTCATGTATGCAATTTTTTTTCTGCATGTCATCTTGGTCCTCTTACGTTATGAAGGTTACTGTCATGTATGGAAACTGTCCACGCGCTTCATAAGCTTTTCCGGGTCACTCGCTATGCGGGAACAATCTAGACGTCTGTAACGGTGGGTCGAAGTGCTTTCCCTAAGCTCGTTTGATAGCTCGATTAGCCGGCCACCTTATCTGACGTCCGCCTTCCAATCTAAAAACTAATACTCGGACACAAGTCTGAATGCTGTATTAACACCGACGACATCGTCGCTAGTGTTGTTTAACAGCAACATTATATAAGGTTTGGCTACTGAGAAGCCGGCTGTTCATAAATATTAAATGAAAACGAACTAAAAACAAGGAACGAGATGAAATAGAGATAGAAACAATATAGATAATTAAAACCTCTCAGAACCGCTTGAAGTAAATGAAAGCGACGCTGCATAAAAGCTCGATATGAAGTGGCAATTACATAGAAAAAATCACGCGTGGTGCTGAGTCCGCGTATGGCCAATGAAAATTATAAGCAGCATCTACTCATGCTGAAATAGTTCATTTATTATTGTTGGTGTTAGATCTGGAAACATGTGCAATGGACGAAGAGACACGTAACACTTCTGCAGTGACCCGCAAGGTAAAGACAGGTAATTAATTAAGGAAAAATCAGACATCCACCCATTCATTGCAACTGCTACAAAGGAAACCCAAACGGGTTCCTCGGAAGCAAAGCCTCAGAGTTGAAGAAAAATTCGTCCTGGTCTGGGACTCGAATCCGGGACCACCGCCTTTCCGGTGCAGCTGCTCTACCATCTGAGCTAACCAGTCGGCTAGCGGATGGCAAGGCGAAGTCGAATTAATCAACAACTCGAAGCAACTCGGCGCCTTTGCTTTGAGCCGCTGACTTTTTAGTGAGCCGACCGCGCAGCTTCATCAATGGACACAGAGGGACTCAAAGTGGAAGCAGGCTAGCCACTGCCACCGAGAGGGATACTATGCCTGCCTACTATTTAGGAAAGAGGGGATAGAAACCGTATTTGAAGATAGACAAGAAAGAACCAAAGAAGACAGAAAGAATAACATGAGAAGTCCCAATGACTAAAGCGAAGCAGCGACAAAGAATACGGTCCGCCAGTAGGAACAGAACAAGTATGCAGGAACAGCACAAAAAATGCTGGCTCTCCGGTAATCGAGAGCAGATGGAAGCATGAAATGGCTTCCGGCAAAGCAGATTGGTGGGCGATGTTACTAGCCACAATATTAAAATAGGTGTAGTGCATATTCGCACGCCCCACCACATCACACTGATTCACGCCATAGGGTGCTCTGGTCCATATTGACGCAATAGTTTCCTGTCACAGACAAAACCTCATTGCAAGTATCGTCGCGGTCAAACGGTCATTAGCGGCGTGCCGGATGCTGCCGGCTTGGACGCTGCCGGACGTTGCCGTCGCTGCCGGCGCGTGCGGGCCGCTGGCGTTGAAAAGAGCACTCAGGACCAAAAGATGACAATCAAGTGTAGAGTGCCCTATATCCGCCTTTTGAACGTCGCTGTTGAAAATGCCAAACAAAACTTCATCGTACAAGAAGTTACAGGTTGAGTGATATTGTGAACAAACATTAGGAAGAACTCGGAAGCAATATTCTTTTTGTAACTTGTTTGGGAAGTAACTAGCGCATGTAATGTGGGTCTTGACTGGTTGCCCGAATGATCGCGTTTTGTTCTCGCAACTTGCCCCGATGTTCCCGTTCGAGTGCCCGGATAATGGCACTGGCTTTTGGCTCAAGGCCATCCGAAGGTCGCCGACAATAGGAGCTAAAAGCATTTTATGCTTCTAACACGCAGCTTGAACTGATTCGTAAAAAATGTAAACAATACTAAAACATATAAAAAGACAAAATTCCGTCCCTCGCAAAAACTTTGCAAGCGGCAAGCCAAGTTTCTTGCACGGAAATAAGCGGGGCACGACGGGAGCCTGGTCACGTTGAGAAGCACAACCACTCGGATAAAGGCAATTGTCGAGGGTCCTACACCACAAGCCAACTAGAATATCGACCCTTAGTAGTGACGTGCATATTGCAAGGCAAGCAGTGTACTCTAATATAAGGTGTCCTAGGGTCCTACAGGAACATCAAGACGCTGACTACGAGCTGTCCACACGTTTTGTCAGTTATAATCGTTCATGCACCAAAATATAACCAGCCGATAAGTAGAGTTAGTTGCTATAGCACCATGAGGCAAGCGTCGATGACGAACACAGAGAGTAAATGATCAATTTGCCACCCGCTGCTCTGAGCGTTGCTTGAGGAGGTAGCGACGAATCAATAGACGACTCTCGTTAAGCACGAATGACATTTCCGAGTGGTTACATTCGTTGCGAGCACAAGTGGGAGCCAATCGATCAGCCTCTTCCTTTCGTGCGATACCCACATGCGAAGTTGTCCGCTGGACAACAATAAATACCCAGCGATGTGTAGTGTTGCTGGCAGACGCACTACTGGGCGCTAAGCCTCACTTCTCCATGGTCTGCTAAGGACATAGCGGGACTCTATAAGCATGCCATCATTCATCGTTCTTATCGTCTTTTGCACGTGCTTCAGAACAACATCAATCGCTAATAACTCAGCAGTTGTTGATTAGGCATGACATGCTATGTGAACTGACCGTGAGATTTCAGCCGAAAGGCCGAAGAAATCTGCAGAGTTGTATTGACCATCACTGCGTACAGATTCGTCCGTAAGTACAAGATAAATTCTAAACTTTTCGAATAAGCGAGTAAGGGCCAACTGGTATACCACTAAAATAGGCAGATCAGAGTTCTTCCCTATTTTAGATATTGAAAGATGAACGGGGAATAGATACTTGCTGGATTCTATTAGAAATGTAACTGAAGTAGCGTCTTTAAAACTGCCAGTGACGCGTATAAACGAAGCCACCATGTTTTCCAAGTCAGAGAACGTGCCCTGGCCAATTAGGAAGCGCTTGGCCATCCCACGCGTGGTGGAGATGGTCAACGTGATATAGAACGTCCTGGTCTGCTTGCAACCTGAGTGGCAACTGAAGTGCGTCAGCAAGTAATGGAAAAGACAGTGCTTCAAGAAGTAAGCTAGGCGTGAGTCTGAGTGCAACCTGATGGTCACGTTAAGATTCGGCAGTCAAACTAGACAGCTCACTCGGGACTGGCAACGCATGCATCTCGACAAAGACAGCAAATGATCTATACAACCACAGTGCTGTCGGCTGGTGGCAGCCGGTACTCCTAGGAGTCAACGTGGCCACATACTTCAGGAGGGAGTCCCATTTGGGCCGTGCAAATTTACCGGCAAGGCGATATGAGAGGCGATCATCGACGATGACATCTAAGTAATGGTGTATTCGCACGCATTGTAGTGGTGTATCGTCGAGGTAGTCAGCTTCTGGTTCTACGAGCATGTTCTCTAGGATACCATGAATTGCAGCCCACTTTGCAAGTGAAATTTGCCAAGGCAACTTCGCCCAAGTATCACAAAGTGGCATTCAGAGCTCTCTGCAAGTTTGCACGAATGTGCGGACCAAGGATCAAAGGGCCGCTGTTCCACGGAGCGCTCTCATCAGCATACATAGATATGCCTATTAATAACACATATTCTCAATGCAAATGGCCTGGACACTGAGCAAGAACGCCGTTTAAAAATAGGAATAAGACGCTGCCTTGAAGGGCACCCCGCCTCATAGTACGATATGCACTGGTTGCTCCTTCAACGTGAACTTTCATTCTGTTCTTCGATAAAAAGAAATAGCACACAAAATGAACCAGACAACTCGAAATTCCAACGGACGTAAGAAAGAAATAATCACATTATGCGGAACCAAGTCGAAAGCTTGCTCTATGATCAGAAATATTATATACACGGAGCACATGTTTCACCGATCAAGTTAAAGCGATGATACAGGGTCTGTAATGCTTTTCAGGTCTCAACAACTTCAAGAAAAGCCGCTCAAGCCATCAGTAAAGAAATTCAGCTCCTGCAGACTGACATCTACATCTACACGAGACAGCATCATTCCTTCTATCAGCTTGATCACATTTGACGTCAGTGATATTCGGCGCTAAGACACCAGGTGTTTTACTGGGTGCCCAGGTTTTAAATCGGTATCACCATGGAGAATTTTCAATCAGCAAGAATGTGGCGAATTTGCCACACTTCATTATATTTTCCTGAATACGCTGATGAAAATCTTTATCGATATTTTTCAAGGCTTGGTACGTGACACCATCTTTACGCAGTGCGGCATTCGGCGGCCCTGAGCGCGAGGTGCAACTCCTCGAGACTGAAGTCTCCCTCGTTGATCTGGCACGCAGGTCTGTTAACAAGAATTTAATACACTGACTTGTCAGAGAATAGAGGTTGCCGTTTGTGATGTCACTTGGCATAGAAAAGACGAAAAAGTCTGCGAATACTTCCGCAAGAATTTTCTGGGCACACAATGCAGTAGCAGGATTCCTACAGATTTCAGGATTGCGAAGAGCCCTGAGAATGCGTCACACTCTTCTAAAACTGCTTTGAAACTGCAACAAACAACATAGAGCTGCCCCATCCAAGCCACGCAGTTGTTTCGTGTGCCACCGTTTGGCTGCGTCAAAGTATATATACAATGCCAGTCTGTGCATCACTTTGAGAACTCTGGCCCCTGTGAGCGCAGCATCGACGCGAGCAGAGCCTCAAGGACGTAAGATCAGGGTTGGCTTTATCTGTACTACGCCGTCATCGTACCGTAGCTTTGTGCACGCACTCACTCACAAGTCTGAACCGGTTGTCAGGCGATGACTCCTCTGAACTGAAGTGATGGAAATCGTTCCACTTTGTCATTGTGTACATGGCAGTCTAGCGGCTCAAAATACGTTCTCGCGACAACCAAATCGGTAGACAACTTCAGCCCGATGGGCCGAATTCACATAACCAGGCCAGGCACGCACCTCTCGTTGATATCATAAGATGGATGACGGAATGATTCTTTCCTTTGCCCATGAGCTTATTGTCAAGCATGATCTGCAAACAACCAATAGTGGATCATTGTTTGTTTGCAGAATATGTTTGACAGTTAGCTCGTTAGCCTCCATCGCAAAACTGATAGGCTACATCGAGACACTAAGCACTTCTGTAGTGTGGTGTCTGGAGGACGTGTGGGTTGCTTGTATATACTTGTCACTGTCCGCATCGTAACCTTGAGACTTGCAGTTACAGCTTCACACTGGCATGTGGTGTCAAAGATATTTTCTTTCTCAATAACTGTGATATCCAAGTCAGCGCATAAATATGTTGATGCTCTCGAAACATTGAGTGAATGCATGGTGTCCTTGCATTGAAAAGCGTCACTTGTTAGGGCTGCGCATAGAGAGTTACTGTGGACCAGTTACTGTGAAGCCAAGCAGGCTGAATTTGTTTTTCTTTGCATTAGATTCTTAAAGCGCTGTAACATGTGGTGGAGTCTTCATTGCGAGAAGCCTAATAACTCGATAATTATGGCATGGTCTCAGTAACAAGATATTCCGTTACAGCACAAAGAGACGTCGCTGTCGGCAAGTGTTCAAAATACTTCCATTAGGACGTCTAGTGAAGACAATCGAGGACTGTAAGGAGAGCCTACAAAAGTTTCTCCGCTGCTTATGTTGGTGGTGTGTGGCGACCGACGATCACAGGTCTGATAATGTTGACAAGCATCTTACACGTTGGGCGCCTTCGTTGGCTTAAGCGTTTTTCGCCGTATTTATTTATTTATTTATTTATTTATTTATTTATTGCTGAAGTTCCCGAGGACATACGTGATGGTTGGGTTATTACACTGTCAGTAGCATGATACATCAATCTGTATCTTCTTTACAATGTTCTCCACTGGGGCCATGACATTTGAAGAGCATGGTTCCCACACTTTCGGTGGTGTGCTGACCACGACGTCTCACAGTGGCAGAAATCCCGTATTTCTCCTTCCGTCCCATGCATGCTGTCGGTTCCATCCTTTGTACATATAGTGATATTCTTACCTGAGGCATTTGCAACTGCTGGATGAGCCCTAGAGCGGCTCGTTCTCTCCTCTCCATCTGCCTTCTTTCTGGCTTTGGCTTTCGCAACTTTTAGTTTATTTTTAAATGAGGAAAATCCTTTTATTTTGTGAAGTGTTCACCATTATAGCTAGGGCACCAAGATATCTCACTTTTGCAGCAATTAGCATTGTGCCTGCCGCCACATTTGGCACAGATCACAACGCTTTGCCAGAAACCCTGCACGTGACCAATCTTTTTGCTGTAAGTCCCTTGATACGAAAAGTTGAACAGGCCGGGTATCGCAGTAATCCGGCCTTTATATGACCAGACAACTTTCTACAAGCAACTACAGTCTTTAACCACTTCGATGAGCCCAGCCTTTGAACACTAAGAATTATTTCATGTTGGCGTGCAAAACGATCATGTTTTTAAAAACTCCATCCATCAGTTCTTGGTCAACGACAGATACGACACCAGCTGTTACAGCTGCCCCCGGGGCATATGTAGGCCTGCGTGTGGACTTCAACGACCTCAGACAAACAAAGCAGAGTTTGCACTGTCTTGTCATCTGTTGTGTCAAAGGCAATGACATTTTTCCATCGGTTTACGCAAATTTCTTGAATGATACCAGGGGATAGTTTGAAGAAAAAGTAATCCAGTTTTGCTTTGGAGATGGTACTGAGGCTCACCATCACATCGCTGACTGTGAAGGCTAGTTCCGTAGTCACAGTGTTGCTGTATAGCATGGTCACTTCCCGTGACGACTGTGTCTCAGAGGTCTGTCTTGAATGGCGGTGCTTAGCAGGTACGATAGTATATAGTCGTCTCACCTAGTAGCAGAAAGTTTGCAACGGCAGTATCTCATGCTACTGAAGAAGTTAGCCACTTCCGAGCAATGGGCGGCCTGTCCTTGCCACCTGACAGATCCGCCACCGTCTCTTCTACTGCAAGCTTTCAAGGGAGGGCCACCCAGCAAAGCAAGAGTCGTCAGGGGTCAATAAAAACAGCGCTGGGTGTTGCCGATACACGATGTATCACAAGAGCAAAACAAAACTTATTTGCCATAAAAGAATAAACACTAGTCGAGCATGAAGTTCCGTTTGGTTTACAACAAAGCGCATAGATGTCACTAACGTGGTCAAGCTGTCATTGCTACAAATTCAGACGAAAAAGGCGAATGTCACGCAAAAGCACGTACAATGCCACTAACACAAGATGACGTAGCACCAATTATATAGCACTATTGACAAAGGGCTACAACAAAATCATGCCAGGCTGTTGCCGTTTTCTATAGTATGAAAGCATAATATGTAGCATGAGACCGAATATCCTGCGTGATAAAGCGATTATTGGAAAAACATGGCCGACAGCGCAAAGAGTAAAAACACGTCAAAAATGCTCGGATTCACGTCAAATTTCTCAAGGAGGTTCCTGTAAGCAAAGTAATATAATGGCTCTGAAATCGAAAATTGGTACATTTGGGTTTGGGTAGGAATCAGACCCGGGCTTCCGAGTGAGAGCCGAGGAATCTTCCAGGCGCCACGGTGACTCCGCGGTTCCGGCTGACTAAATATGTGCCTAGTGCGCGCGTAATTGCACATGTCACGTCGCAGCCATTTGGCTGTGACGTTAGAATGATGCGCCTTAAAGTGAAGTAAAGTGAATTAAGGCGAATAAATTGAAGGAAGGTGAAATAAATTGGTTGGTGGTTGATTTAAGTGGATTAAGGTGGGTTATGGTGTATTCAAGTTCGTACAAATTCGAGTAAAATGGATTAACGTTGATTAAGGTGGGTTAACATCCGTTCAATTAGAGCAAGGTGGATTTAGACGGTAAAAGTAGAGCTGTAAAGTACACGTGAAAATGTATGACGTCGTGTATCATGGACGTAACCAATTATTTGCAACAGTCAAATGCCTTCGCAGTGAAATCACGTAAAGAAACTTAAGTGGCTGTCAATTTTTTGTTTTAAGTACAAGACCACGGACTGATCCATTTATTACCCGATAATTTATGCCTATACCTATGACGTCAAGACAACCATGAGGTTGTCCCACACATGTTGGTCACGTTGCCTATATTCGATGAAGATCTCTTCTACACTGTCATTGCTCCTTTCTTGTTATCTCCCTTTAATCCTTATTTCGCGAAGGATTTATCTATAATCTGGTCGATCTGGGTACAATCACATAACATTATTGTAATACTCAAGAACAGCGTATAACATTTATTTTAGAGCAGAATAATTGAAACGATGCTCTAAGTATAGTTCAGGCCCTTTTGTTATTATGTCGAACATTTAATTTATGAGAAGCTTCTAAGCAATATGTTCTTAGACAAACATTGTAAACAAGGTAACTGGCACATGTGATAAGCACTTGACAGTCAAAATGTAAAATTATTTCAAGTTCATTGTTGCTAAAATCAAAGCAACGAATAATCAAGCCCATGCAGACAATTATTTCGACTATGAAGGCCCTTTTCCTTTTCAAAAATATCAGGTCACATTTTATGTCGGCTAACAGTTTCACGAATTCATGCCCACCGAAAAGTGGGTCCTCTTTCAAATTTCGGCGTAACGGTATGCGTGAAAAGCCAGGAACAGCTAACAAGAAACTGTGGCGTAATGCAAATTCAGTGCTCGCAAAGTGCCCCTGTTCAAATTTTTTTTTCTTCCATGCGGGCTATCACCTTGTCTGACTGAAACGGCCTCCGGCAATTTTTGAGACTGTTCCTTTCGCACCACTGCTCAAGCAATAGCGCTCTTGAATTGCAGAAGCTTAAGATTTAAACAAAGCCGCAGTAATGCAAATAAATACAGCGTTCTGGAAGGTGTATTCATATGATTGATAATAATTTATAGATTTGTAGAGTGGCTCTGAAAGATTACGTACGAAAAGGAAGTGCTTTGTGGGGTTCCTTCGTAGTTCTCCCCCCTACTGCTGGCTCTCAAAATTGTGACACTATGAAAATCGAAACGTTGTTTGCGTTATGTTTGTTATCTGCTTCCTTGCTTGATTGCTTGCTTGCTTACTGCTTGCTTACTGCTTTCTTTCTTTCATGGTTCGTTTACTTGCTTGCTTGTTTGTTTGTTTGTTTGTTTGTTTGTTTGTTTGTTTGTTTGTTTGCTTGCTTGCTTGCTTGCTTGCTTGCTTGCTTGTTTGTTTGTTTGTTTGTTTGTTTGTTTGTTTGTTTGTTTGTTTGTTTGTTTGTTTTTCTTGCAAGACATACGAGCTTTTCGTGCCTACGTATTTCGAAATTGGTTCCCGGACCTCACCGTACAATGGACTTCCTCCTTCACAACGACAACAATTTACTATTTCTGGCTGCATGCCAAGTCTGCAGATAATGGTCTCGACAAAAGCGCGGCTTCCTTTCGAGAGCCTTCGTGTAAGCAGGGCAATGTGGGGCACGCAATTAAGCAACTCCTGTTGGCATCCAGGTCAGCACTTTACGTTCTGTAAATAAACAATCAATATTCGTGCAAAAATAAGCTCAGTGCAAGTAAGCTTCGCAGCCTTATGGCGATACATATGTGGTCATTCAAACGTAAATGTGAATGCTGCCATTTGGGCAGCGCAAGACGGCAATTATACATAGAACCGAACTGTTGTATTACTTCTTTCCACTGATGTTCCACTTAGTACGCCGTAATTAAGGCTACTCGCGAGTACGTTTCCGTTATCCCTGTACGGCCATTCAATGCAGCGGTGACTAACGCTGGGATATGCTAGACTGATGACATCACATTCGCTTACATATTAGCACTCAAAATAGTGTGCAAGTCCAAACTGGCTGCAATTTGTAGCGCACACTCTAAATTTAGTGGCTGGAAAAAGGAATCATGAACCAGCTACCTCAGACAAAATCATTGTTGACACACCGAGTGAGTTTTACAGCGAAGCTTTTCTTTGCCTCTCCCCCCCCCCCTTTTCCAGTTCTCGCTACTGGCTGCTGGCTGCTTCCACGCACACATCGCCGGAACTGGCCCTATTGTAAATAAGCATGGATATAGCTTACGCCAAGGTGACCCGGGCTGGCAGGTGATACACGTAACTCCGACACCAACACGCCGTTTTCTTCATTTCGTCATCGTCATTGCCTTTATGTCATTGTTATCATTGCTTCAATACCATGTCGTATCCACACTTGCGCTGTCATCACTGCGTCGTCGTCACTTGGTTGTCACATCACCTTCACTATACCGCCATCGTCGAACCATAGTTGTTATATTATCGTCATCACTGCGTCATCGTCATTCCATCGTTATCATCCTATCATCTTACGGTTTTTTCACACAGTCACCGTCAAGCTGTCATGGTCGTTCCAGCGTCATCATTCTGTCGCGCGGCTTCTGTTGTCGCCGTTGCGTTACCACCAGGCCTTTGCTGTCCCACCATTGTTGTCGCACCATCGTTGTCATCCCAGCTTCGGTATCCTGTTGTAGCCGTGTCCTTGTCTTCACTCAGTCGTCGTCAATGCAACGTCATCATACTGTTTTCGTCATGCGGTTGTAGCCATGCCACTGTCGTCCTACAATCTACGTCATCTTAGCACTATCTTCACATCGTCTTCATACCATCGTACTCATTCCAGCTTCGTCCTCCTATTGTCTTCACGCAGTCGTCGTCATACCTTCGTCTTCATGCAACTGTCGTTATTGTGTCGTCATCATACTGTTGTCACTGGGCCGTCGTAATACTTCCATAGTGATTTTGTCATAATGATTCAAGGGCCGGCATGCTGTTGTCGTCGTTCAGTCATCGCCATACAGTTGTCGCCATGCCATCGTCGTCACTCCTTCATCGTTATTCCTTCGTAGTCACACATTGTATGCACCTGATTGAACACATCCCAAGTATGAATAAAGGGAAAATTAGACATCCACCCGTTTGACGTAGTAGTTCTGCGGAAACCCGCAACGTGGAGAGAAGTAATGGAGAGAAGAAGTAGTACGAGAGAAGTAAACCACACATCCCAAGTATGTAGAATGAGGTGGTTTTCGGGGAAAATCTTTCAGCGTGTTGGCGTACTACGCGCTCGCAAGTGGTCGCTAAGCAAGAATCGCGTTCTTCGTGGACCCCAATGAAAGCCGTGCTGAAGCCAATACCCAACGCGCGTGGGATCCCCCCATTTTACAGCGAATCTGCTAAGGAAGTCTTGCAGTCGTTTTTTTTGTTCGTTTTTTTATAATGAAGAGCACAAACCTTGCAGACAGTTCTACGCATCGTAGGAGCAACACAGAGAGAAGGAGAATAGTAAGTTAGCAATCGTAACCAAGCAATAATCGAGAGAACGTTCGGTTGAGTAATCATACACAGCCGCAGGGCAACCGTAGCGGAAAATTACAGAACAGCAGAAATCATGCCACTGACCAACAAATTCTGGTTGTTTGCAAAGGCTTTCCTGTTTCCGACCGCCGCAGTGATCATCGATGCAAGACTTTATCAAGCAGCAAGCGAAGATAACGGGGACCATGGCTTTTGCTATCGATAAATTCCCCACTTGCGCTCGGTTCTCCAGCTACGCGTGCTCGACATTGCCCATGTTACCCACCGCTCTATGGCGGAATCCCAAGGCCTAGCCTTAAAAAGCTTTCCGCAATATCTTTTGCGCCAGTGGACATGGCGCAATCGCAGGGGTCATAACGCTGACCAACAATTTGTTTGTTGTTACACAGAGTAGTTCCACTTCAACGTGCCACACTGACAAGCCGATGTTGTTGATTCTGGAATGCCCATTAGTGTGACCCCTTGCTGCTTAAACTTCATGTGCCTGCAAATTACTGAAGCGTAGACTGTTGGGCCAGTTGGTGCATCATGTAGTGCCGTTGGGCGGAAACATGAGCGGGGAGAAAAGGAGCGGACAGGAAAGACGCTCTGTACGGAGCGTCTCTCCTGTGCACTCCGTTTCTGCCCGCCCGTATTTCTGCTCAACGACACTACATGTAAATTACTCGTTTGCGGGGTGCAGAGTGAAATCCGGAGCCGACTGTTGTGAAAATGTCTGCAAGTCTGCCCCGAAAGGCCTATCGCAAATTTGAACGGAACTTTTTGATATTCGAGAAAAAGGGGCAGCAGCAGAGCGTAGTGTAAGTGATTTAACAAGTCGGTGGCAGGAAGGCCAGAAATTAATCCAAAAAGTGACTTTAAAGTATCGGCAGAACCAACCTCACGATGAATGTCAATGTTAATGCGATTAATATTGAAGCATTGTAGGGACAAATCGTATTGCTGAAGCAACTTTATTTACAATCATTAAATCGGGAAGTAGGCTTAGAACGTTAATTGCATTAACTCACGCATGCGCCACATGTAGCGCCACTACAGGCCCACAGTGGGTAAACCTTAAGATTTCACAAAGTTTCACTAAGCGGCGTTTCCCAACCACGGCGAGCATTGTATCGATGCCTTCAGCGGGCAACAGCGTCTGGAACTTTGGACACTACTAAGAAACGCTGCACCTTGGGACGTTTCACTTTTTCCGTACAATCCAAAGTCGAATGCTTTGATTCCTGGTGTATTCTTACGTGATATGGTCGCCGCATTTCAGCAGGGCTGTGTCCGCCCTCTGAATACAGTGTCGGATCTGTTCCACATTGTTATGATCATGTGATCATATACTTCTGTTACAGACAGTATCATTTTCCTTTAAAGCGAAAGCTTTATTGGCCGCGAACTTGCGATTTCGCCGTGACCGTGCTTCAAGGAGGCACATGATATCACACCGCGTTCCTCGTCGCACCACGTTCCTCGTCGTTGCGTTCGCCTCCCCTCGCTTCGTCAGCTGCGTCGCATGCCTGATGTCGGAGGATTGAAAAGGAGAGCCCGCATGCGCCGCAACCATAGTTGAGGCGGCAGTGTGGACTGCGACAATTCTGATAAGCAGGAGGAGGCCTGGAATCGACCTCGGAACGAGATGAACAGGAAACGAATCGCCCAAGAAACAGACAAACAGCGCGCCGAACGACTGGCTAAACGCCGCATCATAGCTAGACAACCAGACTAACCTGTACTTGCAATCAAGATTAACCAAAGCTAACCATGCTATGCCTTAGCTTTCGCTACGTATATCCTGGCATAGCCGAGCTAAACCACTGGCAATTTTTTCATAAGTTCGCACAAAGAAAAACTTATATTGTTTGTATTCTCTTCTACCATCATTGTATTTCATTGCCATCCACGTAGTCCTGGGTAAACCAAAAGTATACTTGTAAATATATAAGTGAAAAGACACGTGCGCGTGAGAAAAAAGTTGCCGAGTCATAGGCGACCACAACAAGTCAGCTTTTAAATAGTGGGATAGAGCCTTCAAAGTCTTGTGCGTTTATGAAAGCCGAGTTCAATGTTCCAATGCCTTCCCTGTAGACAAAGAACGACCGCCCAATGATGTAAATGCCACATACGTAAGAATGGAGACAGCAGGAAAGTGAACTGCCTGACATCTGGAGTCTTCAGCAATAAACAAGCACGTAAATTATCCACGCATCTATGCAGTCGCCACGATTGAGACTTCTTGGTTTCAGACTGCGTTTCCATGCTTATGTAAAATATAAAGTAAAACTTACGCAATAGGTTGTGCGTTGTCCACTGAACCAGTTCATAACAACAGCCGTGGCAGCATAGTAGCCCAGGTAGTCGGCGAATGACACATCGTTATTACAGACAAAAAGCTATAGTAACTAGGCCAAATTCTGTATACAAGAATTTCTCGCACGAAATAAACTAAAATGTGACGGTGAGGGAGTTACGGCTTTGCTTTGCCTTGTTGATCAAACTTTTATGACTTCATCTTACACCGCACCATTCCATTCAAGTAGAAAGGACGAAGAATACACAATAGCACTCAATATCAAATAATTGTATTATTTATTATAACAAGACTATAAAGCACAATGAAAGTCGGAGTTACTTAACTTTATAAGGACTGAAATAATGCAAAAGACTCTTTCTCGGGTTTTAAATTCATACGTTACTTCGTAGTTGTACGTGATTTAAACAAGGTAGGGGTTACACCTTATGCTTTGCCGTTTCTATTTGAGCGGGCTAAATTTCATAAACAACTTCAGTGGTCTGCAAGTTTGAGTTGCGCGAACGTTTACTTTGCCACGACCGATCTGACTTAACCAATCGCTGCCTCAAAACAGCAGCATTACCAATTTGCATCTTGCCCTGGGCGCAAATATTTCGGTGGCTTCTAAAAACACGACCTAAAAAGAAAGTTGCATTCGGCGAGACCAAACAATGTGTTCGCGATTGAGCCTGGGGTTTTAAAGTCACTGAGAAGGCTGAATGTTAGCACTCGTCTGTGTTCAGCGAGCCGTATACTCCGTGAGTTAGCAGCCATCCACACACCGAGGAAAACAATCTATTTTAGCTTTCATGTCCGGATGAAGACAGCTTGACAATTCTGTGGTTTAATGCGCGGAAAACGGTTAGCGTCACGGCCGCACAGAGCGAGCTTACTCGGAAAGCCCTCTGTGAACCGGCGCCAAATCGCAACCAATCTCGACGCTAATGTAGCAGCAGGGACAGGGTTAAATATGGCGCTCGCTCAACGGGCTTAGCGCACCGATTGCAGCTGAGCACGCGTGATACCAAATACGAGCTTGAGCCCTGTTTTCCTGTCCAACCATGGCACCAGAACTCGTTTGCTGTGTGAGCCTGTGCATCTGAAGGAGATGACGCAACGGGAGACTCAGTGGCTGGCTTAAAGCACTGTGAGAAATGTGGGTTAAACGGTGCTGCGACGACTGCGAAAGCTGGACTCTGTAACGTGACATCTATCCGACCGATCTATGATTTCTATCGTTCTTGTTCAGCAAGTGACGAAAGTGGGATCCACTGAACCAAGATGGGTGCCTTCGGCTGGCTATCCCGGCATCACCTGTAATGGAGAACTCCTAAGAAGAAAAGAACCATAAAAAGTGAATAGCCACTAGTATGACTTTTTGTCTAGTTTTTCATCTTCAGGCCTAATATATACGTAATCCAAGAAGTTTTGTACGTTTCTCATAGAATGTGTTACAACGCTGTAGATCTTTGTCATTTTGCCATCAGGTATTTTTTACACAACCGATAGGCAAATCGCCAATGAAATTGTAAAGCAACAGCTGACCTTAGTTGTACTTTAAATTTATAGCGTCTGTAGCCTGTAGACTGTGTTTCTATGGCTGTACGCTTTTGATAAAAGGCTGTACACATTTTAATAAGCTCTGAAAGGTGTATTTCTATTCCTGCTCATTTCAAAACGAAGATATAGCAAGTTCGGGCCAAGTTTGTCAAATATTCTACAGACAGTATCACACAGGCTACGAACTTTTCACTTCGTTCGCACCGACAGTTCATGATTTGGCTTTCAGATAGCATTAAACTTTCAGCGTCTCTCGGTGTGTTCTGCGTGCAGCCTACGGCTATAGCGCTATTGGGGGTGAGGAGTTACGGAGTCGCCACCTGTCGGAAGCGCCTCTCTTGCGTAGTATGAGGGATAACGCAGCGCTCACCTCATAGGTTTGGCTCACGGCGCTAAATAAGAACACCACGCGACAGCCCCCCCTGACAATTTCTGTAAGTACTCTCAAAAGGATGGAATTTGCTTTACTGTAAAAATAATATACTTGGGCAAACTGGAAGCATGAAATGGCTTACAGACGCTGTCTTTTTACCGAATACGTAGAGTGAACTCCACTGCGCACCGTCGCTGCGATGGTGTCTCCCGAACCGGCTGCTTGCGTGAAAGGTACGCAAACGCTAAAAGCAAGCTATGTGAAATATGTTCTTCTAGTGGGTTATCTGCACAAACGAATGGAACATAAACTGAAGCCTCAATGAGGCGATCGCACGGGTTCGCAGCGACCGACTGCGCGTCTGCATGCATGTGTGCATACAATCTTTTGCTTTCGCTGCGTGCGCGTTTTCGCACCGTGCCGTGAACTCTAGGGCGCAGAATATCAGCATTTGACAGTACGCAAGCAGCCATTGTTGCATAGACGTTATCAGAGTTGTTCAAAAATAATTTCGTTATAGAGAATGCGATGCCTACGGCGATTGTGATGTCCCGTCGCCATGATGCAATCTTTTCTTTTCTAAATTTTTGGATGCTTGAATATTATTTTTTAAGTTGCGTCGCAATCTATGTTTAACTGTCTTGTCAGGGTGCGATTTGCCACTGCTTCTTTTTCGTAACCCAGTACATTAATTCATAATACAAACTTGACCATGTGCCATGCCTTTCTTTAATGTGCTTCTTACCACTCCCTTTCCAGTCCAGCGAACTTGCCAGAATCTAGCATCAACAAGTTCACAGACCAAATAAAGCGTCATGACATTAGCCGGGCAGCAAGCATGGGCGAGCGTCTCAGTGTGCGTTTTCTGCTACTCACGGAACATCGCAGTCCCGAGGCCGTAGCAGCAATCTTCCTCGCGTCTTGCATTCTCCGTAACCAAGTTGTAGCCGATGGCTGTTTGCGGGCTCTAAGTTTCGCGAACCAAGCTTCACGCAGATTCTTGTCCTGCGGCTACGTGTGAATAAGGCTGGCACCAAGCTCCGTTGCGTACGTCTGGCACTGCGGCACCGAGCAGTAGCCTATCAGGCTACACGCCTCCAAAAGCCGCCGCTACCTATTATAGTGCTTTCAAATGCTGTTAAGCAGATACCCAAGGCGGGAAAACCTCACCACTTAATCAAAACCGCAGCGCAGGTGGGACTTTAAGCTTTCTTTTTCAGTTCGCTTCGGCGCTCCCGAAGCAGCCGACGTGGCCGCTGTGTCCACGTGATCCCTCATGCCACATCACGCCGATGGTGGCGCCAGCTTTTCCAGTGGTGGAGCTCGCCCCCAATAGTGTGCACAGTCGAGCCAGAGGTGATGCGTGTCATATCGGTGACAGCAGCGTAGAAGGTCATCCACTGCAATCATAGGTCGGCCTCTCGGCCATTTCTATACGCAAATAGCATACCTTCCTAAACGAACCTCCCAGTACACAGCGGTATTGCTTCGCAGGTAAGAATCTCGCTGTCCATACACTTCTTTATGGACGGTAGAGCGAACTTTCACGGTATCAACCGCCATACAATGACTCGACTCTGCTATCACCCTCAACGCTCGAGTGCTCTGGGTATAATAATGAATTCGCCTCGTGACTCAGCGCCGGTATCGAGAGTCAATACTGTCACCGGAGACGCGCCGCAGCTCCAACTGGAGAGCCAATCTGAACTCCTGCTTAGACGACTTCCCAGTGCTTTCCAATAGTTATTTTGTTGGGGTTTTTTTCTGAAGTAGTGGAAGGAGGTTAAGTCAGCTGTGGGGAGGGGAGACGTGATAGCGGGAAAGACCGCTTTGTGAAGTTCCCTATTTCAGTCATTCCGCAAACGGCAACTATACGCGTGCTATCCACTTGGTAAACATTCTGTGTCAATACCTGTCGTCGAAGGGCAGACTCGTTTAGGTCTCACTTAAGGCCTAACATTCGTACTAGCCCATTGGAGGGCATCTAAGGACAGTGGCGGTTAACTAAAATTGAACTGACCGGACCAGTTTCGAACGCAACACCGACATTTTAGCCAAATAATATATGTTCATTTTGAAACCAATCTGATATATGGTCAGATGTACAAAATGAATGCAGTATAAATGAATGCAGTTTTTATTACAATCCTTAAAGTTCCGGTTTCCATTAGACTGTCCTATTGTTCTACTTACATCGGCGCGTTTTGAGAATCCCATTCACATGTTCTGGCGTCATCTGCCTATACTGTGGTCTAGGCACGCGCTTTTGTCATTTTAAAAAAGCAAAATGTCACCAAGATGGCACAAATATTTACTTTCTCCTGTGTGTGACCGGCCACATGCGTGAGTCCAGTGCAAAGTTTCCTTCATACATATGTAGAAATACGCAAGCAGTCCCCTCTTCCTGGCCGTCCAGCGCGCCCACAATCAGGCCGGCAGGCTAGACTTGTCACTCCCGTCGTGGGATTAGCAGGGTGCGTGTTGTATCACGTTTGGCTGGACCCAATAAAAGCTCACTCACTCACTCACTCACTCACTCACTCACTCACTCACTCACTCACTCACTCACTCACTCACTCACTCACTCACTCACTCACTCACTCACTCACTCACTCCTCTTTTGGAAGATCGCTGCAGCTGAAGTTCTGCAAGCAGGTAATTCCTTTCCATGGAAAAACAATATCGATTTCCCGCTACACAAATGCTTGCGGCGTTCAACGGCCACGCGCTGAAATTGGAAGCGGCACTTAATCATTTGCTGGCGCGCTACTAAGGATCTCACTAATGAACTCGGCGTCTTCCAGGCACCACTTTAACGCAATGTGTTAATTGGATGGTTTCGGGACCACGTCCTTGTCAACGTAGTAGTGCCTCTTAGACGAGAACAAAGTACACCGTCTCTCATTGCAGTCACATTCCTTTAGTTTTGTTGGTGTTGCTGCTAACGCTGTTATGAAACTCGGCTCTTTTATCTTATTCCTATCGCATATTGCAAACAGCTTGAACCGTGACTAAAATGGCACTCACGTCCACCACTTGAAATATTTCGCACCAACGCATTGAATACCCACCCAATCCCTGGAGTTCACAAATAAATACTGACCCTTGTTTTTGCTGTAATACTGCTATATACCGCGTATACATACAAATGTACTGCGTTTCACACGTAGGGGGCAACGCTGCGGAGACTATTTACGCAAGTAGTGCAGTCATACACGTGTTACTCCGCGCGTTCAGCAGTGCATCTTTGTTTTATCTGCTGCGCTTTCGACGGAAAAAAACTACCTCGTACATTACAACTGCAACTTGTAGACGTAATCGCGCATAGAATAATGTATCTGTGGACATTTGTACTTCAAGTGTGCAGCGTACTATGTTTCGGTCGCATGTCGCCCCCATTTCTTCACCAGTTCTGGTCGCATTTCGCCTCCATCGAAAGTGCGACGTTGCATTGCCTGCTATGCATAAATCTGAGCACGCCTGATCTGGTCTTCAATGCGTTTAACAAATGCTCGATCAAAACGTTCCTGCATAAATTTAAACACGATCAAGCGCTCACGTTCTTATAAAGGCACCTTCACAGTGTCTATATTTAACGCTTTGCTCCGCTTATCGCAAGCGACGACCATTCCTGCCAGCGCTGTGCCGACGGCGGCTTTACAAATAACGCATGCAAAAAATATTGCATGAGGCGCAAGTAGCCTGTTACCAACAGTCTCTCTGCTTAACAACCACTGAGAAGTTTGCACAGTTACATTACATTGACCCTTTAGCTGCACGTCTATTGACAAGGCCTCGGAATGGCGGTGTCTTGAAACCTTCCGTTTACAGAAGCGATCAATGGCACGGCACTATGGGACGTGCTACGGTCTAGCATGCCTGGAAGTTAAGAAAAAAAATCGGTCATACAGTAGCGACAGATGGCAAGGGCGGTGAACAGACGAACTCGCGTAGGTAAAACACGGTGACAGCAGACAATGTCAGTTAAATTACAGAGTGAAACTTAGCACAGTGTGCGGCCCACTTTGTCGCTGTCTGTTTGTACGCCGCACTAGTGAGGACGTGCGTGAATACGTAGGTTGATCCAGCAATTAAATCTAAAAGACGGCGCTAGGACAAAACAGTTGAGGGAGCCCACGGCATGTTACTGAAAGCCAAAGTAAACTACATCTTCAACCCTAACAGCAACGTGAGTTTCTGCATCTCAAGCCGGTGGCAGAGAATTCGCCACACCACGACCGCTTTTGTTCGAGCTCATTACTATACCGCTCTTCCCTCGAGCATAAGCCAACAAAGTTCTGCTCCATCCGCTGCAGGAAGTCGATGCTCGCACTAATTGCGCGCCGGTCATAATTCCACGTCTCGTGGGCGGTGTTTGTTGTATGCCCCGCGGCCTTTTGTGAGTTGCTACGGCTCTGGAGGCAGACGGCTTGCAAGCGGGCACACTGGAAAGCAATAAGTCGCGGTGTTGTCGTCGTGACGGAAGCCAGTCTTTGCCGCAGCGCCATGCGGAAGTTGTGGATCACATCTTCAGTACGCGCTCCCTGTGCCTAGCGAGCAGTGGTTATCAACGCGAAGGTTTGTTCGTGCCGGTGTGCATGCCTGTGTGTCTGTGTGTTCCTCTTCCCTTCCCACATCAGGAGTGGTATTTGCCATTGCTTATCGTCGTTATACGGTCTTTCAGGACGGCACGTATTGATCATATAACCTTGCAACGATGGCGGGCCAACTAAGATTGATTGGTGGCTTTGCCACGCTGAAGCTACACAATAGCGACGCCGTAATAATAATAATAATATTTGGGGTTTTACGTGCCAAAACCACTTTCTGATTATGAGGCACGCCGTAGTGGAGGACTCCGGAAATTTCGACCACCTGGGGTTCTTTAACGTGCACCTAAATCTAAGTACACGGGTGTTTTCGCATTTCGCCCCCATCGAAATGCGGCCGCCGTGACCGGGATTCGATCCCGCGACCTCGTGCTCAGCAGCCCAACACCATAGCCACTGAGCAACCACGGCGGGTAATAGCGACGCCGTGTAATGGCGCATGGGGTTATTAACGTGCACAAATTGCATGTCCCACGAGCGTTTCTGCATTCCGTTCGTAGGAAATTCGTCTACAGCAGCAGATTACCATATGCGAGTGTCACAACGGTACATACAAGGTGCATCAGTGTAGCAATTTCTAAGCCAGAAACAACTCCTGTTCCTAAAGGAAAACCGAATAGTACAAGTTGATGATGCCCTATGTTTTCGACGACCAAGTTCTGGCAGAAAAAAGGATTTCGTCGATATACAGAAGACACGTGTGACTGCACGAATTTATTGCCCCACTGAGACTAGAAATGAAGACCAGCAGGAATCACCACTTCACTACTGGCAGCAATCAGAGACACTTTTTATTTCTATCACGGCTGCCTGCTGGAGCCAATTTCTGGTGCAAAAAAAATAGCATCCATTCAAAGGCTGTAAAAAAGACAACCGTCGAAGACGATTCTCAAAGTGAATAGCGAAATGCTTCGAGAAAGATTTTTCGTTTTTCGCTTTGCTCAGAGAATGACGCGCTTGAAGGCGTGTATGTCGTAGACTGAAGATATTTCGGTAGCGCTTGCTGTTTCACTGTGCAGTTACGAAGAGACTAGATTTCTTAACCAGTTAATCTGTAGCTGTAGCATACGGGGCTATGCAAATAAGCCGATGTGTTGTGTCCAGTGGCGTGAGTCGCTGCGTGGAAGGTAGTTTCGGTCTCCTCTATCGCCAGAGCCCTCTCCCGCGGCAGAAGCACAGGGAGATCGGGTGGTTGGATGAGAGGAGGGCTGTCCTTCCGGAGCGCTTAACCACAGCATATAAACCTTCAGGCGCAACAAAGCTCTCTCGCTACACGCTACCGCAAGCGTGTCTCAAGGAGACTTCCTCCCGTACCACGACTCACCCTTGTATCCGCATCGAATATCGAACCACCACTGACTTACTAACTAGTAACTACAGACCACCAATTACCGACGGCCTACCAAAATAATTGCGAGAAAGGTAAATTGAGCTGTTCACCTTAAGAACACCTGATGTAAACCGAGTGGTGTCCCATATTGTCAGAGATACGGCCTGCTCGACGGGTTTATGCCTATGGTAGTTAATAATACTGTTTTAGCTCCAGAAGAAAAAGAATAACCCGAGATAGTGACCTATGGAGTACCTCAAGGCGCTGTCTTGGGGCCTCTCTAATGTTTATTGTATGTAATTGATATCACTAGATGTATTACGCAAGCTATCAGGATGTTTGCAAACGAGTGCGTAGTATATAGGGTTACTGATAATGATTGTGATTTTATGCCCTTCAGGATGATTTAGATAAAGTTTCAAATTTGTGTGTCAAATGGGAAATGTCACTAAACGTATCGAAATATTTAAACATTACTTTTACAAGGATAACTCTACTCTACGCAGGGTGGCGGAACGCAAATACTTAGGAGTTTTATTTACCTCGGATGTAAGGTGGAACAGGCATGTGCAGGAGGTAAAAGGAAAGCGGCGCGACAATTGGGCTCCCTAAGTCAAAATTTTGGCCAACCACCTAGTAAATTGAGTGAACGGCTGTATTTCACTCACGTACGTTCGGTACTTCAATACGCGTGTATTTGCCGGGATCCTTATACGAGTCAGCTAGTCGATTTACTTGAAAAAGTTAAGAATAGGCCGGTTCCATTCGTTTTGTGAAATTACGACAAAAGCCTCAGTATCACCGAATGCAAGCGCGCACTTCGTTGGCAGGATCTAAAGGACAAAAAAAAAGGGCCTCAGACTTAAATTTTTTCACTGCGTATGCCATTCTAAAACAGGAATTTTACATTACCATCATATCTCTCGCGTAGAAGGGACCATGCCTTGAAACTTCATGAATTTCCTTTTAAGGCTGACACCTTGCGTTATGGGTTTTTTTAGAAAACCACGAGGGACTGGAATGCTCTTCCGTCAAATATTGTAGGTACACAATGCAATGAAAGCATTTACTTCGCTTTGTGTGTTGAAATTAGTGAAAATTGATGCAGATATGTATGTACTCCCCTGCTGTTATGCCTTCAAAGGCGCTGCAGCTACTGAATAAATAAATAAATACATTGTTTTCACTCGCCTTTCTGGCGAAGTGTATTTGCTTGCATTGAACCCCTATTATTGGATATTCGTGACGTTGTCCTCGAATTTGTTATCATGATAAGGGCTAAAATAGCTGTCGCAACTATCAAATCTCCATTATTCCCAAGACAACCAAAATTCACACCAGCCCCTATCAAGCCCAATTCGTGATCAGTGAAAAGACTCACAGAGAAGGAGTGCCCATCAGCCGTGACTTGACAATAGACGGGAACATCACCGCCCCCTAATGCCCATACCCATTTATTAACAAAAAAGTTAGGATAACTTTGGTATTTTCTGTACATCACCTACAGCATGATCTGCAGTGTCTGACTTCTATCTGTTCTCACATCGCTTATCATCTAGACTTAGCAACAAAGGATGATGGTCCTTTGCGTCATGAACTACTCAAACAGCTCAAATATCCGTTCATGCGCAGTCGACCAAGCTTTCAATAACAATCTCTTCACCGCGCAGCAAACAAGACACCAATCCCTACCAGTGTCTTAATACAGGCAGCCACTGATTAGCTTCAGACTCGCTTTGTTTCCAGCCCATCTTTTTCTAATGCTGCATACAATGCATTGTTTTAACAGCGTCAGCGTTATGCTGATCGCTGCAGTGTCAGCGGCAACTGCGACATCAAGTGACTGGCGTAATGTGTTTTTTTTTATTTTACGGCTCTCGTTTTCAATATTAACTTGTCCTTGTGTCGATCGGGGCGAGTGATTCGCGAAGGCAAAGTAGTGCCATCGGCCACATCGCGGTCGTTGTTGCGCTGCCGTGGTTACTGCGTCATAAACAGCGTTCGCTGCGGTTTATGGCGTGTGATAGTTGCGCAAACACCGTTTGCACGTCTTTAAAGGTTTACGAGGGAAAAAATTTGACGTGAAGATATGCAAATGCCTCAAATATAGTTTTGGGGCTGATGTGATTTAAACCTGCCTCAAGCAATTCTCAACTTTACAGTTAAGAAGTCTGGGCTCTTTTTTCAGATGAGTGTGATGCGTAGAAGGCAACGGATGTTCGCCGCTCCAGGACGAGTAGTAGTCCTAGCCCTTCAAGTGTGTCAACTATGCCACGAAGCTCCGCGCAAGCGCTAAATCCAATGGCCACTTGCATTACTCGGCACAAGCCCGCTATAACAAACATACGAGTACGTCGTTACATTTTAAAACAACAATCTCCTGCAGGAAGCGCTACGATATAAGCCTTACCAAACGCTAGCGCCATCTAAAGAGATAAGGTCTTTAAATAAATATATACAGTCCTGGCGCCAAACTTGCGTGCCGTTTCCCAGAACACGTAGATGATAACTCGTGCTGCCATACTCAAAAACCGTTATCGACGTAAGCAGCACAGTTGAAAAGTATATCCAGTATGTCCTATTCATTTCTGCGGTCCGCACTAGCTATTAGCTTACCTTTCAAATCATCTTCGATTGTTTCTGAAACTTATTTTTGCACCATAGCCTCTTGACACGTTCGCGGGTATGTGTAATTCAACGAGTTTTTCAGTGGATTCAAGGTGCGAGCTATACCACAAACGAATAAAGCGTAGTATGCTGCCTGGAGTCATGCTAATCAGTGCCAGTGGCACGGTAATCGGGTAGGTGCTGGGTTTCCTTTTCAACATAAACTAGAGTTTTAAACCTCAATAGGGAGAACCACTATCAAGAATACCGCACAGATAACGCCAAAACTTGGCTGCCACGCGAGAATGAAGGGTAGCGATAGTCTGCGAAGCTATTCACTTCCCGTAAAATGGTTACGCGGGTCAGAAATAGCTGCACGCTTGGCCTGAAGCCGGCAGGAAGAGCCTGCGCGCTTGATCAGCGACGACCTAGGGCAATGATTTGGAGAAAAATAGGTCCTTCGGTAAAAGCACACACAAAAACGCACTAACCGGTGATAGGATAGATACGATGTGACTTTCATAAAAGAAATACTGTGCAATGCTCAGCGATTGAAACGCGATGATCAGACCACATGGCGGTCCACTCTTTTTATGGCACGGGTGAGCGCTGGGGGGTCAAATGCAGTAGAAGTGCACCACAAAAAGCTCTCGCTTTCATTGTATACTCCGTGTCGCAATTAGGGTATGCCTATTAGGGCGCGAAACAATTATTCTAATCTAGGCACCCCACCGAAAATACAATTGGCTTTGCCTTTTAATATATGTAGATAATTCTAACTCTTGAACGTCTTCGTCTCTCTCACACACTCTCTCTCTCTCATTGTTTATGTCGATGGATGAGCTCGACGGCCCCAGTGTTCACTGGCGGCAGGAAAAACGTCTGTGGCCATTCAATGCTCAGTTCGCTGAGCACCCTACAGGAATGTCCATGCTTTTCATCCTCTGCATCGACTCACTTCCGGGTATGTTTGTCTTGTCACACTCCTTCGTTCTAAGCGAAGCAGCAAGGCAGACTTCGGCCCATCTGTCCACTTCTGTTTCAGTAGATATCTGTGTATATTTCTTTGGCTACACACAGCCTTTCCTTGCCTTATATGTGTTTTATGTACATCGGCAGCACAGTTTTGCATAATGTATGATGCCACATGTTATGATGCTCGCATGTTAAACTGTACCCATCAATGTTGAACGGACTCAAAAACAAAAGAGGTATAATAACAAATAAAACCTCGATGAACCTCGGACCATGATCACGCGCCTTTATGACAAGGTTCAAATGAGCATATTGAATGCCCCCCCCCCCCAAAGAAAAAAAACACATTCAACAGAGCATGTAAATACAGCAAGTTTAAGTAAGCGCCATTGTACGTCACAACAAACACGTACAGCATTGCCAGTAATGAAATTTGAAAAAAAGACAGAGCCGAAATAAAGACAAAATTCATGCACAGGCACTTTCGTCATCGTCTTATTGAGACAGGGTTCACCTGTGCCCCGGGCTGCACCTACGGGGCACCGTACGGACGTCTAAGCTGAAAGCAAGGAGCGTTGGTGCGGCGACAGATGCCTTCCCGTAAGTTTTCGACGCAGCATCGCAGAAGCGTAAAAGCGAACGAACGACAAACACTTCAGCTAGAGCGTAGAGAAAACTCAATTTCTATACCTCGCTCGCTCGCCGAAAACGGCCGGACAATGGGCTGCGAGGAGCAGCCCATCTCTTGGGACCGACAGCGGAACAAAGAGATTCGGCGCCGTTCGCCCTGACCCTCAGCAGCGCGCGGCATACCTGCAACGGCGGAAACCCAGCGCGCCTGTTGTCATTGGGAAATTGCCGCTTCAGTAGGATTCTTCGATTTCCCGTCAGCGATGTGTGCCCCGTTCCGCCGTCTGTATTGTCAGCGTTTTTTTTTTAATCTTTTTCGTGGGCGGGGGGGGGGGGGGGGGGGCGGCCGCGCAAGGTGCTCCTCTTCACGGATCTGATACCTCCGCGCAGTTTACAAAGGCCAACTGATTTCTGCGCAGCCTCCGACACTCGTACAGCAGTGCTCGCAACTCTCTTCGTGCGGGAGTAACTATATTCGGCCAGCGGTTACCGCATTACCTGCACAACTACACGCAGTACACCAAATCCGCTCAGTATAAGCGGCGCTCGATGGTGGTGGCGCTGAATCAATGTCGTCAGAAAGTTTCCGAACGGAGCAATGGCAAAATTATGACCTCTCTGGTGCAAAGTGGTGCTGATCGTGACACGAGGATGCTCCAGCTGCAGTATTACGGGGATGGGAACCGTCAGGACGCGCTTTGTCTTTCAGCTTCCTCTTGATATGTACCTGAAAATACCCAACTAGTGTGTTGGAAATAAAGTGGATTCTGATTCTGATTCTGATTCTGATGTACAAATATGTACTTTGAATAAAAGAATATTTACGTCGCTGCTGCGGCCGCAGTTAGGCACACAAAACTGTTTTTTGTTGTTGTTGTTGTTGTTGTTGTTGTTGTTGTTGTTGTTGTTGTTGTTGTTGTTGTTTTGCCTTCCGTCATCGTGCCATACCCGCCGCGCGGTAGTTATAGCCTCACCAGGCCACCACCCCATCGCTTCCACGACAACGCGAGGAACGAAACATTGCCCAAAATCCATCGCCATTCCGGATTGAACTCTTGCCGCTGCGACAACGTGCTGTTGGGAGCCGGGTGTGCTAACAACGTGCTCTGCAGTTTGGTGAGGTTTGGTTTCGTGCCTATGGGTACGGCTCAACCCACTGCGGGGGATCGGGCGTGAATCAGGCGGCACAAGGTAAAAAGGTAAGAAAACCTAAATGGGATTTTGTAAATCAAAAACGAGCTGATAAGTGAATGCTAATCATTAGCATGAAGTTTCACTGTTTATTTAGAATTTTAAGTTAATATTTTCGTTTTATTGTTGCCGAAAATAAAGATAACATTATCATGACAGTCTCTTGTTTCACTTACAAAATTAAGCAGGTCATAACATACGTTCGTATTGTAGTATCCTAGCGTCGACGCCCCGTGAGATAGCAGGCAGCTTTCTTTTTTTTGGGGGGAGGGGGGAGGTGGTGGTGTTTTTTTTTTTCTTTCTCTTTCTCAGGGGAAGCAAAGTCGCAGCACTTACAAAAGCATAAAAAGGCACAGCTAAGCCAACTGTTAGGCAAATTGGAACACAAATCAAAGCGAAAAAGAAACGATCAAGAACATTCATTGAGCGTTTGCATATTTATGTGAACTATATCTTCCTGCAAGGCGCTCTTGCATGCTTGCGGTTGTTCGTTATTATTATTACTCCTATCTTGCCTTCTAGATACTGCGTCATCTAACAAGAAAAATGAGGTTGTAAGGGAAAGTTTAGAATGTTTTATATTATTGCTGCAGCGACGTGCCTACTGACTGAAATAATTTTGAAGTACCTTTTCTTTATATTAGCTGTAGAGCAAAACAAAAACATACTGCATCTCAAGAATCAATAAAATACTGATAAACATTTTTTTCGCACAATGTGCATCTTAAGCCCGTTCCGATGAAATCACTCCTCGTAGGAGAAAGAAGTTGCTTTTGAGGATATTGTAAGTTTAAATTTGATTAAGGTATTTGTCATCATAAAAATGATGCTTTTTTCGACAATGTCCAGTAGTGGGCAAGCACCATTGCTTGGCTACAAGAATACGAACAAAACAAAGTAATTTTTTAAAGAGAAAGCAAGCAAAATGGCTTTCTTTCTTCTTTTTCTGTGTGTTTCTTTTTTTTCGAGAGCTGCTGCAGTAGAAATCATTTCGGAGGTGGGGAAATCGCTAAAGTCTGATTATATATGTATATTTTTTTGCGTTAGCTCCTAGTTTTCAGACATCGCACTCCTCGAAGGACCACGTCTGATTGCGTAAGCGGCAGGAAGCTTCTGATTAATTATGCAAAAAAGGTGAGGCGTGCAGATAGGACACAAGAGAAGAGAAGTAGACAACACGAACGCTGTGTTGTCCACTTCTCTTGTGTCCTGTCTGCACGCCTCACCTTTTTTGCATATTGAATCCTGATCAACTAGCTCAGCTTTCTGTCGTTCTAAACTTCTGATTGTGTGTTACCTATCAGAGGGAATGTGCGGCAGCGTGAAACGGAGGGGGCGGGGGGGGGGGGTGGCAGAGGCGGGAGCTGTTTTTTTTTTTCTACTCTGCGATGCTCAATTCCCAGTGCTGAGTGGCTGGCTGATTAGCGTCTCTAAAACGACCCAGGACAAGTTCGTAGTCGCATTTTTTATTTTTTGCGCTTCTAATGTAAATTTGTTGGGAAGGTTCGCAGAAATTAGGCAAGGCCGCCAGCAAGCCACCCCTTGCCCAGGACAAAAGTCCCGTCAAAACAACACAGATGGATAATCAGTCGTCCTAATTAAAACTTTCAAGTAAGCAAATACACATAGCAGCTAACTAAACCGGCTCGCTATTTTTTTAACACGGTAGTGACTGAAAACTTACAAAATCCAAAATACAAATTTGCGAAGTGTTTTTGATAGTGGAATCGTTGGAGTTCCCACGTACTGTGGGAATCGGTGTAAGCGAAGCTTTGGTACGCCGGAAAGGTAAAACGGCGCATCACGATAAAAAAAAAATTTGCCCGACAGGCGAAGCACCGATTGCGGTATCAAATTAGTAGACAGCTATACGAACTAAGGATAGTAGTTACATCGACCGTAAAAACTTGTGAACATAGGCATAATAACTAGAGAGAGAGAGAATGAAGAGGAAAGGCAGGGAGGTTAACCAGATATGAGTCTCCGGTTTGCTACCCTACACTGGGGATGGGGGATAGGGGTTAGAAAGATGACAGAGAGGGAAACGCAAAAAAAAAACGAACGCGCACACATGGAGACACACACACAAAAGGCGTTCCAGTTAAAGTCGTTCACACAGGCCGGTAGATCGCAAGAAGCGCAAAAGCGCTTGCACGGCCTTCTTCTGTGACGGTAGGTCCTTTCGATGTTGCAGAATTCTTTTTTCGGACAGCGGTTGGTCGTCCAGTTGATCAAGTTCGTGGCTAAGGCATGCCCTCTGTGGACTGTACTGCGGGCAGGTGCACAAAATATGGCCAATTGATTCTTCATGGCCGCAGTGGTCACAGGTTGGGGTGTCGGTCATCCCTATGCGGAAGGCATAGGCTTTAGTAAAGGCAACGCCCAACCAAAGTCGATATAAAAGCGTGGCGTCTCTACGGCGAAGCTGTGATGGCGCTAGAAGACTTAATGTTGGATCAAGTGAGTACAGTCGCTGATTTCTTAAATGTGGCTCATTCCATTGCGACGCGGTGCACTGCCGAGCAAGTAGGCGGAGCTTCCGTGCCGCGTCAGTTCTAGAAAGAGGAATTGGGACGTGGCGCTCCTCAGTATGGGCTGAGCGGGCAGCGTGATCCGCCCGTTCATTGCCGATAATCCCGCAGTGACTTGGAAGCCACTGAAAGGTTATTTCGTGGCCTGCATCACTTATATGGTGTAATGTCTCTGTAATATGGAAAATTAGTTGTTCGTGCGGTCCGCGTCGTAAAGGTGACAGTAGAGACTGCAGTGCCGCCTTCGAATCGCAGAATATTGTCCATTTGTGTGGCGCTTCATCACCAATGTGATGAAGAGCAGTAAAGAGCGCTGCGAGCTCTGCTGCCGTCGATGTTGTCGCGTGGGTCGTCTTAAATTTGATTGTTGTAGCTTTCGCTGGCATGGCGATTGCCGCCGTGGAGCTGCTTGGAAGGACAGATCCATCAGTGTAAATATGCGTAGAGTCACGGTAGTTCTCGTACAATAATAGTAGCATTAGCTGTCTAAGGGCTGGTGATGACAGATCAGCTTTTTTCGAGATACCAGGTATTGCGAGGTTGATTTTTGGCTGAGCGAGGCACCATGGAGGGATCGAAGGTCTCGCAGCCGGAGTGAAACAAGCTGGCAATGATTCATCATATGCAGTTATCGTTTGGCTGAAAGATGTGTGTGGCCTATCCGCTGGTAGAGAGGCTAAATGGGGACGAGGAGCCCTGGCTAGATGCCTTATATGGGTCCTGAGTACTTCAATTTCAATGTGGGTCTTGACAAGGTGGTGTCTAGCGATTGCTATCGTAGCCACTGTTGAAGCACTCTGAGGCAGGCCTAGACAGATCCGGAGCACTTGACCCTCAAGACTTTGTATTGTGCGTAGATTCGTTTTGCCTGTGTTGTTTATTGCTGGCAAGCTGTATAGCAGAAATCCCAGAAAAAGCTGCCTGTACAGTTGTAACATGGCACTAGGCGACATTCCCCAGGTCTTGCCAGCGAAAAACTTGAACAGGTGGCAGATGCCTGTCAACCGTTTTTTCACGTAAGATATTTGTGGGCTCCATGACAAGTCCCTGTCGATTATGACACCTAGAAACTTGTACGATCGGACCCGTCGTATTATTTCGCCATTTATCGTTACACTGTAGTTTGCCATGGGATTGCGCGTAAATGGCCCTAGTGCGCATTTCTCGGAAGAAATTTCCGGGCCTCGATTACGGAGGTAGATAGCAGTTTGTGTCGCGGCTTTCTGGATTCTCGCTCGCAGCTGTAGGCGTGTTACTGCAGATGTCCATATGCAGATGTCATCCGCGTACATTGGTAGCCTGACTGTGGCTGGCACGTGCTCAAGGAGAGCAATTAGTGTTAGATTAAATAACACGGGGCTAAGTACACCGCCCTGGGGGACGCCGCGGTAGCTATAATGTAGAGAAGTATGGCCTTCCTCGGTGCTTACAAAGGAGGATGGCATGGATAAGATAGCTCCGTATCCAATGAAACATCCGACCACCCACTCCTACCTCTGCGAGAGCAGAGAGGATGGCTTCATGCGTAACGTTGTCATACGCCCCTTTAACGTCGAGGAATAAGGATGCGCAGAGACGCTTACGGCGTTTCTCATGTTGAATGTAGGTCACCAGGTCGACGACGTTATCGATCGATGATCGACCGCGTCGGAAGCCCGTTATGGCATCTGGGTAGGTGTTGTGGTACTCCAGGTACCACTCCAGGCGTCCTAGGACCATCCTCTCCATTACTTTGCCCACACAGCTCGCCAAAGCGATCGGGCTATATGATGAGAGCTCCAACGGCGACTTGCCAGGCGTCAGCAGTGGAACAGGGCGACTTGTCTTCCAGGTTGTTGGTAGCGTGCCATTCCTGCAAGATTCATTTTACACCTCAAGAAGAACCCCTCTCGCTCGCTCCCCCAGGTGACACAGAGCTCGGTAGGAAATTCCGTCAGGGCCTGGCGCTGATGTGCGGCTACACAAAGCTAATGCTGCCTTAAGTTCGTGGATCGAGAATGGTAGATCCAACCGGTGATCACGTGGTGGCGGACAGCTGCTCGAAGGCGATGGAATGTTGGTAGCTGTGAGTTGGCCGGATAATCTGGCGCAGAAATCCTCTGCCACATCGATCTCCGACCTCTTTTGAGAGAGGGCAAGTCCCTTGAATGGGAATCGCTGTACGGGAAGTGTCCGCAGTCCGCGCACCGTTCTCCATAGTTGCGATAAAGGCTTGCGTGGATCTAGCGACTCACAGAAGGCAGCCCAACGTTGCGATTCGAGCTTGTCTAACCGGCGCTGTATCTTCTTTTGCGTGCACCTGGCGGTCCGTAGATCGTCCATTGTTTTCGTACGTCGGTATCTTCGTTCAGCACGTCGTCGGATTGCTCGAAGTCATTCTAGTTCCACATCAAAATCATTAAGTTTCGAGGAGCATGTTAGAGTACGCATAGTGTCTTGCACCACGCTCTTGATTGCCTCTTCCAAGTCGAAATATGGATTGGCGTCGCAGTGTTCTTCCATAATAGACTGAAATTTACGCCAGTCCACTCTTTGGATCGTATCCCGTATTTTGGAAGCGGCCAATCCTCTGATCTTGATGTACGTGGGGATATGGTCGCTTCCGTGCGTCTCTATGTCCGCAAACCACCCTGCACGTCTGACTAGGCTTCGTGAGACGAAAGCCAAGTCAAGACAGCTGCTGTACGTGGAGCCACGTAAGAACGTAGGACTTCCATCATTCAGCAGCCAAAGTTCATTACTGGAGGCGAAAGATACCAGAGCTCTGCCTCTTGCGTTGATGATCGGACTTCCCCAGAGTGTATGATGGGCGTTGAAATCTCCAGTGATGACCCAGGGATTGGGAGTTGAGGAAAGGATGTCTCGTAGTCTTTTGTAATCAAATCGACTTGACGGAGATAGGTAGGCGCCTACAAAAGTGAAGGCCAGATTCTTTTTCCTTACGTTTAAGCATATATATTGATTACTGTCATTAGGTGGTACAGGCTGATGAGTGTAGGTGAGGTCACGGCGAATAAACACCAAAACCTTACTGTTTTCATAAACAGCTGACGACATAAATGATTCATATCCGGAAAGCCTGATTTTGTTCGATAAGTTCGGCTCGCAAATGACGATAATGGGAAACATATTGGCGAACACGAAGCGACGGAAATCCGAAAGGCGCGCTCTGAGTCCGCGGGCATTCCACTGAAAAATAGCTGCTTGTCGGACCTCTTCCCTAAAAGACCGCGGCTGTGGAGCCATGATCTACTCAAGGGTTGCAAGCACCGGACTCAGAGCGTCCAGTACTTGAAGCGCACTTCTGGCAGACGGTGTGTGCATGTTGCTTAGCAGCACGCGAATGGCATTCATTAAAGTCCTAATAAGTGCTATCACTTGCTCGTCTGTTTTCCGCGACTCCTCGGATACAGCACCTTGCTGTACTGGGGGCGGCTTCTTCTGCGGCTCTTCTGGCGGTCGTGTACGCGGAAGTGGCGGCCATTCCTTTGTGGAGAGAGATCTGGCAGTTTGCTCCCTTCCAACATTGGTGTTCAGAGTGCTGGAAACGTCCGCTGATGATGATGCTTGACGAGGGGACTTTTCCTGAAAGATTGATGTTTTCCGCCGTGAAGACCTTCGTCGGTGACGTCGTCTTCGCCGTACTTTCACAGCAGCCTCTTTGTGGGTAGAGTTGTCTCTGACCATTTGTTTACGAATGGTGATGTCTTTCTTGATCTGGAGACAGTCTTTGGAAGAGGCGCAGTGATCACCTTGGCAGTTAGGACACTTGAACGTGGTTGCGCTGCAGTTGTCTTCTGAGTGGGGTTCGGCACATCGAGGGCACACGGCCGAATTTCTGCAAACACCCTTCACATATCCAATCTTCTGACAATTGAAGCGTTGCATTGGTCTTGGAATGAATGGTCGAACCTGGTGGCGAAAGTGGCCGACCTTCACGTAGGGTGGAAGGCAGTCGCCTTTGAAGGTTATCCTCACACAACGTGTGTTGCCGAGGCGACCAACATGCGCAATCACGTTGTGTTCGCTTGCTGGTTTTATGAGAATTGGCAGGTCTGCATTAGATATTTCATTGTCATGGTCATAGATGACTCCTGCTATTGTGGCACCATTCGTTGGCACGATGGATCGGACCTTGATGTTTCCCAGCTGCGTCACATGTTGCAGTATGGTCAGTGCACTCGGGTTCATCACATCGATTGCCAGGATGTTTCGCCTAGTATTTATCCTAACATCCTTGATCTCATTTGGCACGGTGTTTTCTAGATACACGGAGAGTGCTTGCCTGTTGAGGACGCGCAGGTTGTCGGTAGCGTTCTGTGGCACAAACAGGATGGAGTGCGGCCATCGCTGAGCAGCCGTTTTCACAGTGTTCGAGCTGGACGCCGAAGAGGAGTTGATAAATCTTCGTTTGGCCTTGCGGTACTGGACAAGTCGAAAGCTGTCTTCCGAGGACTCGTCACCTGATGCGCAGTACAGCTCTGTGTCCTCGCTACCACTCGACGTATTTCCTCGCTTCCTCGAACCGATGTCCGCGGGTGAACGGGAACCGGGAGGATCCTCGGGGTGTTGTACATCCATCACCGCGATGGAGGGGGCGGTAGACCCCACAGGTGCAGTAAGAAGTCCAGAAAAACACAGAGACGGGCGAGATGTGTTCCGCAAGAGAAACACTTCGTCTTCCTCCTCGGCATAATAACTCAATTAACAAACATGAATGCATCTCACTCGGTGACCGCGGAAACTCGACGTCAAAACGCTGCATTGAGGAAATGCGGCAGCAGCAGCGAGTGGATTGAACTTCGTGAAGCCGCTCGTATCGACCCGATATAAATCGCGAAATACAGCGCAACGCGGATTCTGCACCTCTCGAAGATGTCTCTCCAGATACAGCGGCCCCGCCGGGCGCTCGTGGCCACACGGGCCACCCGGAGTAGAACGTGCCCCCTTCCCTACCCTCCCCCCGAAGCTCTGCGCGCGACGGAAGGCGGCGCGCTTCCTCCGCGCTTTCGTCCGTTGCCTGCGCGAGATTGAGCCGCGATCCCCGGCTCACCTACGCACGCTTTCACTCGCGCATTCAGCATACGGCGCGCGGCGACGATTTTATCACCCTTGGGCTTTATACGCAACCTCACGGCGACGGCTACAACCGAAGTGCACCTGGAGTGTCCGTGTCATTGCTGTCGCAACAATAAACGCGCAGTGATTCTGGGTGACGACCACGCCCTGTAACCCAGCCGCAACGGTCATCAGCCGCGACAAAGGGCCTTGCAGAGCAAAGGTAACTTTTATTCGGGGACGATATTCTCGAGCGATCACTTCCGGTGACGCTATCACCAGGACACGCGAGATATCGCGTTTCTTTACACCGTACCCGTCGAAGCAGCCGGACAGAAACGCCCCCTGGCACTTTGAAAGATAACCAGCTTGACTCACTGCGAGAAACTCCGCCAGCTGGAATCGCAAAGCGCGCATTTAGCGAGCGAGAGCGCGACGCCGCGGCAAACGCCCGTGCCCCACCAGCCTAGGGGCAAGAGGGCATGGCCGGCCTACGCTAGAGGATCTACTTCAGACCAACCGTGACGAAGGAAGCGGCGAGGTGTGGCTACGCCGCAGCAGAACTTCCACGATACTGCGTGGGCATTCGGTGAGTATCGCCACCCATGGATGGGTGGATGGATGGTTGCTATGAGTGTCGCCATTGGAACGGGGCGCCCGGAGGACAGCACCATCTGGTGTTGTTTAGAGACCCGAGCTTATTGTCACGTTACCAAATTCGCTTCCACGAACGCAAGCGGCCATACCTTCTGTACAGAAACAACCTACGGGGGTCACGACGAAGACGACGTTGACACGTATAATCGTGAAGTGCGAGAGAGAGAGAGAGATAAAAAAAGAAGGCGGGGTCCTTCGCAAAGAAAGCTTCATCTTAAACGTGTTTTTTGCTAGCTTGCCGGCGTTTTCTTTTCGTATATCATCTACGAAAGTTGGCCGGCACCTGTTCGTACGTATCATTCAGCTCTACGAGGGCTTTTATAATGTACAACATTGGTTTCTTCAAAATTAGATGGCAACCGCATAATGTGCGAGGGCCATTTCGGTATAAAAGCAGAGCCATCGCATCTACTGTACAGCCCCACACATGTAGTTGACATAATTATTAACCAGAAAAGCAATGGGAAAATTGAGTGTCGATCGCTACGTAATATCTTCCCTGCCCATTTCGTAGCGCATTTTTTACAGTATTCAGTTGACTGTAATAAATTTTTTTTGAGGACGCGCTAATGCGCATGGCACTCGGCAACCGCGCTCCGGTGACCTTGATATCGTTTGTGTGCTTTGTGGAGTTACACTTTTGACCTTCTATGAATAATTATTTATTAATATATATTATCATATTCGTACATTCGTCAATTTCCCAGAAATAATTCCTCAACATCTTTCTTAAGGGTTATTTCTTTTGATCGTGGATTACCTCACAAGCTGTTTTAGCGTGGTTTCGACGCATTATGTCCCGGTGCCCTGAGCACTTACCTGTGTTGAGGTTCCTCTAACCCAACGCAAGACTTTTCTTTTTATGCCATTTTTTTCTTGTCCTTGCGCGCCTCACAAACCATTATCGTGCGTTTTTTGAACATGTCTTTTGTTGGCACTATGGTTTCGACGTGCAATCTCCCTTTTGAGGCTTCCTTTCCTTTCATAGCTGATCAATCGCCACTGTCACCTACAGCCCACCACGAGACCGTTACATGGCGAGCGCAACGTCATTACGCATCTGTGGTGCACTGTGCCAGGTCTCTCTTGCGCTGATCAGCTATCGGGAGAGCCAAATGTGTCTTTTCGGGGGAGTTTCACCCTGGCAAAGTGCGCGTTAACACAGGATAATGGAAAACACTACGGCAACCTTACAGACGCCCTCTTACAGCGTTTGCAACGTGGACCGCACGCCCCTCGCCACTTGCAGGAGGGCTAAACACTATTGCCTGAAAGCTCCAGAAGATTCCCCGAAGTCTGCAGGCTATGACACGTCCACTGCAGCAATCCCTTCAAGCGGTAAAACGAATCACCTTATCAGTCAGCGCTGCGATCGCATCTCATAACCGCGATACCTGCTCGCGCCGACAGATTGCACGGTGCCCTTGCAGGTCTGTCCTTGGCTATATCTTTGCTCGGCTTAAGCTTGAAACGCGCATAATTTAGCATTTTTTTGCCGAACCTAAAACAACGTGTATTGTTAGGTGCCCAACGAGAAAAAGAAAGTTAGGGTGACGACAAAATGCCTGTTTGTAATTTAATGACACTCTCTCAGCTTCCGGGTTGGAGATGAAATGGACAGAGAAAGTTGTTTCGCAGAAGCTGTTTCGTGTAGCCATGTCGGGTTGATTATTGCTGTGTATAGATTCGTTTGAAGTAATCTTACCACGTACTCTTTATTGTAACGCAATCAATTTTTTTAGCCTGGCTTAATCAGAAGCAAACACTCCGTCACATACAGGTTTCTCAGACGCGCCGCCGTGCCTCAGTGGCTATGGCGATCGGCTTCACAGCCCGAAGTCGTGGCCTCAATTCACAGCCGGGTTGGTCGCATCCTGATGGGGGCGACCCGCAAACACCCTCGAGTACTCTGTTTAGGCACAAGTTAACGAAGAGTACTCAGACGCCGAACATTATTTATGAATCCACCTATTCGCGCAGGGGAAAGCACATTTAACTAAGAATGGTCACCTAAGGAAGGCTCACGTCAAAGCGACGCAGTGAGCTAAGCATCCCGTTTGCGCTGAAAGGTATAACTCATTTCACAGCTCGTTACAGGGCGGAAGAAACTTGAAGAATCCGTCTGCCCACTTTCGTGAAGTGAAATTGTTTGCGTTGCAGTCGTTGAGTATTTAAAGACCACGAATGTATTAATTACATAGAGGAAGTAACACAGGGATGTGTGGAACCATGTTAGGTCCACAATATCTGTTTTGTTTAGGACTGTCTATCGTAAACAACAAAAAAAGCTCAGAGTCATTCCCATTTGAAGACACAAAGTTCTAGTTACCTGCAGAAAAAGAAATGAAAACCCATATCTAATCGCACAATATTTTCAGAAACCATTTGCATTTTTTCTGCTTCTCTTTTCATTGAACAATCTGAAAACATGACACACTCTCTGTCACAGGAAGTTGTCAGCAGCGCTGTGAGACATGTGTAGAGGCCCGTGCCACAATTTCTCGGCTATTCGACAAATGATTGTTGTTCTCACTTCTGTACATCTCTTACGCGGCGCAAGAATACGACTACTTAATACAACTTACTATATATGAATGTCCTTTTCGCAATTAGCATGTATTCATGCACACAAGTCGTTTCTGGTTTTATTTCATCAGGCGGAGAGTAAATCAACACGTTTTTGCTTGCGTTTTTCAAAGCTATCTTTCCGGCCGGTGACGCTCGTCCTACCGAAGCGAGCCATGCAAAGAAGACCTCCTCCGTTATTTGTGAAACGCCATCACACCAATTTTACTTTTAAAGAATCCCGTCGGCCCAGAACTTTGGGTGCGCAGGTGCACAATGACCTGGGCGCCCGACCGAGTAGGAGTGATCGTGAAAACGTCCGGGCGTATTTGGAGCTCATCAGCCCAGCAGGACAGGAGCCCGATGTGAATGCCAGAGTGCGAGTGCGTCTGAACGACGAGCCCCATCGACTGATTCAGCGGATAGCGACAGAGTTTCGATGGAAATGAAGCCTGGCCTAGAATTACATGCACCGCTCCCGAGCCATGTTTATTTTTTTTTTTCGGTGCACTGTGCGTTTGAAAGCACGCGTCCGAGAGACTCGAAATCGACCCGACTTCCCCGCGCGACACGAATGAAAGCGTGTCAGACTGTCGCTCCGCCCGCGTGACAGCTTTTGCATTGGCTATATAGGGAAGGCGACAGCAGGACGCGCAAGAACGCCTCGGATAAATGCGTGCGAGACTGGTATTGGAAAACCCAAGTTGAGACACGCCAGTTTCCTTTGTAAAGATCTGTGTGTAGATGTCACTTCGAATCCGGCTGAAGACTGACGGAGACTTATGTTTGGAAAGGGCTAAAGCGTAACGCTGCGGCAGCCACAGGGTTAAACTTCGGACCCCCTATGTCTCTAGCTCGCTGCCGAAAGAAACTACAATAATATAGCTTATGCTCTATCGTACGTCTAGCGGCTGTATTCCTCTTGGCTCCTTTCTCTGTTTCAGCCAGTTTTTTTTCAGTCTGTTTTCCCGTCTTCATTTCGTCAAGATGAACGCTGTGACGTCACTGCATAATAAATCTGTCACAGGTGGTTTCGTCAGAAAAATTGAGCCAATCAACCTTGCATGCCCATCGAAAAATGCAGAGCTAAGTTCGAAAAACAACCAACGTGAGAAGAAATGCCGCTGATTGTCCGCGCAACTCTGTAGATCCAGCGATTGCCCTTTATTTGCTCTTTGATTCGTTACGCGCCTCAATAGCTTTCTTTTTTTTTCGAACGGCGATGATGATTGGAGTTTATTGGCGCAAAGACCAAAAGTTTTTTTTTTTTTCGCACGGCGGCCTCTTAAGGACTATATAGTGTACCGTACCACTCTTAAATATGCATTCTGGTGGCTCTAAATGATTAACCAGGTTGCGAGGCGGAACGATCGTTGACGCGGTCCAGCTCGCCACACTTATTGATAGTTAGCGCATGCGTCTAATATGTCACGCACGTCGACTAAGCGACACGTGTAACACATAAACCTTAATCACGCACTCTGACTGACACTTGAGGTCTACGCAAATGCAGACTGCTCACCAACAACGGGGAGCTATTTCTCCAGGCGTTGTCAACCTTGCCGTCGAGCTATCATCGCCGTTGTCTAATTGTGGTTGTCATCAGGCCATCGCTGGCCTTCTTGTTGTTGTTGTCTATTCTGTTCTAAATATAATATCGGGGAAAGATTGAGGAAGACCAGCTCGTATTCTCAACGTCCATATTTTTTGACAGCACCCAATAAAGAAATAAATTATCAATACTACAAAAATGAGAAATGAAACTAAAATATCGATGAACACAATCGTAATAAATTTAAGGATCCTGCAAGCGGGAGCTACTTTCCAATTGTAACGCCTGGCCGCACCACTACTTCAAAGTTATCCATCCACTTGGTGACTATCCTACGGATACTAATATGGACAATAGGTCCAAACACACAGCTCACTCCAAATTTAGTCCACACTTCGTACATAACTGCGCAGCCCCACTTATTGTAGTTCAGTCATCGTTGTCGTGCAGTCCCAGTCGCAGAAAACCGTTTTCTTTTCATACTTTCGGCCTCGATGCAAATCGTGCTAACATTGCAGTTTGCCGTTTAAGCATCGCTTGAAGCGTGAGGGAATATTAATTTCGCTGTGGCAAAAAGAAAGCAAAGGCAGCGTTATACACATATTCGTATGCGCGGACGACTCCTAACTAGTCCTCTAACCCCATCTGTAATGGAAACCGTACATCCCGCCTCGTCCTTTCACCTCCATTAGGCCTTGGTAAACGCGTCCTCGTTAACTCTTCTTTTCTTATTTCTATTTTCGATAAAGGGGGGGACTTGATATAGAGTGAGAAGGCCTTCGAACTGCTGTGATAGGCTCAGGCCTCGCGTCGATCTCTGTCTGTTGACGAAGGAATTAAAGTGAAATCTAGCTTCAATAACTGTGCCATGGGACGACCCGGATTGTCATGCGAGGGAATCGTGCATGCGGAGCCCGCCATTGGCAGAAGCCCTACTTCTGCTGTGCCTGGCAAGAATGGGCAGCGTACAGCAGTTCCTGATAAAGTGCGAGCGCAGCAGGGTGCGCCGATCCGCGAAAAATATCTATATACATGTAATCTTCGCGGAAAAATGGCTTATTTATGTGTTGTGGTTTAACCAGTTGCTTTTTGGCTGACGCTGTTGCCTGTTAATTGAACGCAACTTCAACTCACTACCAGCAGAGCCAGGAAATACACAATTGAGTTTAGCGCGGAAGATACAAAAAACTCCAATTTCTGGGACTCGCTATATACGCGAGATCGCTCATGAGAAGCAGCGATGTAACTATCTGGAAATCTTGTATGAGAGAATAAATGGCGGCGTTATTTTATAGCAACGCACCAGTGTTTCGAAATGCCATTGTAACGAGAATTGCCTTTTTTTTTTCTTTTACCCTTCGGTAAGCGCTATGTGCTGGTCATAGTTCATAGTCGTAGTATGTGCTGGTCATATATACTAAGTTGCGTTGTGGCGTCCGTTAGTACTCGATGGGCAAGTAACCGGTGTGACTCCTCCTGGGTAGTTAACTATTCAGCCCAAGCACAGTTGTTGAGTAGTGATATTATTTTCTGTCCCCGCGTGCTCATTTCATGAGCAAGAGGAATCAAGCGAAACGAGCAGCTTGATTTCTGTTAGTTACAGTGATATCAAGTAAATAGACAATGAAGCCACGGAACGTATACGGGACATTAACTGTTGCGTTTAATTAAAAGAAATAATAAGGAAAGAGGAAACGAAAGTGGACGAAAAGACAGCTCGCCGCAGGTGAGAGCAGAACCCACAACTTCTGCTTTGGGTGAACGATGCTTTAAAGAAAAAGCTATCGGGGCGGCCGTTCTCCGACCCACTTTCTGGGGTATCTGTGTATGGCTGTTAGATGTATCCTTGCGAGTGTTATGCAGCGTCACGCCCAGCGATGGTGGCAAACGTGAAGCATCCATCAAACCGCCGGCGTCACGTAAGTACATGAACTTAGAAGGAAGTCACGTATCGTCGTACTTCAACATTGTATGGCGCTCTCCCTATCCTCTCTGCTGGTGTCCAATGCTCGTTACAGGGCTTGTCGGCCACTGTAGTGCCTTTGCTCGCCGTAATAAAGTTAAATGTTGCGACTACCAAGTTACAATTTTGTTCATAAGTAATCTTGAAGTTGGAACTGTTCGAATTGCTATGATGATGCCTTGCTTCAAGAACATGGGACACCTTTGCCTCAGACAGTGTACTCCCCTAACGAGCGCCTGTTACGTGCATTCTGATGAAAGCTTCTTCCCTTCCAATTAGCTGTTAAGAAATTTGAATCCATCGTTTTGCCTTTTTTCTGTTATACTCTGTATTTTGTGTGTGTGTGTGTTGTTGCTCCAGGCATCGTGCGTCACCACGGAGAATGTTAGAACTTAGAAGCGTAATCCTTTACGTACATGGTTTTGCGCAACATTTCTTAAAGATCACCAGTGTTTTCTTTATTTTAAAGGGTCTGATATGAGCATGATAAAGTGGAAGCTCGGAGGAGTCGGTGCTTCAACATCGGCATGTCTGCACGGTGCAAAAAACAAGGACAGAAAGACACAGCGCCTGTGTTGTGTTCTTTCTTCTGTGCTTGTCTTTTGGCTGTGTAGACACGTCGTTACATGAGCAGTTGGGAAACCTCGCGCAATCATTTAACGGCAGGTAGCTCAATTGGGAAAACGCCGACGACGCAATTTAATTGAAGCCACCGCTCTAAACCTGCCGCTTCTAACAGAGGTCTTTGCCGCCCTGCGAAAAAAAAAAATCCACCCATCGCGCTCGCAACCTGTTACTTTGGAAAGCGTCGCCATCTCTGGCGCAAGAATAATTTGAAGACCGGGCCTTCATCTCATCTGTCAGCACATTGTGAAACACTGTGGCTGCAAGCTCTTTTTCCAACGTACACGAAAGTTCTCGACTTCGATATTATTTGATGAGTTTGGAAAACGCTTTCGCAACCCTTGGAAAATCGACAGTTCTCTTGGGAAAAGTTCTGCTTCAAATATTCAGCCACCTACCACTGCGGCGTGCGCTCGTGTGCGTTGGCTTTCTTCGTTCGTTCTTCGCATACGTGCAATCTTTCTTGTGTTCCGTTGGCACCTTATGCTTTTACATTTACTGTGTCATCGTCACCAACGTGAGCCTAAGAATGCTGTTTGCAGTAGCAGGACCTCAGAATATATCCCTATTTTCATGTCCGGCATCATCCTAAGCCACCCGCGTCGATTCAAATTTACATATATTATCGTTCCTCGTGGTGTGCCTCCCTCTGGTACACTGATGTTCCCCTACGTGTATCGAAACTTTATGTCGATGTATTGAACCGTAATGTGCCGAACCAATGTTGTACCAGTATGGTAAATCACATAACATGTCACGAGCATTACGCGGTGTGTGGGGCCTAAGTTCTTTCTCCTAAAGTCAGCTGAAGATAGTGTTTACTCGCGGGCGATCATGAATTGTTGCTGTTTTGAATTTCTTCCTATCTGTCCGTTCATTATTAAAAAGTAAAAAATGAGATTACAGCACGCAGTCTTCTGTGAAATTTATCGCTGCGTGAGCATTCATGACGTAATGCAGTCTTGCGCCACGTCATGAATTATTTATGCAGTTTACTCACTGTTGTTTACTGCACGGTTTCCTTTCTTTTTTATCTTTGACCACAAAAGCTTCTTAGCGCTTTTGGTAAAAGTGGCTATTAAAAAATTACTGCCGATGAAGGGCATCGATTAAGAGCAATTGCCACTACGTTGTAAACTGCGAACGAGTATAAACGTCAAATGTAACCTCTGGACCATCCTAGAGAACGAACGCCAGAAAATTGGCGCTCGTCGCCAAGTTCATCCACATACTATTTTGAGTGTACTGCTGGACAAAGACCGCATCCAGCGATTTTCAGTTACTCCTATCATACATCAGCGAAACTTATCCAATGCCTACAAAATTCCATGCAATTCTGCACCGCCACGAACCAAGATTTTTCTTTCATTGCCCATCATTCGGTCACTCTGATGGATGGCCGGTTATCTGTTCTACGCGTAATATGACCTATCCATCTCTCTTCCTTCCACTTAATGTCAACTGCGCCATCTAACCGCGTTTCCTCCATCGTCCGTCCTGCCACCCCTTACCTTCTAGCTTCCCATCTACAATTTTCTGTTCCATCGCTCACGGCAAGAATAAGGCCGGTTTAGCGCGTTGTAGCCTGCAAGATTATAAAAATATAAGAGACGCAGATCAATGTAAGTTTATTAGAACACACACAGATAAATTGCATGATAACATAACAATGTTCACATTCATTTCATCATCAAATCCCAGTATCTTATCGTCACATCATCAGTTCATACCAGCATCAAATCAACCACATTCATGTGTAGTGTAGTGTAGTTTCAACTCCCATGGTTTATCTGCGGTTCGATAAAGCTCTTGTGCATTTAGTTTGAGTCTGTGTAAATTCTCACTCTTTAATGATGTGTCCGCGTTCGAAGGGCCGGATGCTCATTTGCAATGCGTCATTCCATGATCGAAAGAAGCGCTTGTACAAATTTGTCGAAAGACGGGACACAGGGACACAGCATCCAAACTTTTGGGTGCCGCAAAGAAAGCTTCACTAAACACGACCTCCCAGCCACAGACGGTTTTGTCCCCCAGAAACTGTAGTATTGAGCTTCAAAACGACGTTTGGGAATAGGTGATAGCACGGCTGCGTGTGCTTATTTTTCAGCAGCAAAACGCCATTCTGGGCTAGCAGAGTGCAGGCTGAGGGCGAAGCCAATTTCTCAAACCCAATTAATATGTACTTGCGTGCTACTTACTTTGAAAAAGAAAAGCTCATTTTTTTAGCATGGAATCACGCCACTGAATTTCCGCACTACGTACTCCGCCCATGGAAGAACGCTATACCTGTGCGTCTCGCTGAACGAAGGCACCTTTAAGCTTTCTCAGCCGCATTGTTCTCAAACATTGGTTTGTTAAGTGTTGGGGTGGGTTCTGTGTATGTTGTGCATGTATGTCATGCTCTGTGCGTATGAGCTCATTTTCATCATATACATTAGAGCATCTTGCTAAAGGCATTCAGCCAGAAAAACTTCTTCACTATTCATTAAACAGTTATCTACAACCCCCCCCCCCCTGCAGAGTCGTCCAGGCGAGCAAATCAGCACCCTGCAACTGAACGACCCGTACCGAACCCAGGCGACGTAGAAAAAAAAGCTTGGCATTAAAATTTTCTGTCCAGACACCGTAACAGACCACTGTCTCCAACATGAAGTTGCCGATATTGCAAGCGTATTGCCTCGCACTGATGCTCATAGTGTTTTGCTTTGCGAGGGAAGCCTACAGGGGAACACAGACTTCCTTTGTCGTCACGTCTAACAAAACCGATAAAGCCAGGAAAAAAGTAAAGCTGTTTTCAGTCGAACCCGAACCTGTCCCCACAAAGCTATCCGGAAGCCTTTGTTCACGTCGCCTCACAAAGCGCTGCGACCATGACATCGTTCTCTCACGGTGTCATAACAAAACGTTGGTAAAATTCGCACAATGAAAGTCCCAGCTTCAGCATGAGAGAACAAAGCGCGGAGTGTATGTTTAAAAATATAAGTGTATTCGGAAGTGAACATAACAAAGAAAGCTCAGCCACGAAGCTTGGAATGGCTATTGCATGCAGCGAAGTTTTTCGTTCCCGGTTTTATGCTATTCTTTTTTGCTAGCCAGTGTGCCCACACAATGTGTAACCCCAGCTTTTGGTTCCGATGCTTTACGTCCGTCTTTGTAATGGAATGCTGCAGCTTGCGGGAAAAAGCTCAGGTGACATTTTCAACTTTAGTATATCTTCTTTATTACTCTTGCTATTGTTAAGCACTGAACGACGTCGACGGTTATGATAGCTGAAATGCCCGTGTCGCCAATGGTATGACGCCAATTCCAAATATCCCCTGCTGCCAGTGCGACCATCAGCCATCTTTTTTAAATGTCTGCATTCGTCGAGGGGGCGCTTCACGCACTGCTCATTTTTTTCTCTCCTGGTATCCGTGATTTCGCCGGACACCAGCGACACGTTTCCTAAAGGAAACACTATGGTACACTCTTTCCTGTGTATTTGCCTATCGCAATACTTTTTATCTGCGAGAAAGAATATCTTGAGCCCAAATTTTTAAGAACGAACTCCCCATCAGACAGCCGTTGCTCTTTTTTTTTCTGCTGAAGAATATGGCACATTCAAAGCACGTCCCCGGTGCAGAGTGGCAGACCAGAGCATACAAGCTCACGCCGACCTACTTACCTCTTCTCTAATAAAGTCTCTCTCTCAAAGTACGTCGGTGACAAAAACAAATAGTAAAACAGGTCACGCCAAACCTCAAAAATGCCAACTCAATTTATTAGCACCCACTGAAGTATTGCTTCTTACGAACATCCACCAAGCCAACATCACGGTCAACGTATGTGACTGACAAACATATTCCAACGGTGTTGGTTTGTGTTGAGCGCCGAGACACAGTGTAGCCACACCAACTCTGGACAGTGACTGCGCCAATCGGGTTCCTACTACGTTTCATGACTTGAGTCTTTCAAACTGGTCAGGCATATTTTGATCGTTTTTCAGTACGCTCAGCGTGTGGCTTAGAAATCAGCTCACGTCGATTGAAATTGGCTCGGTCGTGTGGTCTTCCCATGAGTCCGTTTAGTTCCACGGTACTCTCCTTTGCTTCCAACGCTCTTCCTGACGGTTAGCGATGAGGCGCGGTAAGTGAAACCGTCGATACTTGAGCGTAGCGTACGTGCGCGCAAATTGCGCCGATGGTGTCAATTTTTCTCGAAAACTTTCATTTTGTTCTTTCTCTATTATAAACTTCCACTGGTGAAAGTGCTCCATCCCGTGGAGCCGTCATCAGTAAATGAAGTAACTGTAGTTTCTCAATCTCATAATCACGTCCTAATGAAGGATTGCATGGCAGGTTATAATTGCAGGCCTATAAACAGGAGTAATACTGCACTCAAACAACGACGGAAGGCAAAGAGGACAGCCGCGTAATGCATAAGTCACATAAGCGTTTTCCTTTTTTTTTTTAATGTGGCTAAATAGAGTCAGTGGCCATTGAATGCCCCCCCCCCCCCCCACCTCAAAGTGTTCGCTGCAGAAGCTGTCACCATACTCGTGATCGCCGCCATCGGTCTGCATTAGAGTCCATTGGAAAATGATTCATTCTCGCACGTATCTCACATTACTCGACTCTTCGTAAACCAAGCCCGAACGTAAACGCGTAATTTCTTCTTTCTGGGCCCTCTAACTTCATGGATTTTCCTTGTCAGCCACTCTACTGCGCTAGCAGGCAATCAGTGGACTGTTCTCGCTTCAGTGAGTCTCGCGAATAGTATGCTTGATCGATGGCCTCCTAGATAATCCTGCGCTTTTGTGATCTTAGAAGCCACGATGAACCGCATAGAGTTTCTCGTAGTAACACCAGCATATCATTAAAGCTTTTATCTCTCTCTCTCCTACAGGAGAAAGTCAGCTCCAGCATATCACTAAAGCTTGCATCCACCTCGTCAAGAGAAATTGGCATAGCTGTTCCGCGAAAGGAAAAAAGAGAATGCCTACAAGTGGTGCGCAGGCAATAAAGGTTTCACATATTCTCGCTCAATTCTTCATTAGTCTTCATTTCTCGATATATGTCTTTTAATTTGAATTGCATTGTACCTGTGTGTCAAGACTTGTCTGGATTTTTCATTTGACAATGACAATTATTTTGCATACACCATAGAGTGCGCCAATTGCTTATTTTCTTTGCGTGGACAGTTACGTGAAACGTTTACCGAGTGTCTCCTTGCACCCACTGCGCTGCTCATCGATTTAAGTGGGCGAACGCTAAGCGCTTGTCGTTGTGTATGTTTGTCTGTATATATTTATTTATTCGCTTGCTGAAGTCTTTTCTCCATACTCAGTTGACAATAAAATGTTGCGGAAAGTCCTGCGACGAAAGTTGCCCACATTTCCCACATCAACAAGAAATCATTGCGTTCTATAAAACAGCAGCCACAGTGTCTACTTAACACCCTTGATGGCCAAGTTTAAGCGTTTCACAATAGTGTCCCGCTGCGATGGAGACGTCGCATGCAGGGAGAGAAAGCAGCGGCCACTATGGGTTGTCGTAGTTCATGCTTGAAGTTTACGCAGCACATCAATCTGGTGTATTGAGAGAGTTATGTGGAAAGTATGTCTGAGCCAGACACTAAACAAGTATATATATATATATATATATATATATATATATATATATATATATATATGTTTGTGTGTGTGTGTGTGTGTGTGTTTGTGTGTGTGTGTGTGTGTGTGTGTGTGTGTGTGTGTGTGTGTGTGTGTGTGTTAGGATACTGAGGCAGTTCGGATACACTGAGATCGAAACTATGAACATCGCACGAAGACCAACGCGACAACCCGCCGGGGCATCAACCGCAGTTGTGCAGTTGGGCAAGGCCGTAAACACCCGCACCCTGACATTTCGACGCTCGACGTCAATAATGCGCAGGTGGCCGAACTTGCTGCGAACCCGCCATTACGACGTCCCGTCGTATTCCGTACGTTCCAAGACATGCGAAAGTGCCATCCCTAAAAGAAGGCCGAGCAACAATTGCCTAGAAAGGACAGGCGAAGACGAAAAAAGCGCGTCCAAAGCACAAGCATGGAATGCGCACCTATTTCGCCTCCTCTCCTCTCGTGGGGGAGCAGAGCAGAAGCGCTGCTACGCTTGGAATGAGGACGCGGGCCGATGAGCGACTCGCCAAAGAAGGCATCGATAGCCGATCGCAAAGCTCAGAGAGGCTGCGAGGACGGGTAAGGGACACCCTTCGGACACGGGACATCCATACAGAGCTCTTCTCCCAGTGCTCGCATGTGGCAAAGGCGGCAGCCAGTGAGGGTTCTGGCCCCAGCGGCACTGGTCTTAAGGTTAGTTTGCTCGCTGTCTTTTGTTTTCCAGCGAGCATACAAGCGTGCTATCAGCGTAAACATGCTCGCCAACTGCTTCTGGGTGGTGGCTGTCACAGCTCTCCATATATGTATGTTTGTATATGTTAATGCATGTTCGTGTCTAGGTATCTATATACGTTTGTATCCAACCATTTTTCCGCCTACCAGGGCCGCTGAGTAGTCAGTTGCAGAATGTGTAGCACATCGGGCTGCTGTGCTGAGGTAATAGCGTTTTAAATGAACCATGGGATCAACTTTAGTCGCTGGGCATGTGGCGATGTGTGCATACGTGCCCACTCTTCAACGAGCCTCCTTCACGTCGACATGTGTCACTGTGGATGCGGGACCGGGCAGGTACGGCTGTTCGAAGAAACTCTTTGACGCCGTCTTTGAGTACTGGGTACTACAATTTTTTATTCGATTGATTGATTGATTGATTGATTGATTGATTGATTGATTGATTGATTGATTGATTGATTGATTGATTGATTGATTGATTGATTGATTGGTTGATTGATTGATTGATTGATTGATTGATTTTTACCGACCAGCAAGGTGTCCGTAACATCTCACCATAATGAAACCTCCTCAAAAAAAAAAGTACAAATCCTAGTGTGCTCGCGCACTGATATAGTGTTGAAGTTGATACGATATCCACAGTTGTGGTAACTTCTTCAGGCATAAAATCGCTTCACAAGACATTACAGTTGAATACATGAAGCATCAAGTAGAAAGAAATCCTTATACTTATTATGAGTCCTTGCCTCATAGGCAAAGTTGCGTAGAAAACTTCGTCTCGTATGAAGTCTATACAGAATTAATGAAACAATCGCAGATGTTTTAGAACTTCTTCTCGCGACAGCGACATAAAGAATTACCCAATGTTCCAAGTTTCACAGACAGGAACCTTAAGTTGACCAACAGTTGTCCCATCCAACGCCGCAGCTAGAAGTGTTATTACAGAAGCAAAAGGAGTTCGAGCAATTCTTCAGCAGTGAGCACTTCATTCTTCAAAGGGGGCAGCCGGTGCCGGTGGCCTTTGTTCTCCACTTCTCCTCGCAATCTGCACCTACTTGTTCACGCTAGATTGCTTACCGCGTTCACCTATTCTTTTCTATGATTTCTTATTTCTTTTTCTCTTCTTTTTTCGCGGGTTTAGCGCACGAAGCGGGTGTACTAAGCAGAGAAACGTTCAACACGAACGGATGGTGTGGGAAAGGCGTTTTCCGGGTCCTTCCTGAGCAGTCTCGAGAGAGGCTCCGGGTCTTTTTTGAAGACTTAGTTTTACTTTGCACAAGTTCTCCGCCGCCTGCAACTGAAGCCACTCCAGTGTCTTTAGTGAAAGCGGGAATACCTTATGTTAGATCCGCGCCTGCCGAAACAGAAAGCTGATGTGCAGGAAGCCGCAATGCCGAAGGTTAGCAAAGCAAAGCGGAATTCCTTAGAGGCCTAGTGCAGTAGCCCACCGTAGTCGAGTCTAAAGGCACTGCGTTTTGGAATACGAATTAAGCGAGGCAATTCTTTCTTTTTTCATTACCTTAATTTAAGGAGTTCTTGGTGTCTGTTAGAATGAAGAGAGAGCGAACATCAGAAACGTCTTCAGAGTTGTTCCCTTGAGGCGTAATTTATTAGAAGTTTTTTTTGTTTTCATTCCGACTTCATTTTTTTTACATCCTGGGGCTTTCTACGTGGCCTAATGTGAGAACGAAGTTAAAGAAAAGCATGTAGGCGTGCTTCATAGAGATACTGCAGGAGTTACTTATGAGATGTGCTGTTCATTAGCCGTTGCTCATAGTTGCGAGATTAGCTAGTTCGTACCGTACAACCTTGTTGTTGGGAAAACAAGGGGAAGGGGGGAGATGGAAATTGAAGACGATGAGCAAAACGAGAATATGGTGAAAGCAGGCGCCTGCTTTCACCTTGTCATAGTTTTGCTCATAACCTTTTTGTGGACATTATTTGTCTCAGGGCATGGCTAAAGAAGGTTCTGCGCATCCGCTGCAGACGCTGTAGTAGAACAATTCGAACGTTAGATATGGTTTTAGGTTGGTAGACAAGCCGTCCGGACTTGCGTTCATTTTAATTAAGCCTTCTCAAAACATGGCATCGTCCTTGCAATAAGATTTTAATCAAAGAGAAGCATTCTTCAAAAAATAGCAAGGGGCACAAATAGCTAACCAGGAGAGATACAGTGATGGTCGTGGCTATTACTTCAATAAAAAGGTGGTAATGTTTTCTGAAATACTGTCTTGCTGCTCCAGGTGTGGAGTGAGAAATGGTCTCTCTGTCTAGCTTTGCATAAGCGTCGCCAACACTTCGCGCATGGCTGATGTCGTCATAGCGTTCCTGAAAGCTGCATGTGCCAATGAGATATTTTGGATAGCTTTAGTCTATTTTGCGCGGCCCTTGGATGTACGCGCCATTTGCGTTTTCATGAACTAGTCACGATACAACAAGGCGCTCGGCATGATGGCTCACATTATGTATTTCACTTTCCTGTAAATCATAATGTCGCTATTTCTATTTGTGTTTCGATTAAAAAAGAACAGCTGGTTTATTGAGTACTGCGTGTTATAGCCTCAAGTAGTTGCGATCGATGCTTAGGGCCAAACAATGAAACCCTCCTTACCTCAGTAAGGAAGCCATCATTGCGGTGAGGCCACCTTATGTCACTTTGAAAGCTTCCTTACTGAGGCACCCTTAGCGAAGGCTTCCTTGGTGCTTCCTCAGCGTAAAGTGGCTGCGAAGCTACCTTCATGCATCCTTACGCAGCTCCTGGCCCTGAACGAGGGCTTCACCTCACTGCTTAGCCACGTGATGTTTGCTTGCACATGTGCACTGTCGCCCGCCTGCGGAGAAGCGCGAGCACGGTACGTCTTGCCAGGCCTGTTCGTTTCAGTCGCACGTTCAGCATGAGTAGCGTTCGTAGGCGTTGCTAGAGCGTTGCTAGGTGTTGCACGACGCCGGCGGTACCAGCGTTGCTGGAGCCTATCAAGTTCTGCGCTATAATGTGGTACTTTTTTACGTTTATTAAAGAAAAGTAGAAGAAAGCGTGCACGCGTCTCTACATCATCACTTCAATTTAAAAATTATGCGACGATAAAACATCTTTTTATTGAATAATGGTGTTCGCGTAAAGCTCTTAAGAGATAATCTCGAACCCAGACATGCGGCAACCATTCCTTACGTAAGGACGGGTGAAGGGAGCTTTCAGAGTACGCTTGCTCCCTCCATCGGTCCTTTGCTGTAAGGAGGCCTCACGTAAGGTTAGGAAGCGGTCGAACGAAAGGAACATTTCATTGTTTGCGCCTTAGCCTTGCTCTATGTTTTTATTGATAGCCCAAGTAGACCTGTTAGACGTACGGTGCCGTTGATTATCATTACAGTTATTCCAAGATAAACAAGGAAAAGAAATCCGCTAACCTGAATGGACGGGCAATGGTGAACTGTTGTTTGGGGTGTTTTGTTCTTGCAGGAAGTGAATGTAAGTTAGCAGCTCCGATTATTTATTCTATTAAAGTACAAACACGTTCTCAGAAGAAAAAAAAGAACTTCACACTTGTCAGATGATACTGTGGGCTCTACAACTTATTTTGGTCCTGTGTCGTAACCCAAATACACCAGAGGCCAATCCAGCCCATACATTCTAAAATGTAATGCGTAGCCTAAGCTGTTTTGTTTCTATACTCACATTAAAAGTGCTGCTCAGCGTGGCACTGTTCATTCTAATTCCACCACTTCGGAAAGATGTTGCGTAAGTAATCTTGATATCCAAGAAGGCTAGAAATTTGGTCTTGTTTGCACGACATGCCGAATTTAAATCAGAAAAAGCACCTGAGCAGAGGGAGTACACGATTCGTACGCTAACCTCGGCAAATGAATTTATTTGAAACGAGGCACGAGTATACACATACTAATAACACTCAAGTAATTTAGATTACATGCTCACACTAATTAACACTCAAAAATGATAACTATTTTTCTGACGCAAAACACTACCAGATATCATAAGAAGATTGTGCGCTCGAATCACGTCCGGGTCACCACCTCATAGGGACCGAGATTAGGTCCACTATAACAATGTGGCCTGTAGCCTGTAGATAACGCGTATTATATCAAATCCACTTCACTTGTGGTAATCACTATGAAGGGCAGACAGGTCGCTGCCTGTGGGACAGGTTCACAGAGCATGATAACGGTGTAATAAATGACAGTGAAGGGTGGCTAGCATTGGACTTCGGCATGTGTGGGCGTCGGCTGCCCTTTCTGAGTTACCCCGTATTGACAAAATATGAAGGAGCCCTTACTACGATGATGGTCGAAACAGCAAAAATTGACAGTCTCGGCCATCAGTGTGTAAGCATCCTTTGCCTATCACTGTAAAAAAAATGTTTATAGTTCTTTTTTTTCTTTATTGTACATTAGTGTGTCCATGGCATCTAAGTTTTTTAGCGTTGTTTGTTACATATATATACAGTCGCGCCCTGTGTCAAATAAAACAATTTGTTGAAGTTAATGTATGTGTCGTGTACTCCATCGATCCGGCCGCTTTTCTCGCATTTTACCTTCAGGTTGATATTCATAACCGACATTCACGAAGGCATAGATAAAGAAAAGCGCATGTGGTACAAAATGTATAATCAGCAAAGCCTAAATAACATATTGCATATGCTTGATAGCATCAGATACATTCAGGTCACTTCAAGCATAGATCGTTAATCTGTAGCAAACGGACTATAATGGGCACACTCGAGTGTCCCCCTTCAACCCATGGGCTTTCGTACGTGCTTGCGTTACGCCCGGTAGAGCTTGCTTCACCCTGTACGTTGTTACTGTCAGGCGAAGACTACCCCCACGCAAGGTACGATAAGCGGTTGCGTTCATGCTTTTTTCGAACTTTAGTAATGAATTCAGGCCAGCGTCACCGCTCTAAGAAGGAGCAAAAAAACAGCACTTAATTCGAAGGAAAGGTCACTAAGTATTCACAAGACTCTGCAGCTTGTATTTGCTTTTCCCTCTCTGGTGGTTGCATGAACATCTAATCCTAATCCCGCAGCACTGCACGCAATTACCGAGGCGGAGTGTGTGTCGACGCTTCCTGTACCAAGTAAGAGCCTCGTAACGACATCGTAGGCCACACCCGAACGTCGGCCTTTCGCGTCTACTTCTGCTTGCACTTAGTGGCGCAAAGCAGCAGAACGGTCCCAACACGGTCCGCCGAGAGCTGCTAATGACGGTGCCGTAATTTGGCCCGCTTTAGCGACCCACGCGGAGCTAGCCATAACCGAGGATAGTGCATGTACGCCATGCAGGCATGACCTTAGACTCTCCGACGCAGTGGAACTTCCTTTTATGGACGTATGCTATGTTCCATTTATTTTTAACGAAAGGGCAGACAGCCTAGCTCGAGGCGAAGCGTTCCGAGCTTGGCGGTCGAATGCCCCGGAGACCCACCTACAGGCTTGCGAGGGGAGATACGCAGAGACCCTGAACTTACACAGAGGAACTAGAATTAGATATGCGCAACCACACAAAGACCTCTCAAAGGAGGAAGCGACCAGCTGGCGCACACTACAAACAAACTCCTTCCCCAACTTACACGTGCTCAATAAGATGTTTCCAACACAATGCAGAGCTACCTGCCCTTGGTGCGGTGTCAAACCTACATTCTACCACATCACCTGGGAGTGCGAACGCAACAAAGCATTCCACAAACACGAACACCCGAGTGCGGAGCAATGCGAGAGTCGGCTCACCAGCAGCGAGCTCACGGCCCAAAGTGCCCTAGTGCAGCACGCGAGCGATGCAGCGCTACTCAGTACAGCCTTGGAATAGGGGCCCACCCTTGCTGAAGAGAAGTCTCAAGTCGCCAGCGCCAAGAAGATGAAGACGACAGAGACCTCGTAACCGCGAAGCTGTTGAAAGACTCAAAAGTTTTTACTCACTAACTCACTTAACGCTGAACCGTATTACGCTTAGATCTTTAGCAACTTCCTGTTAAAATTATGGGACTGGACTGGTATCACAGTACTTTATGCACAGGGTTCGCCATGCCCTTTACCTTGGCACACTAAAAGCCCCTCCAGGCGTCCTGAGCAGAAGCCAGTGATGTTGCAGTCACCTCGTTCAAATGAAATAGCAAAACCAAACATTTTTAAACGAAACGAGAAAAAAATGAAAGACAGCGTGTAAAATAGCGCAAAATGATGCCATATTTCCCTCCCTCTTCCGCTGTCACCATCACAGTTGTGATAGCCCATTACGTTGAGAGAAGTTAGAAATAAAGAAATCTACTTTTCGAAGAAATAGTATAGTGTGAAGACAAAAATGCATTCGCGTTCAACTTCGAACGTGACTTCCTTTCCAACAATTTGACAGTGTGTTGGTGGACGACCTAACACGAAATACTGCTCTCCTAAAGTCAAGAACGACGCGCGAGATCCGGCAATAATCGCCAGTAAAAATGGGGAATCCAAGCGGTGCCCGAGAAAGTGTCAGAAAGCAAAAGACAAGGCGAGAAAGCCAAGACGACGCCATTGAGCAAAACTTTCATCAGCTACACAGAGCCCCACAGAGAGACAGAACCATTGGTGCCCGTCCTGAATACAGTAGTACTTCTTCGCGGTAACAGCTCTTATAGGCATTTCCCGATTTAAACTGCACCAGGACGATGGACGCCACCGTTCGCGGTCTACATACCCTAACCACTGTAAGTGTCATGCCACCGAGATAACTTGAACAGCAAATACAAAGTACTTGTAAGCCATGCACCAAAACCGGAGGCAGTGTCTTGCGCAATTCCGTGGCTGTAACAACGGACCAGCTCTTTTTTTTTCATTTCATATTTATTTTCCTACGTTCGAAAGAGACAGTAACCAAATATGCGCTCAAGTAGCCATAAACTGCTTCTGCATTAGAAAAGAAGACAGAGTATAGCATCAGACATCAGCCTTCTACTGAACTTGTACGAGTTAAACTTGCCTCCGAAAGCTTATTTGTTCATGCCTGCTCCAAAAAAGGTACGTCCACGAACATATTTCCCGTCTCTGGCAAGCTTACACAGGCACAAAGTATCCTTTATTTTGATACTGAAAAGATGCAAGATCACCAACTCGCCCAGCAGTTAACTCTTCTAAAGTATATCCTTTAATTATTCCTATACGCTGACGAGCGGCTCAACTTTTCATGCAAAGCACTACAGTTGCATGAACTTTTGCAAGCCAAAAAAAAAAATAAAAAATGTCGGCTTTACTAAGGAAAACAGCTTTTTAGGCTTAATTTTTTTGCCTCTCAAGACCACGCCAGGACGTGGGCACTCGCCATACAAGATAAGAAGTAATTTTGATTTTTTTTTACGTGAAGATGCTCCGTGGAGACTAGGCGTATGAGGATGTATGTAACCAAAGGAATCGAGCATTACATAAAAATAACAGGCTTAAGTAACGTACAACAGAAATTCTTAGAGATTTATTGTGCCACACTGCGGCACGCGAGAAGTGGTGATTCCGCAACAAGGGCCAATCTAGGAGATGACAAATTACAAAGAGTATACTTCTTTTCATCCCACTTATTGATTCGACTGTGTGCCACCGGCGCCTTTAGTTCTGTTGCAAATGTTTGCGAGAAGGTTCCCAGACAACCCGGAATTGATAGTTCCTTCATTTCATTATCATCAGCAACGAAAAGGCTAATTGCGGCTGCAAGACAACGGCTTCCCCGAGGAGTCTGCCAGCATTCTTTTTTTTTTGCGTCAGCCCAGACCGTCCGGTGCCTGCAAATATCCCATCGTTTGCTGCGCCATTTCTAATTTGGTAGCAGCTTTGTTGTCCTCCAGTTTCCTACCCTCTTATTCGATACTAGTAGTATACCTTGATCACACTACGCGCTTCAAGGGTATACCACTCAGTTGCAAACTATGATCGACAGCCGATAAATGTGACAAGGTTACACGCTGTTATCGCAAGGCACTGCAGACTTCAGTGACAGAAAGTCCAGGTGGTAGGATGAAGTTTTATTGCGAAAGCATTATGTGCCCCGTGAACCGAAAAATTCGGCTATCGTCCGACGTTAACATCCGATGATACCAAAAACCCACGTGACCAAGTGACGACGTCACGTTCTCGGTGTTGTACCTGCTGCTGCTCGCACGGCGAAGTCCCACGGTCAACAGCCACGGCTTCGAACGGATCCGTGGCCCACACACAAAAAATTTACTTTGCCCGCTACGAAAAGGGAGTTCAACCACGTTCAAAACCGACCGGGCCCACTACCAAAATTGACTTGGCCCACCCACTGAACTTTGGGTAGCCCACACCCAAAAATTCACTCCGCCCAATTCTAAAATTTAGTTAACCCATGTTCAAGACCCACCTGGCCCACTCCAAAGATCGAGTCGGCCCACCCCCAAAATTCAGGTGGCCCACCCTAAAAATTACTTTGCCCAATTCGAGCGCATGACCTAGTGAACAGTATCGCGAGGAAGAGTCAGAATGCTTTCTCATTCAATGCACCTAAGGAGACTTAAGTCTCTCTTGAACTTTTGGTTGTATTTCTCATGAATAGAGAAATTAGAGACCAGTTTAGAAAGCATGGAGACACGCCAAGTCTTTTTATTTTCATAAAATATTGAATCACTTGCTCAAAAAACATGTACACCTTAATAATTGGCTGCAAGAGTTACGTGAATTTAAAAAAAGATATAATTTCACTATCAGTGACGCAGCGTGGCATGTCGGTCATCCTATCCAACACGGGAGTGTTTTCGGTGAAGCAGTCGCATGTGGCACAATAGAGTGACAAGGGGTCATAGTGGGTATCCAGAGTGCTAAATAAACCTGGAATTTAATGTACGTGGTTTCTTCTAGGCCAGAAATGAACAGAACTGGCAAAAACATGTCGTGTTTTTTGCGACATCTACACCACGGCCAAATTTGATATTGTTAAGGCGACGTTCAACAAAGGTTTCAACGTCGTGTAATCACGTCTTCCTTCGGTCTCTTGCAGTTTGGTGCAGACATGTTAATACGCGAAAGGTGCAGGGAAAAATTCTCTTGATGCAGGACCGGAAATAATTAGATATGCATGGACGAGCTTCTTCCTTTGCGCGATGGTTTAAGTATGTCCCGTCGATGTAAAATTTTTTGCGATGCGTTTCTCACAAAATGTCTTCTATAGATCTACTGTGGCCGGAGTACTGAAAACGTGTTTCTTCTTTATAAGTATTTTTTGTTTTTAATTTCGCCACTGACTCTACCGTACAACGGAATAAATTCTCGTTTACAGTGGAGCCGAGGATTAAAATTCGTCGGATGGATCACGCAGGCATTGCCGGCGCTCAGTGAGTGCGGATTAGCTTCAATCCCTCTTTAATCCACGTTCCCCGTAGCCCGGATGAGCATTACCGCTTAAGATACGTCCAATTAGCATTAAAACCCCGATTACTATCCTGGCCATTCAAGCATCATCAGCGAAACTTGGTTTAGTGCAGCTTAAGTCTACTCTCGAAGTGCAGCACGTTCGTCCCTTTATTATTTTTTCATTTTATTTTTTGCAAGAACGGCGAACTAACGATTCGCTTTCATTTCCCCTGTTCACCGACTTACTACGTATCGCCAGACTAAACATTAAATATTTCATGAGCTGCACTGCTTTCTTCGCAAACTTCATCACGTAACTTTTACTTTTGTTTCAGTCACATTTGCCCCTGTCGCAGTGCAGGCCAGTCTAAGGGGCACAGCCAGGCTAACTTCCCTGCCTTTCCGCATATTTCTCTTTATGCCAATCTCATCGCGTATAAGAACATCACCATCCTTTTCGAACGTAGTTCTTTACCGAGGTATCCTCTGGGATTGGTTTCCTCGTGCGTGTGTCTGCACGTACGAGGCCTACTCGCCTATTGGAATCTCGTTTCTATGCTCTCGATTTTTTAGTTTGCTGATGGTTTTCTGTGAAGCCAGTATTTTTTTACTTAAGCTGGATAGAGTCCTTCGCTCGGCATACAAATCTGAGCTCACTGTTCGCCATCAGCCAGGCATCGAATACACATGGGAACGCATAGCGAGACTTACTTATCAGTGTCACATTGCTTTCGTTGTTGATATGTATGCTATCCCAATGGACGGTTGCCTGCTCTTGCTGACCGGGCTACATTCTACAAAACTTGCTACAACCTGCAGTTACAGAGTCTGTGTTACGGAAGTTTTATTCGCGATCGGTTGTTACCAAAGCGATTATCTCACTAACATGCCATATATATATATATATATATATATATATATATATATATATATATATATATATATATATATATATATATATATATGTACTGGACGTCGCCGACGGTTGCGTACTCCTCATTCCGAAACAAATTCCTTAGACTCCCTATTCCTCTTCATTACAGCAGTGTATAGCTAACATTATTACTGCTGTTGACATCGGAGAAATGCGAGTCGAGAAGTTTAAGTATACCGTTTTTATTCGTCTATTTTTACATCTTCAGAAGTTATGAACCTATGCAACTATCCCAGAACTCCTCCATTAGGCGGCGTGGGTGCCTGCGTACTCACATAATCAGGTTAGTTCAGGTTGAAAGCGGTGCCGCGGTTGTTTTATGCACTCTTTAAAGCTACTCCCCGACTGAAGTTCAGGGCCGGTATTTTGTAGCGATGCCATTTCCGATTCTATGCTTTTTCAGGCTTTTCGCGCTTGGCCAGTGGTCAGAGCCACGGTCTGCTCACATTATCAACGGGATCTGGCGGCCGTGTGTGTTGGATGATAAGAATAGCATAGAATAAGGCATAAGGCATCGTTACAAAATAGCGGCCCTGATGGCTATAGTGCCACGTATTTTCATGCTTGCCTTCCTCCCACAACACCCGCGTTTGACATCTGATAAAATCAAACTACGCCTGTGCCACTATTGCTTATTTTGTTGTTCGAACTTTGGTGTACTCTTCAGGCACAATTAGGTACCCTGTAAATGGATCTTTCTAGGATAGCGTCTCCGAAGACGTGGATTGCCACGGAAAACTTCGACATTGTGATGCAAATAACTCCAAGGTGGATATACAGATACATATCACTGCAATTTCTCTGCTTATCATTTCTCTAATGTGTGTTTTATATCACGAAGAGCAAAAAGCATTATATCCAATCAGATAGATGAGTGAGTGAGTGAGTGAGTGAGTGAGTGAGTGAGTGAGTGAGTGAGTGAGTGAGTGAGTGAGTGAGTGAGTGAGTGAGTGAGTGAGTGAGTGAGTGAGTGAGTGAGTGAGTGAGTGAGTGAGTGAGTGAGTGAGTGAGTGAGTGAGTGAGTGAGTGAGTGAGTGAGTGAGTGAGTGAGTGAGTGAGTGAGTGAGTGAGTGAGTGAGTGAGTGAGTGAGTGAGTGAGTGAGTGAGTGAGTGAGTGAGTGAGTGAGTGAGTGAGTGAGTGAGTGAGTGAGTGAGTGAGCGAGCGAGCGAGCGAGCGAGCGAGCGAGCGAGTGAGTGAGTGAGTGAGTGAGTGAGTGAGTGAGTGAGTGAGTGAGTGAGTGAGTGAGTGAGTGAGTGAGTGAGTGAGTGAGTGAGTGAGTGAGTGAGTGAGTGCTCTCAACCTGCAGGGCACGTTGGTTGAGGAAAAGCTCTAAGCATGGTCTACGACATGAAGTCAACGACGGGTCAAACGCGGCTTAATATTTCGATCACGCGACCGCATTTACCTGTGAACGGACCACCACGACAGAAAGCCTTCCGAGCGTCACATTCCATACCACAAACATTTCGGTGGGAGAGACTATAGGGGGCGAACTAAGAACTCTATAACCATAGGACATACACGTCGACTCTCTCTCAAGAATCGGTTCGTGCTACCACGTCTCAAAGATCATGTGCCACGATGGATAAGAGCCTCTATCAAGACGCCCACGAGACAGAAAGAGAAATCTTTGCAAATTATACGGTCCCGAAGGAAGGGCTTTTCTTTTGTCTGCGATTCCGGTCTTGCTGCGAGCGACGCTTTTCCAAGCACTTCAGAAATGGCCTCGAAAAAAATTTCATTTAGAGCTATTTCTCTTGGCGGAGTTCGAACGTCTCGACACTCTTCTCTTTGCCAAAAGACAAACGCGCAAAACTTCCCCTTAAAACTGCGGCCTTAAAGAACTCAATACGTCATCTCAGATTCCGCTCGAGGAAGGGTCATTCCGGCAGAGCGACGTCCGTAATACCACCCTTTTACTTTTGTTTCTGCTTCAGTGAAACCGCATAAAACCGCAGGCGGCGGGATTTTCTCCTCCATTTCTCGAGAAGCTCTTTTTCTTCAAAGCAGCCCTTCCCCAACTAAGAAGAAACGTGTTTCTTTCTTTCATCATGCACGGTGTTCGCATAACGCAAGGAGCGCTCAATAAAGCCGGTAGCCCCTCACCGTCCCAAACCGACACCGAGAGATTTCGAAACGGGTCGCAGGGGCGCTCGAACAATCTTACGTCGCGTGTGTGTCGCCTTCGTTTCTAGCTGCGCCTACGCTTGTGCCATCGTTTATCGTGGCGCTTCGGGGAGAGGGCCAGCCGAATGAAGTCACCGTTTCGCAGTTTTCCCGCGGTTGGGCCGAAGAGCTTAACCACCAATGCCTGGTACGTGTTGACCCCAACGGGTACGCGCGGTCGCCGTCTCCGAAGAGCGGAGGAGAGAACTAATAAAAAATTCGGGGAAACAAAAAATCGATTGCGTGAGGTCGGGCCAGCGTCCCTTTAAAGGAAGGGGTCCGGAAGTGCTATAAATGGTCGCGGTCGTACCCTCCATAAATTTGCCGTTGCCTCCGAAAAAAAACGAAGGGTGGTGGGGTCGAGGTTTACAAGGAACCGTGAGATTCTCCGCTACATCGCACGCTTACACACGATCCTGCGAGAAAATGGAGGGCCGAGTAGCTCTAAAATCGCCTCTTGACCTCACCCTGCGAGGTGGTTACTTTCTTTTCTTTTTTTCTCCACCCTCAAACCTTCGATCGCGTCATCTCGCCGGCTCCTTCATAGGATGTCGTCAAATGCAGTACTGGCTCCGTCGTTCTGAATAATAGAATACTACGTACATGTAACGACGGGAGGCGCATGACGTCGTCGCTGCGTAGATTACGTCATGACGTGATAGATGGTACGCAATGTAGCTGAGCAGGTAGCGCAATAGAGTCAAGGGAACATCTAGTGACTGTGGTCATTTTACAACAATGGTTGTTATGGGCTGACTGCCCTGCAGTCGTTGTGATGTACGGCGCACATCGTCGACGAAGTGCCAAAGTGCTTCGAAATAAAGAATAAAAATAAATCAGGAACAAAAGGCGCACTGCCCCGAGCGATTCAAACTACGGTCTAACACAGTAGCAGTCGGAGGTTTTACCTCTCAGCCATTGGTTTGTTTCTTTGTTGTTGTTGTCGTTGTCGTTGTCGTCGTTTTCGTCGTTGTCGTTGTCGTCGTTTTCGTCGTCGTCGTCGTCGTCGTCGTCGTCGTCGTCGTCGTCGTCGTCGTCGTCGTCGTCGTCGTCGTCGTCGTCGTTGTTGTTGTTGTTGTTGTTGTTGTTGTTGTTGTTGTTGTTGTTGTTGTTGTTGTTGTTGTTGTTGTTGTTGTTGTTGTTGTTGTTGTTGTTGTTGTTGAAGCCTAGGTGAATGCCTGTCTCCTTTGAGTTTCGTTCGTCCACAACATTACCACGTGACACCCCGCGCGGATCCTTTTACCGTTGAACTAAACAAATTTGTTAGGCCCACTCCAGCGTCTCGTGCGTCGCCTGTGGAAGCGTCAAACAGACACGTTTTGCCGACGCTTGTCATTGGAGAGTGGGGCCCGGTTTGTGGGACAGAGGCAAAAGGTAATCAGTCATTTCAACAGCCCAAATTGCCTTTCAAACGCCAAGCGCCTTTCGCGTATGATGCATGCGCAATGGTGACCACGCTATTTCTTTGTGGCTGTTAAACGTTTGTGGCCTTATTCTATAAATCTGTAAAAGAATATTTTGTTCTATTGGTAAGCTGAGTCTCCGAGTACGTGTGTAAATGGTTCAATCCATACGGTGCTGGACTAAACAATGCAAGGCTTACAGCGCATAATTTTTTCGACACGTACTGTTTCGTTGCTTGGCATTCTTGTCAAAATCAATACTTCATTTTCTTTGTATTTTTATTTCATACATTGCTAGGATTAGCTGTGTAGGTGTAATATTTTTTTTAATATACATATGAACTTTAAACAAACGCAAGAGCGGAGGATTATCCACCAGCGTGAGCGATTGAACTATACTACAAGAAGAAGTTCATTTGACTTGCGTTCTATGTAGTGAGGATGCACCACAAACAGTGTTTTGCGACAGAAATCGTATGTTCGTGCTCCGCAAAAAATTCAAGCAAACTCCACCGTCACTGCCGCTTCCTAACGTTCCCGTTTCAATGTTGCAACTGACGAGCCCATTCTGTCGGTCGAAAAGAAAAAGAAAAACAAGCAAACTTCTCACGCAGCAGCGATTGCCACGGCTACTGTGGAAAGAGCAGTGGCGAACGGCAATGGGGCGCAAATCCGGTTCTCATCCATAGAACGCCGTTCGCTTTTCTTTTCTTTTGTTCCGGTGGACCGGTGGTTATCGCGTGTATTTCAGAGCCTTCTGCAGCCACCCACAACAATGTGTCATCCTAAATGAGACGGAACCAGTCGTGCTTCCGGAACGGAAATATTTCCTCGTTGGCGGCCTGCGAAACGAAATACAAAATGTGACGCAACTCTACGCGAGCCCGAACTTCATTTACTACAACTATGCCACAGCGTTCGCGTACGAGCTGGTGGAAATAAAGCGTCGTCATGGCAACGTTCGGGAAGTCACTAATTGCTCGCGTCCGTGCCAGTCACCCATGCGCGCGGCGAGCAGGTTAAACGTCGGGGGCCGAATTCCCTCAACGTTTTTCACTCACAGGAGCTGTTTTGCTATTGGACGGCAGCATTTGTTAATTATGTGCTCAGCATCACGATTGGCTGGAATTCACTCGATCTTGCGAATAATTCTAGAGTACGAGCTTTTCGTGAATACGGGGCCCGAAATCCGCAAGGTGTAGCGTCATGCAGAACAATATAAAATGTTGGACCTAATCAACGGACCGCATTGAAGTACCGTTCAACCACCGCGTGCGTCAGCGGCTGGCTTTCTCCTGCCCCACACGCAAAGTAAGTGAGTTCGATTTCAAGCCTCGGTGGACTAAACACAGCGGAACGCTGAATGCGCGAATGCTCGTGTACGATGTTTGTAGGGAGCGCGGTAAAGTGCTCTCGGTTGTTCCGAAGTCCGCCGATCCTCCGTCTTCCATGGTGTGCATCGCTTTCGGATTCAAATGTAGCGCAAAACGCGACTGGCTGCTTGCATTTATTGTTGTTTTTTATGCGCTTCACTACATATTGAGATGCAGCAAAGCCATCATTGACTTTCATATAAAGGTCACTGCGGAAGAGAACTGGCGCTGACATCGTCCTATCCCTGCACACGCCACGGACAGCACGTTGGTTATTCTGATGCGGCGAATCTACGCTACGAAGTTACATTCCGTGCTTTATTATTCGTTATAGCTTAGCTTTGTTGTGTATTGCCACGAAATAAGTATTTTTGCGCCCTTTATGTGTTTACCGTTAGAAGTTTAGCAATTTGTTGTTTGTTAATTTACAAATACCGCTTTCCTGCATAACAAGACCTAGAAGTAGTATTATATGAATGCAAATCGTAAAACATGGAATGAAATTTTGCTGCACTCTTCGTAACGAGAGCGACGCGTTATCACTTAACTTTTAGCGACTAAAAAATGCCCTTACACTTCCGGTACATGTGTCTCTATATCTATACGATGTCTGTAAAGGACACCCACAATGTGTATGTTCTTTCACATACCTTTTATTTTTCTGTGTAATGTCCTGAAAGCAGTGTAGTAGTTCGCGGATAAACGGGGGACCACTTGATGCGAATCGTTCGCGATTATAAATTAATTTCAGGAAAGTTCGTACGAAAATCTTTTGATATGTTCGAAGCACTAGGTGCGAAGAGTTTAGACAAATTGACGGACTGAACATTATTGCCAAGCTCCAGATTCCGTCATTACGTCATTACACCCCATTTCCTTCTTGCAATGTCGGCGTAATCTATACGTGTATATATATATATATATATATATATATATATATATATATATATATATATATATATATATATATATATATATATATATATATATATATATATATATATATATATGCACGGCATAGGTGCACTACTTATAAAGCTGCTGTTGCACCCCAAATTATGGCGCTGCTGTCGCTTTCTCATGCTATACTGACCACGAAATACATGGCAAGAAGAAAAAAAAACAAAAGATTTTTCACCGTAGTGACGCATTTGCAGTAGGGAACGAGAGATTAGGGGGTCTTTTGGGCACAGGGGTCAAAGCCAGGCACAAGCACGTATAAAAGTAGTTTCCGTTTTTTTTAATAAAGAAATACGGGAAGGCACACCTTTTAGGGCCTGATATTTCAATGTTCCGAACACGACACTCAGAATAGAGAAAGTGGAAAAGGAAAAGTAAGAAGAAAATAACAAGCTCTATGCACATACCAGCACACGTAGAATGCCCATAAAATAACACGCATGCAATATTGCCTGCGAAACGTTCGCAGTGCCAATCGCAAAGCAAAAGACATGCCGGAATTATTGATCAGCGGCCACGCTTCCAAGCCCGGCATATAATTTCATTGCCTATTAGCTGGACTTCTATTTTTCTTCAAGCAAGCTTTCTTTTCTTGGTTTTCTTTTTGCTTGAGGACGAAATGAAGTCAATTTTGATGATGGAATTTTGGGTTTCTCCGGCCAGATTTTCTCTTTTGCCTCCGTCGATGGAACTCGCTCGTGCCCGAGAGTTTCGTCAGTTCAGCGACCACCATGCATTAAACTTTTGCATTTAATTATGCACGACTCCTCAACGTTCCATTTACTCTTAATATGTATGCATATACAGCGGGCACTATTCATAAAAAGAACTCTCGTCATAATTTTTTCACCCATAATATATTATTCCTGATTCCGCTAACTTGGTTAAATTTACATTCAGAGTAATTTGTGTGCAAAGCTAGCCGTATGTTTCAAACACGTTTCATGCATGCTTTACTGCATATCTTCAGAACGGCGGACAAATTTTCCACAGAAAATGTATACTGCTTGTAAATTTTGTAGCTGTTATTTCGTGTCATCACTTCCCTCTTAAATTTTCAAAGCGTATCCGTTGCATCACAGTAAATATCCATTGGGTCATTTTGAGCTGTTCGAATCCACCAAGGCTTTTTTTTTTTGTGTGTGTGTGTGGAGGAGGGGAGGGGTCGCGAGGGGGGGGGGATAAAACTTCAGTGTCTTCGTCGAACATGATAACGCTTACTCCATTTTTGCCGCAAAGTTGGAGCGAACGTCACGAAATGATCGACGACATGATGAAAAGCGGTGGTACAACCTTAAAAGCACTTCGACTTGAGTGCCACCGAAATATTTATGCCGTATCCGTACATTTTGCGCAGGAGTCAGCCACACACTTGCACAGGGTGCTGTAATAGAAAACCGAAAATGTAATCACTATTTCTCTAGCTATTCAAGCAGGCGTGGGAGCTACCGCATCAAGTAATGTTGCTCGTATTATCTTGCTTTTTGCGGCCACGGAATGTCCTTGCCTTTATTATACTGCGACAGCTACTCTATACGTACACTCTATTTCAACGTAAATATCACTAAGAGCGATGAAAAATGAACCACTGTAGTTCACTGGTACAGCAGCCTGGGCTAAGCAAAGCTTAGCCTTTTTATTGCAGTATACTACAAGAACCATAAGCTCTAAAAAGGGACCCAAAACACGTTCCTTCAAGCATCTTCAAAGGCTGTCAATTTAAGATTACCTATAAGCACCAGAAGAAAAAAAATGCAATTTTGAGAGAAGAATGAGACCTGAGGAGTTAGTAGGTAATACATTTTTTTTTTCACCCTAATAAGCCCAGTTTCCCTCCCACTTAAAGCGTCTGACAGAGCCGTCTCTGTTGCAGTGCGAATTGATTGCTGCAACCTAATAGCTATGTCTCCTTGAATACACCTGCCGCTGTTAGGAAGGTCAGTGCGTTTTCGTCCACCACTCGTGCATTTTCACCTCCCCGTAGGTAAGAATTGCATGCCACCGGTCCTCATGGTGAGCGACTCTAACGCAATAGCGTTATCGCGCCATATCATTTCGGCAGTTATTTGTTGGCCTTCACACCAACCTTTTTTTTTTTCTCCCACGGTCAACCTGTAACTATTGCAACTTGATGGTCGGTTCGCGCTACTTACCAGCACATTGCGCCCTAGATCTAGGGACACTGCCCGCCTATCCCTGACGAATGTAGGACTTACTTATTGTGTCTACTTATGATGCATACCTTCTCTGCTCCAGTGGCGATTACGACGCCTTTGTCGGGTGTATCAATAGCAGTAGAGCACAACTACTTCAGTATGACATGCGAAACGCTTGAATAAACACCACCCTTATTTGATCACCTTTAGCCACTTCGAGTAGGCACAACTCATTCCCATCGGAATCAGTAGACCACGCCTATAATTACGGTTTCAGCTGCCAGCCCGCCGAAAGTTACATTATCAGAACACAAACAAGAGCCGGTGATTGCTTTGTACAATGTTATCGCCATTAAAAGAAAAAGAAAGCTCTTGGGCTTTTTCCCGGGCTATAGGCCCAATGGTCAGCCTATCTTCAACAGCTACACTTAAGACAGCAGCACGCAAAAGAACAAACGACCATGGGCTATTCTTCATTGCGCTCCTGTCGTAAACCGAGCTGTTAAGCATCGACCATCACCAACTTGTTCAATTTGAAATCCTAGTAGATTGCAGGCGACTGCGTAAACCTCACTGAAGTTGTGCGTTTTTTTTTCCACTAATCTTCTGACTAACGTTTACTTCGTGAATCTTGCGTCACCAGAACTCCAGTCATGATGCAATGTGCTGCAAGAGCGACCACACCCGTCGTTTTCCTAACATACGTTGCGGCGGCTATAAGCGCGTCTGCGTAGCACGTCTCCTGCTGCAAGATCTTGCCCCATCCTTCGAGGGATATTCGCGCGACTGGACGGCCCGCTTGTCCGCGGATAGGCGAGTGTACCGCGTGGTGACAACGATACCTTTTCGTCTGGTGACCCAGCTACGTCGGATTGAAGTTTATTTTCTGCTTTTAAATTCGTAAAATTCCTCGTGCGCTTTTTCACTGATTTTTCAAACTATAATGTTGTGTGTGCCTGGCAAGACTATAACTAAGGGCCCGTGAAGCTACTTACATCCAAGTACAGTCCGTTGCAAACGTGCAGAAGTGTCCCCTAAAATTTTCAATTTTATTAAATTAAAGTCATTTTAGGAAGAGGCTGCTGTTCGGAAGTGACAAGCGACATCTCAGTTGGATAGCGAACGCTTACCGCTTGCTTCATAGGTTCGCATGTACAGACTGTCGCCTACAAAAGACAAATGGCAGAAGGCTGGTAAGATACTTCTTTTTTGTTGGACTCGCGCTGAACGTTGTTTCTTTGTCATTGAAGGAAAAGTTGCCACCGCCACTCTGGCTACTACTACCTCCAATATAAAGACGCATCGCTTCACTAAGAGCGCTACTACATACACTGCAGCATGCGTATGCGTGGTAACATACTTGAATGCCTATCTATGTGTAATCTATGTAATTGCTCATCTCTTTACGGCAAGTATACGAGAGGAGATCAAAAAGTCTTGCAACTTCGCTATAGCCAAACATCTAACAGAGATATTTCTCTACCTTTCGTTTAGGTCATCCCTGCAGCCTAGCAAGCTCTTAATATGAAACCTTCCAGTTCATTACTTGGTCTGCATCAGTCAGTCAAATATGGCGCCCTCCGACGATTCCAAGCTGGAGTACCGGAGCGTTATCAACTTTTTGTGCAAAGAAGGAAGTTCCGCCAAGGAAATCCACAGTAGTATGGTGAACGTGTGTGGCAGTGAATGTCTTTCATATGCCACAGTGACTCGATTGTTCAATGAGTTCAAATCTGGCCGTGTGCAAGTGGAAGATTACCCAAGGTCAGTGCAGCCGACCCCTTCAAGCGGTTTCGACCATTCAGCTTCAGCACAGAGCCTTATCATGAATAATCGCCGAATCAATGCATACGAAGTTGCCGAAGAATTGAACATTTCTTATGAAACTTCTTTCACTATCATCCACGATGTTTTGGGTATGTCGAAGGTCTCGGTACGAAGGGTGCCACCGAACCTCTCAGCGCAAGATCGACAAGACCGCTTGCATTCATCTAGGGAACTTTTGCACTTCCATCCAAGTCACCCAGAAGATTTTCGCCCCCGCCTTGCGACTGGTGATGAGATGTGGCTGTATCAGTGGGACCCAGAAACAAAACAACAGTATATGCGGTGGAGGCATTGGGGGTCCCCTCCCTCGAAAAAATTCAATACCCAACGCTCAGGGAGGAAAGTGAGTGCGACACTTTTCGGGGTGCAAAGGGTATCCTGCCCTATGAGTATCTTGAAAATACTAGGGCAGTTAGAAGCAAATACTACGCCAACGTTCTTCAAGAAGTGCGTAAAGCCGTCGTGGAAAAACGCCGAAGATTAATGACAAGAAACTTCCTCCCCCTGCACGACTACGCCCAGGTTCACATGTCTCGTGTTGCCCAGGCTGCTGCCATTTGAGAGTGGTTTCGCACAACTGTACCACCCACCCTAGAGTCCCGACCTGGCCCCGAGTGCCTTTTATTTTATTTCCGAATTTGAAGAAACGCCACTGCCAGTAGGTGCACAGAGTTAGAGAATGAAAAAAATATATGAAGAGACACCTTTCTGCAGCGCCAGATACCATTATGGCAATGCGAAACGGCAATTCTTGCAACCTATTAAACAAGAAAAAACCTGAAAATAATACAAATACCGTAAGCACATCGAAAAAAAAACGTCACCCCACGCGTCGCCAGCATTTATGGCTTCTCGTCGTCCTCTCCGTGTGACGTCAGAGGTGCGTTCTCTCACCTGCGAGGTGTCATGCATCCTCACTCCGGCATGAAATCCCGGTTAATTGAAGAGCAAACGAAAGTGTGTGAACCACTCGCTGCCGCTACCATGCAAGTTGCTTAATAGCCAGCTTAGCACGACGCATTTCAAGAGGAATGAAAGCCGTTATCGAGGACATGACGCAGGAAAATGCTGGGCTCAAAGACGGCATTCCAGAATATGTCATCGGCAGGTGTCTCGAAGAATCGTTCAAGCATTCACTGTGTGCACATACCAAAAGAAAAAAAAAAGAAAAAAAGCGGGCCGAAGGCAGGTTTACACGGCCCATTTAGTGCCATATACAAAGCGAGTGTTCAAGGAAAGTGTAAGCTGCCCAGAATCTCAGAAATGCAACCACTGAACTTGGCGGACGGCCGTGTCACCTATCATCTCAGCAGCTCAGTGGAGGCAACTTTGACGGCTTTTTTTTTTCGGACTCAGTTTGTTTATGCATCTTTATCAAGTACACGGTAAAATAATTTACACACCCTTAAAAGTGAAAAAGGGTGCAAATGTGTCTATAACTCGCACCCTTATGATGAGCAAAACTAGAACAAGGCGAAAGCAGGCTCCTGCTTTCATACCCTTATGGTGTGATTTATATAACTGACACCCTAAGGGTGTATGTTATAGGCACATTTACACCCTTTTTTCACTTTTAAGGGTGTAACTTATTATGCAGTGTAGTTGCCGAAGGGTTCAACGAGAGACGTGTTTTCTACCATGGCGTAAGATCAAATAACCATACACTTAGAACAATTCGCATGAGAATCCACTGCCGGCAGTGTGCCTTATAAGAAACTTCGGCGACAAAGGGCCGTTGTTCAGAGCCTCGCATGTCCCACGTTGGCTAGAGATTACCCGCGTCCTTTCCTGCTGCTAATGCCTACGCGGCAGATTAGATTGCCGAGCCTCGCTCATAAGGATCTCCATCTCGGCCCAAGAAGCAATGTGTCACCGGATTCCGCCTGCGGCGATGGTGCAATCTTCGAGCGAGGGCGATGCCCTTAGCCATGAGACGCGCCTCGGCTCCTCTCCGCATTCCTGCGTGATGAAGAGTTAATCGATGCGCAGCAATGACGCTCATAAAGGAGCGTTTGGGAAACAACTGTCGCCATGGTGACGTAATTACCTGCAGTCGGCTCGCAATTACGGCCAAGAACAATCGCCACAGCCCTCACGGTAATTATTTCGAAAGCGTGCCCCTAGGCGTAGACAGACACTTGTATTCCATCGTGCCTCCTTCCACAGACCTTATAGCAACCGGTGCCCTTAGATTTAGGCTAGCGAAGAGGTTCAAGGTTATGGCTCTAGGGTGCACACAGTATGCTGGGCAGGGAGATGCCAGGAAACAGATAACGAGGAGAATGAAAAAACACGAAGTTGAATGCAGTCAGTCGAATGCCCCTACAATGAACGCTTCTGCAATGAAATAGCCTGTACAAAGAAGGATGGATGGATTTTGTAGAAGTAGAAGCGCAGTAGAAGCGACGGCTGACGAACGCGTCGCAGCTGATTACGACGTGTTACGTGTAATCGTAATTGACGACCGGAACGAACGAAACGGACGCATGTGCAAACGAAAAAAAAAAGCGGAACGGGCCCGAATCTAAATGAAAGCAACAGGGATAAAGAGCTTCTAAACGAATCATGAATTTTAACGGCAAGGGAGGCGATAGCGGCATTCGACGATCTGTAAGCTTCATACTGCGTCGCTCCCGTGGTCTGCCGCGGAGCGTGCCGTAAACTTCGGTGCAGTAAGGTCGGCTCTACCTGCACGTTCCGTCAGACGAATTGTGAATCGAAAAAAGTATATTGCCACTCATTTTACTAAGTCGCTCTTGGATTCATGCTAAGCAAATGTCTTCTACTATTGAGAATGCTTAGCCTGTTCTATTAGGAGCGGTACGGTGCGCGATCTTTATAACGAAGTGGCCTGCACAACGAATAATTCTGCATGAACCAAGCACTCCCAGCGGACTCCCAGCGGGAGTCATTAATTCCTCGAACTTCCCTAGTGCCCTGAAACAATATTTTCTTTCCTTGGTAAAGGCAGAGTAAATCATCAATTTCATGATAGATCTGTACAAAGCGAGAATAATTATATTTTTAGACTAACTTCTGCTTATTCTATGTAATTAGTATCACGCGACTGTGTTCTTTTGTTATGCATTTAAATCTCATATTGCTCTCCTTTTTGCTCATTATGTACGTATTGAATTTCAAAAATTATACGCTTTATCAGCCAGTTCAGTACTAATCGATATTGTTTGCACTTTTTGTGGGATACGTAAAAGAAATCGACGTCATAGTACACACCGTTACATTGGGATATGGATTCTCCTGTAGTTGAACTGTGCCCCTTAGACTGTTCTTTGGTGCTCTGGTGTATTCGCTTACGTTTAGTTGACTCGTTAATTGACAATCAACAACTTTGTATATTCAATTACTGTTGCTCTTATTTTATTCCTGCTGTGCTAGGATTTCATTATATATATTTATCGGACCTTCAACTAGCCTTCGGCTACAGGTCCCACAAGTGGTTGTTACTTGTGCATAATAATCTGGAAAAAAATAAGCATCTTTCTTTCTTACTTCGTTATAACGGCGTTTGACTGTAAACATATGCAGTATGCCTGCAAGACAATTGTCGCACGAAATGTGCTGCGCACATACACGTCTTGCGGCATTATTGTGAAGTCTAAACCAACATCAAATCGGTTCTCTTCTGATTAATACCTGAACCGAGACATAAATCGTGCGGGAAGACAAGTCCTGTCATACCACGGCTCGAAGAGTGATTGTCCGTCCGTTCGTGGTACACCGCTTCCAACCACGCTGGTCAAGGTGTTTGGCGTGCTTGTCTTTTGTTGTGCTTGTGCGTTTTAGTTCAGTCGTTGCTGCATCATGCGGTTCTTTTATTCACCTTTCCTTCCCATCTTCCATTTCTATGTTCTCGACTCCTCCTTCCAGAAGGGTAGGAAGGCGTTGAAATTGCCCTTCCGGTGACACTTGCCAGCCTGCTCCTTGCTCTCGCTTTCTCTTTCATTTCTACCATGTGTTTTAAGTAGCTAGAACCAAGCCTTAAAGATAGAGCGGTACAGTTTTAACGAATGATAGCAACAGTAAGTTGTTTGTAGCCGTATTCAGCTACTTAAACTACTATTTAATGACCGAATACTTATCAAACTATATACTTCTATTCATTCTAGGTGGCATAAGTCAAAAATAAAAAGTTGCAAAACGGGCTCAAAAATATCTAATGCCTTCGTTTCCGTGATGTTATCTTCTATATAATTTATACCTTCTGTTTGGCGCATGATAGCCTTAGTAGCTTCTGTACCATCAAACTCAACAGCAACAACACTATTACCCTGCTCATACCGTTGACGCCATCGACAAAATCGGGAGATGTGCCCTCGATAGCCACAGTAGTAGCAAATGGGTCTGGCAGGAAGCGGAGCCGAGTAGTGACGCTGTACACGCACTGGCGGTGACAACGAACCCACTGGGGTGTAAGCTCCTAATGTAGGCAGAGGGGCGGTAATGGCTGGAGAGAGCGCCGCAACGTCGGCATACGTTGGTACCTGGTGAGTGCAGGGGCAGTCGGAGCACGGTAAATGCGATGCGGACGTGACCGAATGATGTAGTGGAAGCCTGTCGGTGGACAAGGGACGGTACTTTGCCGAGTGCAGGGAGGGCACCGCCCATGAAGCTCTTCACGGATGATGTCGCGGATAAGAGTGTGCAAGCCCATAGTCGAAGGGAGACGAATGTCGGAGGTATCATTGCGTAGCCAATTTGAAAAGTCCCCCTTCATCTTCCCACTGCATCGAGGGCTTGATGAATACCATGGGCATCGGCCATGTTAAGCTGAATGCGTCGATGCTCGTCAGGATAGTCAAAGCTACGCGGCATGGAGCTCCTTCAGTTCTTGGCAGTGAGACCAACCGGAAACGCCGTTTACACAGGGCTATCCTTCTATATCGGAAGTTTATGCGTCTCCAAGGAGTAAGTCACGATGTCCGCAAGGGCGCTTCCATGTCTCCAGCCTCTCATTGACATTGATCCTTTTCAGTCAGCCTTTTCATGCCCAATGGCAGAGCGAAAGCCGCTCCCTGTGATCTCCAATTGTCCATTTCCTGCGTCAATCCTGTGCTTGCAAATTTCATGTCACTCCTCCCAATTCTCTGCCGTCATGCAAAACGTTTCTCTTACCTTGGAATCAAATTTATTACTCTAATAGACGAGTGATTACTTTCACTAAGCATTGCATGAGCTGGGCCGCTTCAATTATTCGTAATAGCCTGAAGTACAATTCCCCCCTCCTCCCCCTTGTGTAATGTAGCAAGCCGTATTATTTGTTTTGTTAAACCCACTCTTATTTTTGCTTTTGTTTCGACTCTCTCTCTATCTCAACTATACTCCCGCTTGATTGTTCATTCATACCTACATCTTTCTGACTTTTAACGGTACGCCTATTACGTTTCGCTCCATCGCTCAATGCGCGTTGTTTATCTCCTTCTCGAAGAAATTTCTTTTTCAATCCTTTAGGTTAGCTTTAACAACTTAGTTAATTTGGTAATTTAGTTAAGTGATTAATTGAGCGAATAATTAAGTAATTAAGTTATTTTGGTAATTCTAGATAAATAGTTTCCGCGATTGTATATAAACATCCTCCTTCGCAACTTCAACCGTCAGAGAGAAAGAAACGAGGCAAAATGAACTTTTCCCAACAATAAGTCCATACAAAAACTAGTCCATACTGGGAGCTCGCCACGTCGCCAGTCAGGGTGCTGGGCGCATAATCGCGAGCATTCTGTCGCGGCTATTGCACGAGACAGGACGTGCCAGTGTAATTTATTCACGCTAATGGCCTCTGTGCACCGCGCGATGTACGCACGCGGATTCTATAAGGAGATGCCAACGTGTGCCGCCTACGTCAATGGGGTAACAACAGGCGCTGAACATTCAGTGTCGACATATAATTCAGATCCTCGACCACCACCGCCGCTCAACTTTGAACCTTCCCACTATGCCGCGGCAACGCCTGCCAGCAAAAGCATTGAGATAAGCATTGTAACCATGATCTGCCTTATTATTGTTGTTGCACGACAAAAGCCTTCACCGGAGATCATCAATTTCGGCTTTCCAGCGTCAACTCAGCTCATTCTATGCGTGATTGCGAAGATATCGAGCTATAGCCTCCACCCTTCACCCTACAAAGTTAGTAGATCTCTGTACGTTTTCCGATTTCCATGTTAGGGCTTTCACGATCTCGCATAATCCACTTACACTTTGACATGTTTCGCAGCGATTCGCCCAAATGTTCGCCTGATAATGTCATAAAATATAATAAACACCTCCAAGCAGTAGCATAAGGAAACGGCAAGCTTTAAATACTAATTCTTGGTTACGTCTTGTGCCAACAAGCAAAAGCTTGAAGCTCTCCAGCTTCCTCTACTTCTGCGTGGTAGCTGACGTTTCAGCAGAAACTGCATCGTCGCCATCGCGTCAGCTCACGTGACGCGCTCGTCACTTATTGGATGCCGCCAATGCAACGAAAGCTTTCGTGAACAACACGGGAAACCTGCCAAGCTCCGTGCGCGCCATGCATCTCAGCCCACTCGGATCGAACGGCGACAGCTGACGCCCCTCTAACGATACTTCTTGTAAACAAAGCGTGGGGCCTTGCCATAGGATACGCGCAACAACGGCGAAAAAAAAGCGTTTATTGCGCCAGAAGCACGCATATTGCGCGAAATTTACGGCAGGCTTCCGCTTCCATCTGGCGCTCGAATGGGCAATTCCACCGTAGGTCAATCGAACGACGTCGTAAGTCATGGGGGCACGGAAACGTAAAGCGATCGTTCGCAGCTACCTCAAAGCCAAAAACGCCTCCTGTTGGCAATGACGCCGATGCTGCGGAATTTCTCCCGCCTTTGTGACCCGCAACAGCATCCCAGTTGACGTAATGCGTCCGTGCTGTCTACTTCTCCCACCATCAAAGACCTTATATGTCCATACGGCCAACCTCATCTCTAACAAACTAAACTAGTATGGTTCACACACAGATCACCGGGCACAGCCACATAACGGCCAGTCACCTCTGGACAAGGCTGGTTAAGCAGAAAAGGTCGCGCTCCTTCTACCCACCCACCGTGACAGGTTACGGCGAAGCCGACGGCCAATGATGTGCATCCGGTGCGACTGGTTCGTTTTCGCGCGCCTACATGGCCGATGCAGGTGCACACACCAATAGCGCGCGAGTGACAAGACGTCTGTCGAGAAAGCAAGTGCCTCGTGGAGTTCGGGTATCCGTGTGGCGGTGCTCTTACGGAATACATCCGGAGACCGCGGCGGGCACAGTAGCACACTTGCCTTGCTGCGTCGAGCGTGGCGCTGCGGCCCCCTCCGCCTCCTGCACCCTTCACCGTCGGTGCCTGAGGGAAGATGCAGCGACGGCGGCCGCCATGCTGGCTGTCGTCGTCGTCTCCCGAAGCTGCGCTGCTCGCATCCGCGCGGGCGCGCACTTCTCCCGTGCGGAGGAGCCCGCGCGATCTATCGACCCGCCCCGTGGCCTGCCGGGATAGCGACCGCGGCGCCACCGCCTGGCTCATTCTGCAACCACTAGTGCACGCGCACCTCCTACACTTGAAAGCCGTTAGAACATGGGAAACCGAGGGGCTCTTTCTTTCTTCTTGTCTTTATTTTTCTACACGTAAACCCATAAAAAAAAATGAAGCATCCTCGCCTTCACCAGGAATGTGGGATATTGACACTGTGGGTGACTATGTGGAGTCATAACTGACTATGATGGCGCACACATTGACGGATTTGTAGTGTCCATTCTTTCTTTTTTCTCCAGCCTTCCGCGACCCATTTCCTCTTCCACAGAACACAGCAGCCATCCGCATACATTCTGTGGTTAACCCTCTCTGTATTTCCTTTGCTTTCACCTATCTCTGTCTCTCTTTGTGTCTCCCTGTTTATGTTGCTGTCGTGTCCGCGTTGGCGAATGCTGTGCTTGGAACCCGAGAGGGACTTCATTGGTCACTGCCCGAGTACCTTTTTATTTGGTTGAAGCTTATATTTCGTGTACGTGAACTTTAGAGGTGATGTCGCTGGGTTTCGTTTTCCTTTTCTAAATGTTGCCTTTGTTATGCCCATAGTTTCCACCCAATTTTTAGGGGAGTGAACCTTGTGAGCACAAACTCCACCGTAAGACGATTGCGCCAATATTCTTTTGAAGCCAGCACACGATGAGGCTAAGGAAAGCATAGGGGAAAATAACTATTATTTAACGGAGCGGTGTATAAATAATGAAGAAATGAAAAATTATCGACAGTGGGCGAAAATGCATCACGCCGCAGGTGGTAGGCGAGCGCGCCTTCGAACCGTATCGGTCGAAGACACAAATGCGCAGACACCGGGTTTCAGGTACCCGACGCATTAATTCAATCGAGGTAATAATATCACCGCTGATGGAAAAGCAAAGCTCGAACTGCTAACCACACGTTTATTGACGTCGATTACGAAATTCCGTTTCCGCTTGGGAGGCACGTGCGTCACTACGACTCCCCGAAATGAATCTGTAACAGCAGACGGCCGCGCTTTGCGACAAGGTATGGCCCGTAATATTGCTGAACAGCGATCCGGTTTCCCGCTCTTTTGTGCCCAACAGCGCGGACCGCATGGCGCAGCTAACCGCTTCCGCTGCCCGTTTAGCCAATGCTGATACCCGCCTTTCATGTCCCATGGGAGATTGATGGAGATCCTGCGGCCGGCCGTCTTTTCTGCGGGAAGCGCAACAGCGACAGATCAGGTGCTGGAAAAGGGCCGCTGCGCGAAATGAGCCTGGTAGGCGAGGGTTCTCGTGCCGCCGTCTCTTCTTTCCACTGCCATGCTGCGTTCTATCGAGCGGTTTGACGCTTATAGATGGGCCGGAAGGTGCGTGCATGTGTGTGTGTGTGTGTGTGTGTGTGTGTGTGTGTGTGTGTGTGTGTGTGTGTGTGTGTGTGTGTGTGTGTGTGTGTGTGTGTGTGTGTTTGTGTTTGCGCGTGTGTGTGTGTGTTTGTGTTTGTGTTTGCGTGTGTGTTTGTGTTTGTGTTTGCGTTTGCGCGCGTGTGTGTGTGTTTGTGTTTGTGTTTGCGCGCGCGCGTGTGTGTGTGTGTGTGTGTGTGTGTTTGTGTTCGCGCGCGCGCGCGCGCGCGTGTGTGTGTGTGTGTGTGTGTGTGTGCGTGTGTGTGTGCGTGTGCGTGTGCGTGTGTGTGTGTGTGTGTGTGTGTGTGTGTGTGTGTAACAGGAAACTTGAGCTGCGTTGAGCATACGCGAACGTGTCACTGCGCGCTAAAACGCAAACAAATATGCCGGGAATCAAAGCGCCAACGACGGCAGAATGTGCTGACACTTACTAATATCATTGTGCGCCACGTACTCACACGCATGCGCACCCCCACTCACCGACACTCATTCGCATACATACTCGCGTGCACAAATCTCACTGCTGTGACTTGAGCCTTGACCGAGTATCAGTCAATGGACACGTGAGAGAGTGTGCTGACTCTGTAGGTGTAAACATCGCTTTGAATAAATAGTAGTTTGCAAGGCCGTCCGGGACGCACCCGCGTGCAGCTGTCGAAACATAGGTACCTTACCGCACACTTAGAGAATTCGTGGTGCCAAGCCCGGGCGTAGGCTTCTTTTTTAATATTCTGACATATCAGGTCTAATTTGGGGCCATTTCTTTCCACGCTCATTTTTTAAATGGCTGTTGGAAGAGCTCCACGACATTTTCAAGACGACATGTGCGTACAGCCAGTGGTATCTCTCTCTCTTTCTCTCTCTCTCTCTCGCGATCTGTATGTCTCTTCTATCTTTCTCTACTTTCGCCATTCCCCCTCCTCCCTCCTTTGTAAGGTTAACAAACCAGGCGTACCTGCCCAGTTGACCTCTTTACCCTTTCTACACTTTTAAGGCGAAAGCTTAGTGTCGCTTATTGTTCAAAAAAATCGTTGTCCGGTGTAATTGAAAAATTGACCGTCCGGTGTGATGGCACGAAAAATTCAATGTCGCCAAAACTGATGCGAGTCGAATCCACGTCCATTGGTGGAAGTCAAAGCCACTACCTTTAGTGTTAATGCAGGTGAATTAAGGCACTTCAACCAACTATTTTTGGTGGGAGAAAAGAAGTAATAGGAAGTAACAACGCATTCGAATGAGAATGAGAAGCAATTTAATGGATGCCTCGTGAGCGCAGGCTTTCCACTTCATTCTCTTTAGCGGATGCTAAAGTGAGTGTCAACTTCTTTTCTCTTCCTATCGAGGCATGCATCTCATAACTTTGATTCTTATTCTTCAGTTTTGCTGGAAGCGGGCACGATCTGGACATCAGCCCTCACACGCACATGTTTCCCTCCGGTCTACAGATGTCTCATTCGGGGTAATTTCACCGAGGGTCCGGCTCGAAGCGACCGCGAAGACTTCATACGCGTGCAATGAAACTCTCGTCGCGTTTAATTACCCCGTATGTCATTAGATCGCCAGTCAAAATAGCTGCTGTTCATTTCTACCGATGCGTCAGCTTGACGAGCATTGTCTTTTAGAGGGTCTTTGTTCGCTGCATGCAACATATATATATATATATATATATATATATATATATATATATATATATATATATATAAACGAGAAGAAAGGGGGTTAACCGAGGGACCCGATATTTATTAGTCACATTCCCAGGGTTCTACTAGTACACATAAATACCCAAGAAAGTGGATGGGGAAACGGCGCCGCGGTAGCTCAATTGGTAGAGCATCGCACGCGACATGCGAAGGTTGTGGGTTCGGTTCCCACCTGCGGCAAGTTGTTTTTTCATCCACTTTAATTTCCAGTAATTTATCATTACTTTATTTCATTTATTAAGCACATGCAATTTCCCCTATGTTGTACTTGGTGTCAGTGTTTGTTGGCTTCTCATTATATGACTATATATATATATATATATATATATATATATATATATATATATATATATATATATATATATATATATATATATATATATATATATATATATATATATATATATATATATATATACATATATATATATATATATATATATATATATATATATACCCATCGTGGTTGCTCAGTGGCTATCGTGTTGGGCTGCTGAGCACGAGGTCGCGGGATCGCATCCCGGCCACGGCGGCCGCATTTCGATGGGGGCGAAATGCGAAATCACCCGTGTGCTTAGATTTAGGTGCACGTTAAAGGACTCCAGGTGGTCGAAATTTCCGGAGTCCTCCACTATGGCGTGCCTCATAATCAGAAAGTGGTTTTGGCGCGTAAAACCCCATAATTTAAATAATTTAATTTAATATATATGTTCTATATCAGCCTTCCTATATATGTGGTATTCGCAGACTAAGAAATGGTGTTCGATTCAGCAGACATAACAGTAGTCATGGAGGCACTGCGTAGTCATGGAGCACAGGAAGCTTGCATGAATATCGTAACAAATAAATAGCTTCTTCACAGCTATGTTTCTAATGCCTATAAGAAGTGTGCAAGCTATTAAAGGGAGAAGGATCATTAGTGAAGATCAATGGCGGATATCTAAGATACCTGAGGTTTGGAAATGACATTCTCCTCGTCGGCAATGATGGACATGGCTTTCAACAAATGACTGACGAGCAAAGCCGAGAAATTGGAAGAGTAGCGTTGAAGAATAATGGTGCACTAGGTAATCTTCAACAGCCTGACGAAAAAAGGATAAATTCTAAGTTGCTGTGAGTCTCTGGAGAGTGAGTGTACTTAGCCTAATTACTCGCACGGGACACTGATCGTCGGAAGAAAACTTGCAGAAGGATAAACATTACTTGGGGCGCATACGACAGGCACTACGAAGTCATGACTTGCAGCTTACCGCTACCCTTGAGAAGAAAACAGCACATATGTTGCATTCTACTGGTACTGACATAAGGGGCAGATAATTTTAGCGTAACAGAGAAGCTTGAGAAGAGGTTAAGGACCACGCAATGAGGGATGGAACGAAGGGCGTTAGGCGTAACCTTAAGAGAAAGGAAAATAAAGCCGTGCAGATTAAGGGGAATCGGGGGTAGCCGATGTTCTAGTTGATAATAAGAAGAAAAAAAAATGAAGTTTGGCAGTTCATATAATGCGTAGTACAGGTCCCGGGCGGATTATTATAGTTACTAAATGCCTGCCAAGAGGAGGAAAGCTCAGTTGACGACAGCAGAAAATTAGTTGCGGAGGTTAAATTAGCACATTTGCCTTCGTAAGATGATGTCAGCTGGCACAAAAGAATGGTAATTAGGTATATCTGGGAGATTATTTCGTCCTGAAGTGGACATGAAGTGGAAGAAGAAAAAGAAGATGTCGATGGTGATGATGATGATGATGAACATGATGATAGTCATGAATATGACTGTATAACTACATAGTTAAATCCGCAGTGCTGATGTCTTGTTGCCACGCTTTGTACGCACATTATGGCAAAATTATTTTTTTTTTTAAACTAGACTTCCGAAAAGCTTGCGTCCACGCGCGCCGCCAGCGCAGCGCTTCTTGCAGCGTGGGAAACTTTTTGTGAACTTCTCCGCGCGGGGCACTTGATTGGAACAAGAACAACGGAGAAGGAGACAAAGCACTCTCGCGCTTCGAACTACATGCAGCAGCAGCTACCCACTGAGTGGGGCTATGGTTTACACTTAATAAACCCCTTTTTGAATGCATCGGGAGGCTCGATTTCCTACAACGTATATACTGGGTGTTTCACGTAACTTGAACCAACCATTTCAAAGAATTGGTTAAGTGCAACTGAATGAAACCAACGACATATAGTTAGCCGTCGTGTGGTGCTCCTTGTGGTATTTTTTTTATATTTCGCTTAATTAGTTAATTAATTAGGATCGATTATGCAATTTTTTTTAATATTCACTTCAGGGTTAAGTGAGCTTCGTTATGTTGTAGAGGCCATTCGATTATGACCGATTCAATTTTTTGTGGCAACGTACGTCCTGCGTGGCGATTTTTCCTGGAGTTTAAAGAAAGCCCCGCAAAATATGAAATAAAAGCACGTGACTGCGATTATGCGCTACCATATACTGCTGCGCTCTCAACCGCGCTTCGGGCGAAGGAACCGCGCGCACGGACCATGGCGACGTGAGCTGCCGCGGCTCTAGGCATCAGCTTCGCAGTGCGTCAGAATCTTTGACGGTGGCATACGGAAAGGAAGCACCATCGTCCCTGATAAGCGATAGACTGGACGCACGGTTGAGCGCGCAGCAATACGATAGCGCATGAGCGCAGTCACGTAGTCTTATGTCATATTTCGCGGGCTCTCTTTAAACACCAGGAAAAATCACCATGCAGCATTTACGTTGCCATAAGAAATTGGATCGGTCGTTTTTAAATGCCCTCCACAACGTAACAAAACGCACTAGGCCCTAAAAAGAAGATTAAATATTTTGCATAATTAATCTTAGTTAATTTACTAATTAAGCGCAATATAAAGAATATCCTAAGAGTGCCACATGACGGCAAAGAACCATATGTCGTTGGTTTTATTCACCTGTGGGTAATCACTTTTTTTTAATCCTTGGTAGAAGTTACGGGAAATACCCTGTATACTCTTAAGCAAAATAACATCCCCTAAGGTCGTATCTTGCCACACAACGATAATCGTCATCCGTCTTGTCTGCATTTCCTTTCTTTAACGCTGCGAGCCCGGTACTTCCAAGTCAAGAACGGCACGCGCGTTATGAGCATGACGGTCATTCTCGACAGGAAAGTATCGAGCGCAGAGTTTTCAAGAAAGAAAACGCAAGCAAGGCAGATGACGATTATTTTTGTGTGGCAGATATACGCCCTAAAGGGTGTACCTTTGTTTAAGAGTGGATGACTTGAAATGCCGAGACTTCTGACATCGAAACTGCATAATAATGCTAACTTACAGTGAACGTAAAGCACTCCACTGTCCTGAAGAGATGTTCTGCTAGACCCGCAACACAAATGCAACTCAAGGAACATCAAAATAAACTGCTAAATAAATCCGCTTCCTTCTCGGTTTTTTTTCCGCAGGAAGTGCTTCAATATCATAGATAGTATAATGTACTGCGAATCATTTCCACGGTGTCTGAAAGACTGCAGCGCAACATTGTTCGCCTAGCGATTTCAGAAAACTCTATATATGCTGAAGTCACCCAAGCATAAAGACTGGCCTGGCGTGACTTTCACAGGGCTTTCGGCGACAGCATTCACTCGCTGTGTGACGTGACGTCTCCCGGCTTTTGGAATGTCCCTCTGCTTTTGCAGCCGCAAGAATCGCGGGCTTTTACGGTTCTTCCGGCATCCCTGAAAAGATTGTTTAAAAAGCTAGACCTGTCACGTCGGCAAGGAGACCACGTTGCTTAATTCATAAAATATGCGCAAAATGTCCAAGCAAACAGCGAACCGCGCATTCTGGCAAAGCACGCAATGCTTCCGTTGTAAACTCGTTTCTTCGTCCTTTCCGCTGTCTTTGTTATGGTTATCAACGTGTCACGCGTAAGCTAACGCTATTTCAAGAAGCCCTTTAAGCAAAACCCTCTTCATTTTAAAGTGAAGCATACTTGGCTAACCACCTCCCTTACCTCCGCAGCAACAACACGTCAACCCGCTAATCCTAACCTCGGCTGCTCTGTGCAAACACATTTGCCATCACCATGCTTTCCTCGACAAGCGTCACACGTCGCCTTTGTCCCCCTGACATCGCTGTGTAGACTTGTAACATGGTGCATCCGCTTGATGTGCCTTTTGCCGTTGGCACAACTTGTGTGTGGCGTAGTGCAGAAATATAAAATTTCCATAAAATAAGCTTGTTATCATTGCGGTGCACAAACATAAACGTTACTTGAGATTAAACGTTCCGTATTGGTGGATATAAACGCAATCTTACGCATCGCCGTTGCTTGTCTAATCTTACCCACTTTACTGAGGCTTCGCTTCGCGTATGTCCCAACACGTGCGTTCAGTCCGCACACTCTTTACTTCGACTTTACGAATTTCTTTGACACACATTTCCATGGGTTTCATTGGCGTCATGTTAGCACGCTTCATTCGAAGCGAGCTACTGCGAAACGTGTTGAAGAGAAATCAACTGATTTTATTGACCCACACTAACCAATCAATTAGATTTGCAAGTAACGTACGCATTTCGCAAGCGAAAAAAAAAACAATTATATCACCCGATCATCATCGTTGATCGTACAGCGCTATTTTATCACTTTGGTGCCAACTTAGTTGCAACGAGAAACGAGTACGATTGCAGGTGCTTCGCATTCATCGGTAGGTTATTTCACCAGGGCGAGCTCCACGCAGGGTCAAGCTCAAATAAAATTGAGCAAGTTTCAAATATTAGTCTTTCAATGTAAATCTCGAGCTCTCAGAGACCTCGTATAATTAATATTATTATAATGACATCCTATTGGTACTACTGCCTTGTTGTTTACCCTCCAAGTTCTCTAATCGGTACCTAAATCGCGGTATTATTCAGTACCTTTTACAAACACTTTCTCGTTCGTCGCCAAAACGGGTATATACACCCATGTGTGACTGTCGCGGAAGCGCAGAAACTATTCAATATAAAGTGTGCCTTTGTAGCAGTTGATGTTTGAACCTCTCCGGATGGCAATAAACAGGCTGGACTCTAGACCATTTTCGAGAACAAAGGTTCTTGTACAATGACCGTGTGCATCGATGGTGCGGAAAGCGACGATTGCGTTACTCCTGTACACCGAGTCAATAGGTGTCTCTGGCCGTTTGTAAACCCGGCGCGCACCTTCAGGTGCACGCGCAACTAATGCTCTTCCCCCCCCTCCCTTTCCTTCTTTCTTTTTCTGGCTGTATATCCTTCCTATATAGGGCAGGTTAGCCAACCGGAGGTGCATTCGCTTAACCTTCCCCTGTAACCTCTCTCCTTTTTCTCCTTTCTCTCTCTCCGTTTCAAAGCACGGTACACAAGCGTTTCTCTTTTCATTCCCGCCATCAAAATACGGCGACTACGCAATTCATCCTTCTAAACAAATAACGCGCACAATGTGAAAAGTTCCGTTAGCGTCTCCCATGCTAAAGGGACCGAAACCAAGATGTACTGAAAACAGTGAGGTTACAATCACGTAGCGGCTGTGAGGTTTTAGCATTAAATTTTACAACTCAAGAACACCTGGTATTTTATTTTATTCAAAGTGAGCGAAAAAAAGTGGTAGGCGACCCTAGTCTTTGACATAGGTGTCTCTTAGTGGCACTCGCACCTCGGCGTTTGCGTCCATTAGGTTAAGCGAGCAAACAGCTTTTCCCTGGCACGATTTGCGGACGAGGACCAAGGGAGGGCAAGGAGGAAGAGCAGCGCGCGCCAGCTGGCGGGGCACAACCTCCTGGCGAGCGGCGCACGAAGCGCACCTTATGCGCCCTCTCCAGTGCTGACGTCATAGCATGTAACAAGGGTACGCGTGCAGCTGTGGCGAGCGAGCGAGCAGATGCGCACCAGGAGCGGAGAAGCCAGAGAGAAGGGAGCGACGTCACGTCCGCTCTGTTAGGCAGATGTTCAGTATGTGCCAGGCAACTGTTTTCCATTAATTAGCCGGTTAAATATCATGCCACCTTTTTACTTGTGACGTCGCTAGGGACGCCAGTGCTTCCGCTTTCTACTTCTGGTTTTCCAGGAATTTCGCAAAAGTCGTGCTCACGTGTTTTATCTCTAAAGTCTACGATTATCTGGTTTGGTGTGTGATAATAATAATAATAATAATAATAATAATAATAATAATAATAATAATAATAATAATAATAATAATAATAATAATAATCTTTATTTTCATCAAGGTAATGGAGGGCCGTGGGTAAAAGCTGCTGAACAGCTTGACTAGACCCACGGTGCCCTCGTCAAGGCAATACAGGGGCATACATGAAGCATACAGGAATCTAACAAAAGACAACGCAAACAACCTTAGTTTGTTGGTGTTAACTAAGGCTGTGCAAATAGCACAGCCTTAGTTTTGTTGGTGTTAATCCCTAACTGATTTGCTACAGACCATTCCCGAAGTTTTACAAGCGCGGACTCTGGTAGCTATGTAGCTGATTTGCTCAAAGTCTGTAGCGGAAAAAAAAAATATGCTGGCATCGTCGGCATACAATGATATTTGGCTCCAGCGCATGTATTTACGAGATCATTTCTACAGGTATTTAAAAGAAAAGGTCCAAGAACGCTACCTTGAGGCACACCTCTTGCAATCGGTTTTAGGTCGGAGCAGTGCTCACCTGTTTGAACATACTGCCGCCGATAGCCAAGGTAAGATTTTATGAGATTCCAGCAATGGCCACGCACTCCATACAATTCAAGTTTTTTTACTACAATGGAATGAGTAATGCAGTCAAATGCTTTCGTGAAGTCAATGTACAGGCCCAGTACAACCACCTTACTTGAAAAGTGATAAAATAAACTATTTTTGTTCCATCAAGGCTAGTTTCATAGACCTATGCTTTCTAAACCCAAATTGAGGTGGGATTAGGTCATATTTCGGGAAATAAAAATTGAGAGCCGATCATGAATAATCTTTTCTAAATTCTTTCAAAATATTGGCAACACTGAGATGGGGCGATAATTCTTGATGTCATTTGGATCACCTTTCTTGAGCAATACTGTAACCTTAGCCACCTGCATTCTTTGTGGAAAAACGGCACTTGATAAACAAAGGTTAAATATATGGGTAAGAATAGGTGAGATGAGCTCCATAATATATTTAAGAGGTCGAATTTGCATACCTTCAGCGTCACAACTAGAGCTGTTTTGAAGAGACATAAAAACAGACCGAACTCGTTCTTCGCTAACGGCCTCAAGAAAGAAGGTAGATTGGTTACTAGGGGGCAGGAATCTTGAAAATTCAGACACAGGAAAATAAACGCCACACTCCACAAAATAGTTATGAAATATATTCGCAAGGACACTACCAGATATCTCGACTTCACCGATCTTAAGTTTATCTGTTTTTGGGGACGAGTTACTGCGACTTAAAACAGTGTTCAGTCTTTTCCACAAAAGATCAGGCTTACGAAAGCAGACGTCAATGTCAGCATGAAAATAGTTCTGGCTGCTTAGCTTTATTTGTTTATTTAGCTGATTTCGCTGCATCTTAAACTCCTTGAGTTGTGGGGGAATTTTAGTTTTTATGAATTGGTGGTACATAGTATTCTTCTCGTTGATCCTTTTAATGAACTCTGGCGTGATTCAAGGCTCACGTATTTTCCTACCATGTTTGAATCGCTTAAGCGCAAAGTGCCGCTTATATATTTCAGCGATGTGATCAACCAACATGTTATACGCCTTGTCAACGCAATTAATCGCAAGAAGATATTCGAAGTCAGAATTTAGCACGTCATTCCTGAAGGCATCAGGCGAGTAGGATTTATTATTTGAACGTTTATAAATTGTTTTTTGCTATGATGATTGTGTCTATCTAATATAACAAAGATAGGAAGGTGGTCCCTCAAGTCGCAGGTCATCACACCCGCAATATTAATTTCACTCACCGAGTCAGTAATAATTAGGTCTAACAAAGTTTCGCTATGTTCTGTGATCCTAATAGGCAAACTGATTTGGTTTGAGCATCCGTTTGAAGTAATGAGCATATTCATAGTGGTTTCCGCAGCCGAATCTCCTAAGAAATCAATAATAATGTCGCCAGCAGATAGAACAACGTAACCAGGCTCAGAAATAAACGACAAGCACTCTTCGTAGAACGCAAAAAAGTTTTCAACATTTCCATCGGGCGGGTGATAACATACACAGAAAACAAAAGTTTTCACTTTCGCAGTCAGAACGTCGTAATCACAGCAAGAAACACAGAAACGAGAAAGCGGTTCATATTTTGTCTTTTCCTTCAGCAGCATCATTACGCCGCCGCCACGACGATTTTAATGTCGTGGCGGCGGCGTAATGTCTCAGCGACATTTAATTATTTCTAATTATTCCAGACACATGAGTAACTCAACTTTTAAGTAAAGTGATGCCCTGATATCATATCTATAATGAAACTCATGAATTTGCTACTGCACTATTTTTGGTTTAATATTCACATTTATTTAGATTTTCGTCCCCGGTCGTCTAAGGAGTTAAACCCGAAGTGCTCCGCAAGAAACAAGAGTGTCACTCGATGCTCGGGACATCTTAAACTTTCCGGAGCGTTGACTCAGCGCTCACAACATCTCAACTAATTTGCTGTTACTCTGTAGTGTCCCTTTGAGAATCATTTTTCCACGAGCTCATTCAACGGATTATATATTTACGCTGTGAATGAAGTGTTCTACAAGAAGCCGTGCGCATCGACGATCATGGTAAAACCAAAAGCTTCCATCTAGAAGTGAAGGCTAGGCGACGCATACGCCCGCCACGGCTGTCAAAGTTGATGCTAGATGGTCTTGACAGTGTCGTACGAGAGCACGCCAGCTGCATGTACACCTGCCACTAAAATTTCATTACGATCAACAAAGATCCCAATTATATCCACTACAAGATAAAAGCATCCGCCGAAGCTCCCCACTCAGCCTTCTATTCGCTATACCTTGCCTTACATGTGTCCGTGATGAGCGTAATCTCATTACTGCTCCTGATTCTCGACCAGCCTTCGGCTTGGCTTCCTTTATATCCAATCTGTCGCTCCAATGAACTGGAAGTTTTCAGTATAGCCAGCGTCAACAGGCGAAGCCGGAATGTTTTGGCTGAGAACGAAGCTTGAAAGCAAGCTCGCACCGCACGAATTAACGACGGGAAGGAAAACGGCGGACGCACGTAGAAATATAGCACTTTCGTTCAGAGAAGAAACGCGAGCAGATGAGATACTATACTTAGGATTTGGTGCTGGAGCGAGGCCAGGTGACAAATGCAGCCAACAGAGAATATGTCTAGTACGACAACAAAATACGTCCGACAAGAAGGGAAACACGCTCTAGATTAGAGTAAAACTAGATGGACTTAAGGGATTGCAGAGTTTTGCACCATTAAGTTGTTTCGGCTCACGCGTGCAATTAGAACTCGCCTACAGATGCCTTTGTCTAGTGGTATGCCTATCAGTCTCACGACTATTCTCACGAAGATAACTGCCCGATGGCGTGATGCGATAATCATCATATTTGGTTGTTTATATTCAATACCTCACAGAGCCCCGTGCAAGTCACGGGGTAAAGGGGGGAGGGGTAGGGCGTCACCTTAGGCTTTGTGCGCAGCTTGGGTCGAGAGCCTACAATGTACCGCATGTCGCAGCTAAAGATAGCCAAGCTATTCAACTAGTAAAAAAGTTATTAAGAAACCACAGTGCAAGAAACACTTATGCTGCTGACTGTTCTGTCGTCAAAGCTTTGTCGACCGAGTCTTAAAAACGTACGTTGCACCGTGTTGTTTAATTATTTTGTTTCCTTGAACAGCTTGTCTAACTTTAGCTGGCACACCCTACAGGTAATACATGTACAATAATATAAAAGTGTAATATACACATTCCATGAACTTGCACATATAATATCACAATATACAGAAATTTTGAATGCTATATGAACGCTTGAATGCATCAAAATAGTACGCAAAAAAACCAGACCTTAAAATAAATATATCTCTGATAGCTATGGTTATACAAGATAAATATGAAACAGCAAGTGTATAAATGAACAATCGAGAGCACAACAAGCGATTACCGAAACAGCCGGCTGAGAGAAAGAGAGAGTAAAGCTTTATTCAATGGAAATAAAATAAGGCACGATTGTTGCAGCCCCTATTCCAGGGCCCCACTGGCACGAGCGGCTCGCTGGGCTTGGTCCAGAAGAGCGAACTGGCTCTCCCGACCCTCGTCCGCAAGCCATGCCTCCCACTGCCTATTCCTCATTAGTGGATGTTGTGTAATATGGGACTGTCTATGTGCGGAGGCCTCCTGGGGCACTCCCATGTGAAGTGTTTTACTGTGGGTGTGTCTGTGCACCACGGCCGTCAGTGAACCTCGTGGGGTGTATTCTGTGTAGGTGGCGCAGGTTGGGGTACGTATTCGTCTGAATACGACGCCAGTCCGTCTCCTGTTGGCTGTTTAAATCGGAGTGAGAATGCCGAAAACGTCTCCGCTCCTGCCTTTGCTGTAGGAGGATGTCACGAGAATTCGGTGGAAGGTCGTCGCTAGGCCATGCCGTTGCTCGGACGTTCAAACCTCGAGCAATACGGTCTGCCCTAGCGTTTCCTGCCAGTCGTTCGTGTGCTGGACACCATACGATAGTGCGGTGCCCCTCTAGCTGAGTGCCTAAAATTTTGATTATTGATTTGGGTGCCGTTCCTTGTAAAAACAGGCGGCAAGCCGCCTGTGAGTCGGATAATATGACAGTCGAATTGGTTTGGCGCTCGGCGTCCTGAATGGCCAAGGCGACGGCTGCAGCCTCTGCCACGCTTGCCGAGGTGGTTTTGAAGGATGCCGTTGTTATGTTGTTGCATGTAGAGACTATGGTGAAAGTGTCTGAGCTGGCTCGACTGGCATCCGTATAACACACCCCTGGTCCCATGCCAAAGCGCTTGTGAAAGGTCTTTGCCCTTGCTCTGCGTCGTCCGGGATGGTACGTGGGGTGCATGTTTTTGGGAATTGGGGCCACCGCGATGTGCGATCGAACATTGCGGTCTATCTGTGCCGTTTCCTCTCCGCAATACTGGGGTCTCAGGGGAAAGCCTAACCTCGCCAATACTTCCCTGCCCTGAGCTGAAGAACAAAGTCGTTCTTTCTGAGCATACAACGTCGCGACTGCGCACTCGTCAAAAGTATTGTGCAGGCCCGGTCCCTCGGATCTCTCTGTGCTAGCGCATTCGGGAAGACCAAGGGTGGCTTTGAAGGCTTTTCTTATTATTGCGTTTGCCTGTTTAATCTCTTGGTTTGTAAGCCTGCGTATGTGATTCGGCTAATTACGAATGCGTGAACCAGGCTGATGGTCTCTCCCTCAGTTAGGCCGTCTCTGCTTCTTGCCACTCTCCGTATCATTCTGGCCACGCTTCCTGTGACCGCCTTTAGTTTTTGTAGGGTGTGAGATGTTCCAGCGTTCTGCTGTATCCACATCCCCAATATTCTGAGTGTCAACTACTTCACGAATTGGCGCCCCGTCGAGAGTCAGAGTGAGCGGCACCTAGTCTTTCTTTCTTGCGTATTTCGCACGCACCCGAATGAATTTCGATTTTTCGGGTGCGCATGCCATGCCCGCCACCCTCGCGTATTCCACGACTGCGTCAATGGCCTTTTGAAGGGTTTCTTGCTTGTCCGCGTAGGACCCCTGGTGAGCCCAGAACGTGATGTCATCGCTATATATCGCAGAACCGAGATTCGGGTTTTCTCATCCCTACATTAAATAGCAGTGGAGAGAGTATAGCTCCCTGAGGGGTACCTCTGTCGGGACAACTGAAGATGTCGGACCTCGCGGAGCCTAATCCGATTGTGGCCGTGCGGTCGCTGAGGAAGGAGCGCACGTAGTTATAAATTCGCGTTCCGCAGTTCACCGCTTCCAGTCGCTCCAGAATAGTGTGGTGGTGGATGCTGTCGAAGGCCTTTTTGATGTCCGTGAAAGCACTAGGGACCGTAGTAGAGGCCATGCCACATATATTGAAACTCTAGAAGTCAGACCGCCTTAGCAACCACGTTTGAACGCAAGTGGCTGATAGGCTGCCTGTGACGCTCGACGCCCCTGCAACTGCCCTGAGAATACGTCGCCCTACCCCATACCTCCTCTTACGCTAACCTAACGTTAACCTAACCTAACGTTAACCTAATCAAACGTGGCCGAGACGAAAGGACAATAATCCTCTCGGCGTAACCGCAGTGAGAATGCGCCGCGCCACCCTAACGCCTTTTACGCTAACGTAACCTAACGTTAACCTAATTAAACGTGGCCGAGACGAAAAATAATAATCCTGTAGGCCTCAGCGCTGTAAGAATACGCCGCACCACCCTAACACAGGACGTCATGACACAGAGGAGACCAATCAGTAGGCCGGAAAGCTGTGACAGTATCTGCTAACGGCAGATGACCTTGACAATGAGCCATCAAAGGCTTCCGCCTTAATACGCCGCGCCACCTTAACGCCTTTTAAGCTAACGTAACCTAACCTAAGGTAAACTAAACCTAACTAAAGCCTAAGCCAACCTAACTTAACGTGGGCGAGACAAAAAACCAATATTCCTCACGGTGAGGCATCAGGAAGTGGCGTTGAACCGTGGTAGCTAAGGTGCTGTGCGTTAATTTCACTCAAAGGGGACCACTCAATAATGCTCCTGAATAGTCGCGGACAGCAGTATACGAAAATCCTGCCACGAGCGAAGATACTGCACCAGGAGAGCAGGCCGGGCCTCAACTACAGCCCCTACTGCTCCCCCGTAAAAATCAGTGATTTTGTTTTAGGTAGAGCACCGTAAAGGGGCAGATAGGTTTATTCGGCATCACTGACTTAGCACCAGCGCCGAAGGCGCGAGAAAATATCCATGAAGTACCTTCGAACACAATGATATATAAATGGGGCGTCTGTGCCCACGTGCATCACCGCGCGGGCAGCCAGCATGGGAACGTAAACAAACTCGACCCCACTCCGCAATGCCGGCATGTCTATATGGACAAACACGTACAACACGCGCTCAGAAACCTTCTCCGTAGTGCCTAGGCAGAGTCATATATTCGAGGAGCAAAAGCCCCGAGATTTCCTCTCTCGCGCCCGCTCTTACTCGCGCCTGCGCACAAACGACTGGCGATCCGTCAAACGAACGTCTCGGTTGGTCCAAGGAGGCCAAAGAAAAACCGCTGGAGGGGAAGGTTACGCAGCTTCTTAAAAGGAAATGTGAAGCCAATGCTTGCCCCTCCTTCCCCCGAAATAGAGCCTTGTCGGGTGCTGTCCGCTTACATATTAAGTGGTTTGGCTCTGTAATTGTAATGCTATAGGCTAATCAGGAAATAAAAGCTGGTTCTTCCCAACGAGAAGAGTAATTTCTTCGGAACATTGATGACGTACGTTCACCCCAATGCAATATGCCAGGATATTCAGATTTCCCTCTAAAACCAGTAATACAGAGAAACACGCAGATAAGTATTTGCCTGGTAAAGTAAGCCGTGAATAATCGAAGAGGTTGACTAACTCGTGGGAAGTGTGCTAAAAGAGCTTCTTCATCATGTTTAACGTTTATTTATAGTTTTACCGTGCCCCTCCAGTGCGGCTTCACCTTCGGGGCATAGCTTTCACTCTAACAGTTTTTCTTAAACCTCCTCAGAATGGTCAGACCATTTATCGAGGATAGCACTGCAGCACCCCTGACGACTGTTCACCGAATGAACTCCCTCGTGCGTGCGGCCCTCCAGAATGTATCCCCTCGTAAGCTTCCGCCTCACTCTCACCACTCGCGGCAAAGAGTGCAAATTTCAATTATTCGCTCGATATCTGCGTGTCATCAGAAATTTATAGCATTCAAAGCTAAAAGCAGATACGTTAGGAAAGAAAATGTTTGCTATTTCATTTGTCGTATATTGAAGGGTTCGATTGGGGGAAAGTGTAGGTGCAAAAATGCGCCGCATTTCATTTTATTTCCTTAAAGACCACGTAGTAGGGGTATTACATAAGGGGTGGGAATACAACATATACAAACAAGTGTTATAATGCATTCAATTCTGTAGATAAAAAGTTGTTACATCTTGAACAAATTGTGAGGAGCAGGTGATGGCAGCGATTTGATGTGGAAGGCCATTCCAGTCTTTAGATGCTCGGTAGAAAAATGAGGCTGAAAATGTATTTGTGCATGAATGTGCTTGTGCTACCTGCTGGGGATGGCCAATGCGTCGTGACCTGCGCGTTGGGGGAACAATGTATGGCGGTCGATTAAGCGTCGAATAGTAGAACCTGTGGAAGAGGGAAAGGGTGGCATTGCGGCGACGAAGGGATAGAAGCGATAAGGAAGATTGTTTTTTTTTTTTAAATATGATATGCTGACGTTGTAAGAGTATGTGGAATGAATATACCTGGTGGCGCGATTTAGCACTGCCTCGAGGGCATTGGCGATATATGCTTGATGCGGATCCCAGATGGCGGATGCGTATTCGAGTTTCGTTCGAGTTTCGCCGCATGTTCCCTATGCGCATTCGGCGTAGGATAGGACGACAATGCCCGAAAGAGGAGGCACGCTTTCGATGCAGCCGAGAAAGGCAGGGCAAGCGGCTCATGGCAACCTTGCAGATAGGCAGCTGGACAGTCACGGTATTGCAAAACTGCGATAGCACGTTGACAACAATACGCGGCTCTGGCGCGTTTCGTTCCGCAGCCTTCAATGCTTGAAACGCGGAAGCCGTGTGCAGCGCAGGGTGCGGTCGTGTTGTCATACACGGCTTTTTCTCAACATTGTTTTTTTTTTGCCTGCTGCTTTTTCCGCGTACCATGCTATCTCCGTTCATTGACTGCCGTCGAGCAAACTCGGGTAAAGCTCGTGCCAACGGAAACTGGGCACATCCTGCATTAGCACCACAGGACACAGACAGAAGCATAAACTAACTACTTGTTCTTTCTTTTTTTTGTCACTTTGCCCTCATTTACACGTGGCAGCCGTGGCAGGGTATCGAAACTGCGGCCGCGTGATCAGAAGCAGGATGCCTAGCAAATGATGAGCCAGCTCCGCAAATGTTGGTGTACTTCTGACGGTAACACCGTGTTACGCCTTAAGGCAACGTTTCGAATAAGTAAACCTCGGTCATACTGAAGCTGCTTTTTCCCTTTTTTTCCTTTACGTTCTAAAAAATGCCAGTGCTCTCGTCCCCCCCCCCCCCCCGCCTACCCCCCTACTACTTTCTGATAAGGTGACAAAGCAAACAATGTTTTTCACCCCGTCCCCTCTTTTCATCTCTATTGTGTTTTGATAAGTATGCTTCTATGTCTTACGTTCAGTTCTTTGTTTCTGTCTTTATCGCTCGCTTACTGCCTCGTTTTCGTACTCTTTATTTCGTTATCGCTCTATCTGTTTTCACAAGGAGCGCATCGGAATAACGCCTCAGTTGTTATTTCAACGCTGCGCAATGATTCGCCTTTCTTCTGCTTTCTTTTCGCATGCCGTGAAGGAAAGCGCCGCATTGCCGTAAGCGCTCAACAGATTAAACCACAAGGAATCTGCACAGCACGTGACAGCCAAGAATTGTCAATGGCGCTCTCTCCATCTGTGGCTCGCCGAGGAATGCGATTGCCGGGCGAGCCGGTTGTCGCTTCGAAAACGAAAAATTGGCTCCGCGATTTTGACCACTCGCTGAGCGCCTCACGACTGCCGTTGAAATTTGGGACGACGGCCGCCATCCTTTTCGAAACGCTGCCGGAACTGGGCAAATCGCATTCTCCGTTTGCTGTTTTTTTTTTATTACTGTCTTTCAGATAAACGTACTGAATGTGTCCAAAAATAAACGAGTGACTAGGCAAGCGCACGCGAAAGGACGTCAAGCTGACGTACGTTCTGGACTGATTTGACATGGGAAATGCGTAACCAGAGAAATTAAGCTGCCACGTGTCTGTGATTCTTGTTTTGTTCTTTTCCTTTTTAACGCAGCTTTATTTTCTCTCTCCTAACGCTGCATTGTTGTTCGCTGCATTTTGGCGACGGATTCTGCTGCCGATTTCGCACTTCCGACGCTTTATTTATGGTCATGGCGATGTTATTGAGGGCTACTCTACCTCCATTCTTTATTTTTAGGAAAGAGCATCAAACGACGACGACGATGATCATGACGGTGATGATGATGATGATGATTACGCTGACGATTTGATGACGATGACGACGACGATGATGATGATGATGACGATGATGATGCGCCTTGAAAGCATGGCTCACACCCACTTTGGGAGATAGACCAAGAGAGAGAGAGAGAGAAGAAACTTTTATTGTCGAGGTTGAAAGAAATTTTCTTTCCCAGCGCTGTGGGCTAGCGTGGCGTCTGCTTTGCCGCGACGCTATCAGCCCATTCCGCCAACCGTATCTGGTCTTGCCGGCTGGAAGTTTTCGTTTTCATCTCCCACTCTTCGTGTGAAGGAGCCCGCCTAAAAAGAATCGGGCGGGTGCACGCACAGTTAACGTCGTCGGAAAAATGAAATTCAAATGGTAACACTACGAATAATATAGAGAAAATACGGGGAATGCGGGAGATGGAAATTCAAGACGATGAGCAAAACGTGAACAAGGTGAGTGCAGGAGCCAACGTTTCCACGAGTGGACTTGTTTTCTTCAAGGCGACATATGCTTTCCTCGCCACAGTATGTATTAGTGGGGTTCTTCTAAAGGGGAGAGGGTGTGAGGCGGTTTTTTTCTAACCTTTCTTTTCCTTTTCTTTTTTTTCTTTGTCAGCCGGCGTGTCAGACGCCCTGGACACGCCGGCTAACGCGCATGTGTTGACAGACCAGGGAGGGGGGTCTGGCCTTGACGTTGTACGCAGCGTTCCTTTACTCTCAATTTGACACGCTGACACTTTTTCCCTCGTTTCCGCGTCCTCCCGCCTCACACCCCCTCCCCTTTAGAAGAACCCCCCCTATATATACTGTGGCGAGGAAAGCATATGTCGCCTTGAAGAAGGCAAGTCCACTTGTCGAAACGTTGGCTCCTGCATTCCCCTTGTTCACGTTTTACGAATAAGATAGTAGTACATAACTGAGAAGTGACACCACGTAAATGAGCAAGGTATTCATTTTTATTGTGTTCGTTGTTGTTGCTGCTGCTGCTATTATTACAGTAATATTATGTGCAGGAATTTTGAAGGTAGGCTTTTTTTTTCTTTGGAACGGGCCATACCCAAGTCTCGAACACTGCTATTCATTTGTTTAAAAAAGCAGAAACCGAGACAAACACAGAAATTAACACTGCACACGCAATAACATCAGAAACAAGTCAGAAACACACAAGTAGCACGTCGCGAAGATTAGCGCAGGAAGCTTGGCCTAGTTATTTGGAGCAGCCTCCAGACTACATTGAGAGAACTTTAGGTAAAAATGTGCCCCAACACTTTAAAAAATTACGCCGGGAGTCATCTCACGATGACTGTCGATGGTTCTGCGATTAGCATTCGAGCAATGCATCGATGCACCGTATTCCCGATATCCCGTTTATTTCACATCTGCATAGTCATTTCGAGACTTCCATTGCTTCGGCTGTATGCCACTAGTACTCCAGTATCATCCCACTTTGCTACGGCACTCGCTTGCCTAGGAGGGCCGCGAGCACGTCCGCACGACGATGACTGTATGCCGCCGACGGAATGGCGACAATAGAATGACCAAGAAGTAATGTTGTCAATGGGCCGGCAACGGCGGACATAAAAACAACCCTATGGCGACAAATGTATGTCGTGACGACAACTGCATCACGAAGCCTGTGTGACGACGATGGTGGGATGAAGACGGCGCGACGAGAGTCGGATGTGGGAGCTGGAGTAACGAAGATGGTATGCCCACGACGTCATGATGACGTCTGTATCACAACGAATGCACGACGGCCTGACGACGACGCAATGACGACGATGACATAGCAAGGGCGGAATACTCACTGCTGAATGACGACAGAAAAGTTGCGATAGAATGACGAAGAAGGATTGACGTCCATGTAACGACAAAGGCGCTGTGGTATAGACGACATGAGGACAATGGGATAACGTCACTGAAGTGATTACGATGGCATGACGGCTAGGGCATGACGGCATCGCGACAATGATATGACAAGGAATGCGTGACGATGACTGTATGAAGATGACACAATGATGACGATTATTTGGAAACGGCATGAGCCTAATGAGATGACGATGAGTATATGATGACAATGACGTGACGGTGACTGCATCACGAAGTTTGTATGACTGTAAATGCGTAACGATGACATCGTGACGAGAGTCTGCTGACGAAGCTGGAGTGACGATGGGGGAACGACCGCGACGGCATCAGGATGGTGGTGTGACAGCGAATGCATGATGACTGTACGACGAGGACGTCGTGATAGCAACGACAGGACGAGAGTCGGATGACACAGCTAGTATGGCGATGATACAACGAAGACGACGGCATCACAAGCACATTCCTATTGGCCTAATGCAGTCGACAACTCGCGAGACTGAGTCGGCGTGCCCTGACGAGAGTCATCACGGCGCTGTAGTGATGAAGATGGAACGACCACTACTGCATCACAGATCTCCACCTAGTGGCCCAACATAGCAGACAATGGGGCCCCTAGCTTTGAGTAAGAGGACGAACGTACGGACGAACGGACGCACGGGTTCGAAATGGCTGAAGTAGGCAAGAAATGCTAATCGCAATGATAATTGAAATGCTTAACACTGAAATGGAACTAGAACTGCCCGAAACTGGCACTCAGAGGCATTCGATGGCATCGCTATCGACTAAGATGTTGGCACTGCTGGTGCTCCTCTGCTTATCGCGGCACAAGCACGGTTCAAGGCACTCAGCTGACTTATAAAAGGCGTCCGCCAATAAGGTTGAAGCAGTGGTTCCATATGCAGAGCCGCTTTTAGTCTCATCGAGAGTATTTTATAGGTATGTGTAAATTGCAAATTAAATTGTAAAGTTTTAGAGGCCGAAACCATGACCAGGCGCGCCGCAGTGAGAGGGTCCGGAAAAATTTTGACCACCTCGGTTTCTTCAACGTCCAGCCAATGCCCGGTACGCGGGCTCGTTTGCATTTCGCCCCCATCGAAATGCGGCCGCCATGGCGGGGACTCGAACCCGCGACCTTGTGCTTAGCAGCGCAATGCCATAGCCACTACGGCGAGTAAGAATATGCTCCCCTGAAGCATCGGGGCTGTGGCAGAAAGTAAAGTTCGGGGACTTCTATCCTTTAATGCGACACAAAAACTGAAACGTGTGAGCTACGTCCAAGCGCAGATGACGGAAACTCGTAACGAACGTACGCTCGACTTTTTGGTTGGTTGAGGACAGCACGGAATGGGGCCTACTCTGTGCAACAGTGACGAGGCTGCCAGTGGAACGAACCACACGTGTTTGCAGAGTGTGTGCCGCAGGAATTCGAAGAGCAGTATTGACATGATAAAGCGAATGCAACGAGGCACAAGGTACTTAAAGCGCACATTGCAGTTGCGAATCTGCCAGCCTTCTCGTAATTTGGACAGCAACCGCATTAGGGCTTCTATTCATTTTTACAGTGAGTGTGTGACTGAAGAAAACATTATATAAAACTAAATTTTAGGAGAAGCCCACAGCATGCGAAATTTCCACAGGTTTGAAAGCAATTTTAGAAGGTAAAAAATTGTCATGCCAGCGAAAACCATAAACCAAGCGCAAAATTACACGGTGAAAAGCCAATTATGAAGAAAATAAAAGGTTGGAGGACCGCAGCGGCTCCCTTAAACTAGTGTAGCGCATTGTGTACATAGTACGGCGTAAATGGGACCTGATAACGTCTTGAGTAAGCACGATGCTTTGGCGGCAGGAAATTTGCCTGCGTAGCCCCGTTTCCAGCAGCTCAGTCCACAAACACGAACTTCGCTTGCTGCCGTAAGCATCGATCGGGCGCAAGACCGAGCCAGTCGACTTCATTTAGCTCTTGTCGGGCGTCAACGCGCATTCAAGGGAGGAAATATCGGGTCTCCAGAAATTTTATTAATCTTTAACCGGGCACACTAAAAACCGAATCTGGTTATAAGAGCGGGTAGCGAAACACCACCCGAAATTAAGTTCTTAATACGGCAAAAGGCATGGGTGCGAAAACGATAATGCACGTTAAAGATATGTATATTGACAAATTTTTTTTTTCGAAAGGCCGGCCTTGTGTTTAAGTAATATTATCGTTGACCATTCGGAACGTAAACTACCATCAGCCATTTTAATTTATGCAAACCACGGTGGATTACCATGTGCATTCCGGAAAGGCTGCTCGAGAAACTATTTTATTATTCCTTATTTTTTATTCGAATCCCGAAGATTAACCTCCCGAAGGAACACTAGGGCTGTGAGGTGCACGCCGCAGCAGAGGCGTGCAGATTAATTTTGATCCCGTGGGCTTCTCCAACGTGCATATGAAGCCCTCCACTTACAAAACCTCTTTTGCGGTTTGCTCCCGTATTTATGCTCCTGCCACTTTGGTGGGGCTAGTCTCCCGGCCCCCGCCCCCGCTTGGCACCAGCAAGGACATTTAATAAAGTTTTCTCTCTCTGCCACTTTCGGGAATCCAAACCGCGGCCTTGTGCTCAGCTGCCAAACCGCAGTGGCCACCGAGTCAGCGCGGCGCACGATCCTCATTGAAACTTGGACAACCTCGAGGCACACTCGCGCCGTCGCCGTCGTGCTGTCGCGATATCGACGCGCATGCGCGGCCCGCGCGTGATGGGTTAGCAGGTCTCCAGAGACGCCAGATAGGCGCCGTTCGTTTTTGACTGAAAAAAAAAATGGGAGGCTAATCAAGGTTAAGCCGCATACACCGCATACACGCCCGGCGCAAAGACGCTGGCGCGGTTGCGGGCACAGAGACTGACGCGACGGCGGGCGCGCGCCGCTTCATCCCTCGCGTGACGTCATATATCACGTGATGCAGCGATGGTGACGCCGCCGCCGCGTCGCGCGCGACGGCGCGAACCGAAGCGTGGAGGCCTCCGCCGGGCAACGTCCGACGGCGCGATATGAGGCCCCATCTGCAGCCGGTGTGACGTCATCACGTGACGTCACATCATGTGATCTCACTTCAGGGTCAATGGTGGCCACCGCCGGGAGGCGACCAACGGCGCGATATGAGGCCCCATCTGCAGCCTGTGTGACGTCATCACGTGACGTCATGTCACGTGACCCGACTTCAGGGTCAATGGTGGCCACCGCCGGGCGTCGCGCGAAGGCCCGAAACCTACGTTAATATGCTTCGTATAAAAATAAAACGAGGAAGCGAAATGAACGCATCCTCACGCCTCCGCTCAATCGACTCCGCAACGGAGCCACAGTAACGTTCTCGTTCCCACGGCTGGCGTGGGCGCTGTGTGCAACACGTACTAGCGTTGGTGCGTCGCAGCTGCGTGCTTGTATAGCACACCGTGTTACCTGAAGTTCTTTGTGCGGCGGAACGGACGGTACCGTTCAAGCTGCAAACTTCGTTGGCGGCGCTCCTTGTCACGACAGCGTTGTGAGGTGTCCAACAGCTGCCGGTGCGCTACTTCGGCGGCCTGTAGCAGCAGTTGCTCTCTCGCCACCAACACGTCGCCCTAGCGTACGCTTAGAAGACCGCCTGAGGAGCTTCGGCTCAAAAACTAAACCTTGCTATTGCTTTCAATACATTGCCCCTGTCGTGCAAAATAGCCTTTTTTTTTTGCAACGTCGATCAAACGGAAAATGGCGTGGACGCTGTGCAAATAATACTGCGCGCTTAAATTTTATTTTACGCTGTTCTCGCCTCCAACAATGTTTTTGTTTTTTTTTACAACTTGCCTACGTCTGTTTGCTTTGCCTTGCAGGGAAATTCACGCCCGCGGAGTTTCTGATGTCATTTCGATGTTTTTTCTCTTTATTGACGCCGCAGAACGTTACGCCACCGCCCCGTCTATATTAAGTTAGGCTCCTCAGCTTGACTTTCAAGAAAGGATGAAAACACCACCTTGCCAAATCAAAAGAAGTGCGTCCTGCCTGGAGTCCTTCCCACCTGCCACGCAGTGCCAGCACTTTGGGCATGCGCATGTGCGTTTACCTCCGACAAAGAAGAAAAGAAATACAAAATAACGATAGGACCTTGTTCATCATGACGCGTCGCCTGTAGACAAAAAAACTGCATTTTCTTTTCTTTTTTTTTTCTTCGCGACCCCACTCAGCACTGCTCCACGCATGCAGTACGTACAGCGCGTCTTCCAGATTACTCGACTCCGCGCCCAGTCCGTTCACAGCTAACCTAATTAGTACGGGACCCATTAGCGCTTCGGCAAAGTCTATCGCCCGCTGCGAGAAAACAGCAGTAGAGACGTGGAGAGGGAGGAGGGGAAGCGGGAGGGTCGATGGAAGTACGGCCTTGTAAACCCGCCGCTGGATGTTGCCTAACACGATAATCTGGCGACAAAAAGCAACTAGGCAGGGACAGAGGGGACAGGCAGGAGAAGGGGCAAGTCACGTGGGCCGCGCGGGACCAGCATTGATCTCCTCCGAACTTCTAAACGGTTCTTCGAACACGAACACGTGAACACTGTGAGGAAAAACAGCGAGGAGTGCGTAAACAAACACGGCGCGCTGCGTTAATTTGTACGTTCCTTTTTCTTCCTCAGTCGTTGCGTTTTAAAGCGTTTAGCTTTGTTCGGGAACTAACCGCTATTTTCTAGGGTCTAACCGCTTTCGCGGGCCAATCTCGAAGATAGTGCAGTATAACAAAGTAGTAAGAAACAGCACAGTGGTAGAGTGGTTAGAGGGGGACTCTCGCGCTCTTTCTCCGGGACAGCTAGTGTTTGAGACGCCGTTGCTGAGATGGCGTGCGTTTCGCCGAACACACAGACGATGTCGTTGGAGACGCTGCACCTCTGCAGTGGTCGGCCAGAGGGAGTCACAAACACATCGATGATTCTGAACTAGTCCTCGAGGATATGGTGCCCGAAGAACCTATTGGCGCCAGCGTACGCATAAGGAACGGTGGCAAAGGAAGCCCCGCACGTAACACATAGTGCAACGTGGTGCTACGAACAACCACTTCCAAACACACGCTAAACGCATACTTCGACAGCAACTGAATTTGGTTCCTCATACTTTTAGAGCGCAGTTCTTATACCCCTGTCACACGGGAAGATTTAATGTCATTCGAATCGAATGGCATTCGCATGTAATCCCACTAATCGGGATTTACGCGGGAAAACTTAATGTCATTCGAATGGAATGACATTTGCCATCGAATGAGTTAGGGAAACTCATTCGCATTCGATTTCGAACCGAAATACTCTTGATCCCAGATAGACAACAGCGACACGCAACGCGAAAAAATAATGCGTTCATCAGGAAGGTCAGAATATATTTTTTAGACTTATAAAAAGGCATAATTATTTTTGCCGCGATGATATTTTCCCTGCGGGCTGGGCTCAACCGTTATTGTTCTTTGCATCAGGAGTCTGTCGCGGCGGTCGGCCACATTGGATGTGTTGATCGAAGTGCTTTTAGTTGTGAATAATTGGCGTCAAAATGTTTTCGTCCGTTTTAAAAGTACTCGCAAAAGGTCTTAAACAGCTTTAATGGGCACAAAATTTCGTTGAATTTCAAAATTTTCGTTTCAGGTCGTCATTGCTATCATTTGCGAATTCCGTTATATTTTACTGTGTAGCACCGCAAGAGACCGAATGGCATTCGATGCATCGAATGCCATTCGATTCCAATGACATTACATCTTCCCGTGTGACAGGGGTATTAGGCGCCAGTTCCTGCGTTGAGCGTCGGCGTGCCTCGGCGTCGTCCCTCGGCGTCGTCCCTCGGCGTAACCGAGCGAACAGGCACAGCGAAATGTGGAAGCGAACGCGGAGCGCAGCGGGGAGGAGGAGGAAAGTGGAGGAAAGTGGAGGAAAGGAGGAAAGTGGAGGAGGAGGCTACAGTGAAAGCATGAGGCGGAAAGTGGAGGAGCAGAGTTTGGCGAAAGGGTGAGGTGGAAAGCAGGGTGCCGCACGAGGCTACGAGCGGCGCCATAGTATTTTTAATCTGATTGCATATTTGACTCAATATATCCCGAAATCAAAACACGTGTAGAGCTGCACTCAAATTTCGCATTAGAGAGTCTCATGATCATCGGTATCTTTTTTTTTCCTTTTACCTTTCAGTCGCCTAACAACATGCCCTCAGCGGCGCATCTGCCAATTTTATTTCTGTATTAACAAGTAGCAGGAATAGCAGGACAAAGTATACGCGGTTATCGCGGTAATCTTCATAAAGGTGCACATTTTTAGTTGTAACGGCAGCATTTGTGATCTACCTCGATGTAGTGAACATGATTCTCTCATTTTAACGACAAAAAGGAGCAGCCGGTGGCGTATAAGTGGGCTATATATGTCATATCGTTCGCATAATGTGGGATAAATGCCTGTGGCAAGAACACGAAGGCGAAAAAAACCATCCGACTAAGTAACTCAGTAAATCTCATACATTTGTACGTTAAAATGCGCCTCTCCTGTATTTCATATATGGTATGGCCCATACATGAAGAATTCGCAGTGATGTGTGCACTTGACAAAATAAAGGAACCCTTTCTCGTCGAATTATTCCGTTCTGTCAGAGCCGCAATGTTTGTGCTCCACCAATTGTTTCATTTGGTATGAACGGACGGTAAAGGTATGTGACTCACTCGCGCTCTTATTGGCTGAGCCCAAGGTAAGCACGTTTCACCACACTTGCAGAAGGAACTGTATGGCGCGCAACAATATTTTATTTCAATTTTTTTCAGACTTCCACCAATTTCGTGCTTGTTTTGACGACGAGTTGTGGTTCGGCGTGATTTGTTTTTTTTTTTTCTTGCTTGCTTCACTGGAACGTTAGATGCCCTGCTTACCGCCTGTACATCAAAAAGATTGCGTCATTGCGGCGCCAAATCTGAGCAGCATGTGTCCCTTCCACAGTTGTGTCCTCTGTCGCCTCTCTGTACGCACAATTCTCTCGCGCCGTTCTGAAGTACAAACCAAGTCACCAGCTCACCAAACTTTTCATTGTACTACTTTCCAGCAACATTACTGACAGGGTACTCTTTTGATCCAGAAACTCGAAGCGTTTCGGTGTAACAAAGACCAACACGGTTTAACGCAACAGTCAACACGTCCTATTGGTCAACTTTACGCAATATTTACTCATGACGTGAAAACGAGAGATACGTACCCCGCGCGTTCGGAGATGAAATATCCCAGTATGGTTCCGAGTGCGTAACGCGAATGTTTGAGCGTCAGTTGTGGCGTGCGGCTGGGCATTTTCGCTCGCGACATAGAGCTCACCGCACTGCTTGCGGCTGTGAAGGGGCCGCTTCGTCAATTCAAATTCAAGGGACGTTTTGTATAGCGTTCTCGTTTCGGCCTTGCACTCCTCTCTGATGCCCGAGCGCTCGCCCTACTTCTAACCACACCCCGGCGTGCCCGAAGGTGCTGTCAGGACGAGGCCACAACGACAATGGAATGACGAGTCCGAAATGATTAAAATATTGCAACGATGACAGCTCAACGATGACGGCTGATGGCATGATGACAGTGGGACGACGCTGAGCGTACGATGACGATAACATAAAGACGACTGTACGACAACGACCGTGTGAGTACAATGACGGGACGACAATGTCGTGATGAAAACGGCATGCTCACGATGAATTACTGCGGGACGGCTGTATGACGTCGATGGCATGACAATGACGTCATAGTCACGATTTGATGACGTCGATAGAGTGACAAAGATGGTAAGACGACGACGGCATTAGAACAATGGAACATGTTGAGTGCATAGCGATGAATGTACCATGACCACCGCGTGACCACGAAGACGTGACGGCGACGGCTTGAAGATGGCTGTATGACGTGAAGCTGTTCCCGGTGTTTGCCGTGCATGTGAGAACATGCAAGGCAGACACCGTACACTGTAAAATAATCTGCACACTTAAAGGTGAATAAGAGAGTAAATTGTTTTTACAGAGTAGAAATATCAACCGAGGAATCCGAAGCGTCCCTGCCGGCTGATAACAAAGGCGAGGACATTGTCACGGAGCCGCTAGACCAAGTGGCGCCCAGCGTTATGCAGTTGATAATGCCGGCACAATGTTTGGGCCGCTTGCTTGAAAACTCTGACTCGAGAACTTTCGAGCGAGCTGGGTAAAACGCGCATAAACCAATGCTTTCGACGGCGCAAGTACAATAAACCTTTATTTTACGTGTTTTTAGGGGGGATTCTCATACTTGGGTCACCCTCAAATAAGGTTTTTCTTTTATGTAATAACTTTTCTTGAGAGAAGTTTTTGAAACGAGAGCCGCTTTTATTTTATTTATTTCTTTATTATTTTTCCTTCGGGTTCGTCTGAGCGAAGATTATTGTACTCCGGTGATTACTTCGTCCAGACTAGGATCTAACCAATCGCAGGGTCAGACGTTCACAAGAAGAAAACTAAGAGCCACGCCTTGACCCTCCAGATTGCTCGCCTGACTGTGCAACACGAGAACGGGCTCGAGAACGGGCTCGAGAACGACCTCGGCGCTCAGCCTAAGCGTCCCTGACGAGAAGGGGAACGTGGCTCTACGCCACGCGCACGTTCAGATTCGTATGCGCTACGGCTGGCTGCACTCGCGTTGATGGAACGGTATTTAACACCCAACGCACCTCGGCAACAACTTAACTAATCCGCTCCGAGTTTTTCTGCGCGCATTTGCTCTTCTAGAAAAGTTCATTTACTACCCAGAAAAGTGTGTTCTCGCGCATGTCAATTCGTACTGGTTGGTTTTCTCTTTTGTTTGGTTCCTTTTCGTTTACTTTTCCTTTTTCTTTTTTGGTGCCGGGTCAGTTCTTTAGTTTCGTACCTATCCATCAATGCTTACCCGGTGTGCCTTTTCGTAGGCTCCCTAAAACCCAAAATGTGCCTGTGACGTCCATGTTTCAAAATTCCGCGACCATTAATATTGCGCATTGGCGCCGACACAAGCACCGGCCGTCTGTGCAACTCGCGATGGTCTCAAAAAATACTGCCCTGTTATAGCCGCGATGCTATAATTTATTTATTTATTTTATTCTATGTCTACTATTCATAGAATATACACGACTCACGCGCCAGTCTAAGACGCCATATCATCTCCTTTCTTGCCTACAAAGACGCTAAAAAAAAGCTGCGACAATTCTTCAAACCGCACGAGCCAGATCTCTCAACCGAACAACCCACTTCGTTTTGGACTGCAAGCAATCATATCGAAGAATCGCTGAATAGGGCGACTTGTCAAGAACACGTATTCCATTGAAGAAGCGGTATTGAGTAGCATGCAGCACATGCTTCCCGTCTCTAAATCTCATCTCCCAGCGAAATGTACACATCTACAGTGAAAAAGAAAGGAGCCAGGCAATTTCGGCCCGTGTTTCGATCAATTCGTTGACTCGGATGAGCTCACCACAAAAAACAAAAACAAAAATGAAACAAAGAAGGAAAAACGAGATACCAGTTTTGTATCATGGAAGAAGTTAAAGTTATTTTTATACACAGCAAGCGTGTTCAAGACATCGATAAGTGGCGAAGACCGATGGATCATTCAATATTCAATCTTCATGCGTTCCTATACGAAAATTGTGGTTACACCCCAAGCTTCTTTCGTGATACGAGTCTGTTTCGCTCAGGAGAAGCAGTTCGTATTCATCAGCGCTCTAAACCTAGTTAGTTGGGACGGCCTGAGGCGACACCTTCGTCATTGATAAAACACAGTAGAATAACGCGATTGAAGTCTAATTATTCTGTTACGCAGTTTGATATGCCAGAGTTATTCGTGCAGTTTCGGGGCTAGCTTGCATATTCCAATTAGTTCATTTCGAACTGCGCACTTGCGCCTATGTTCTACCGGTGTCGGATAAGAAGATGATCTCACCTAGCTGCTCCGCGATATTGAATACAAATATCCTGATGCGCAATGATTAAGGAGAATAGATTATTGAGCGTTTGTCACATATGCTGTTAGGTACGCATTACACTGAGTAAATCAGGAGATATCTACTAGCATAGCGAAGGCACAGAAGGATGGCAAGCTTTTCGGAGGCGTTCTTGGTTGTGCGGGGCAGTATTGCAATTGCTAAGCTGAGCAAGGGGAGTGAGAGCGAAAAGTGAAGGCGGGAAGGGGGGGCGGGGGGGGGCGGGGGGCGGGCGGGGGGGGGGGCGTAGAAGGCATGGCGATGAAGACATTGCATTCAATGCTGTTCATATATAAAGAACGCTCATTATTGAAATGCAGAAACTTCTGCTGGTGTGTACATAGCCGCCTGCATTCTATACTCTGCGTGGGGACTGAAATTGGGGACAAAAAAGGTCTATAGGAGGAGAACTGCGAGAAAAGAGGAAGAAAGGATGAGAAAATATATGCTCGTGCTTGCTTGTGGTGTGATTAATTTTTTTTTTTAATCGGCAAGTTATCATAGGCTAGCGCTTGGCGTTCTCGGTTGCGGCTGTAATTCTTCTATTCACTGCTTCCGTACACGCTTCCTAGTCAATGGAGCTTATCTGTACTGTTTCTTTTTTTTTTTGCCGCACCTGAGTAATACAAACTGATACAATTGGACAGGGGCAATTTGACCCTGTTTACACATCAGTGCGCTAACTAAATCACTTGGAAGTGCACTCACTCTCTTAGAAAAAAAAAAAGTTGGTAAAATGGTAGTAACGGGTGCAATTAGCAAACTTACCACCCATAATTACGTGATTGCTATCTGTTTACCACCCTCGATAATTCAAACTTAGTAAGCACTGTCTTTAGTTAGCTGTCACTATGTTGCACAGATCAGTTAGTAAAAGGTAATACCTCGTCTCACCCGTGCCCTGTTATGCTAGGTAGCGGCGGTCTTAATGCAAAGCGCAAACAAGCTATAGCTTTTTATCATTCTGTTTAATTATAATAGCCACATTCTGGGTAGTGGAGCACGCACGTGCACGCTGTACTTTATGGTAATAAAGTTTTCTAGCATTGGTTTGCTTATCAAAATACATAGGCGTCCATCGCTACAACTTGTGCTCCTTGAGGGTACGGCTTTACTTATTTACCTATGAGGCCGTCCATAGAAACATGTCGCGTATAGTGTCGTAATTGTATTCTGTGATGCGTTGTTCTGCTTTGTCGTTTGTTCCTTTCTGTGCAAGTGCAGCTTGCTACACGACAGCTGTTGTCCCTGTCATGACCATTACGTGCCATTAGTCGATGGTGTTGTAATTATCACTATACCGTATGTCCATGTGAACTTCGTTACGCTTTTAGAAAAGGAGCGACTTGATTATTTATTGGCAATGGAAATGCCACTTGTAAACAAAACAGGCCGCACCAATTTATTTGGGTAAGATTGCCACTATATAACAGTGCCCATTACAATCTATGGTTCTTAACTGACTACCTGTGCTAGTCGTATACATCACCTCCTTTGGGTAGCAAATGCAACTAGCGTCGTCGTTAGTAATGACCCTTACTAGAATCTCCGTTACCATTATGATAAACAATTTCTAGCTTTTAGTTAGTAACAGGCACGAACATTTTTTTTCGGAGACTGTAGCTTGATACGAAGCAGATGTCAATACGACTTGTGACCTTCGAGCTGTCCAAGAAGGTATAACACTACCATAGTATCAGCGGCTCAACGCAGTTCTTGGTTATCGAATGCTGAGCAGCCTTTCCACAGAAGGTAATTCAAAGCAGCACAAAAAGAATAGAGGCAACCGAAACACTTTTATACGTGTAAATAGGCTTTTTACTAGCCAGTTAGAATCACTAAATGGAAATATAAAGAAATGGAACCCGTTTGGCTTATCACTCAGAGGGCCTGATGAACCGCCAAAGATCGTGGTCTATACATGGATGCAGAACATGGTGATATAGATCGAAGTGCATTCTCACGGATTACACAAGGTCCCCGATTCCTGCAGTTGCTTGAATGAATGGACCGTTTCTTGATTAAACGACCCCTTCAGCCACCGCTACTTCGACTAGATTAGACTGACAACACCCGCACGCTCCCACCCCTTCGAGAGGTAGAAGATCAGTGTCATTTGCCTCTGAACAAGAACTGTGCTTGTTAAATGATGGAAGCCCCACCTTTCTGCGTGGAACTACCTACTGTAGCTGCCTGGACCTCACCTTTGTTTCACGCTCCTTCACTAGAAAGGTCAGGTGGTTTCCGGATATTTAAACACCGGGGAAGTGACCACCTAACCACTTATCTTAGGATTGAAGGGTTGCCGGACTCCAAGTTGGCTGGCGCCACACAATGTATACACTGGCCGACGTTCAAATCAATTGTCGAAGACGGCTGTCGCAATGACTTCTCCTCCAGCCTAGAGGTCGTCATAAAGAGTGCCCTGGGGGCTGCCAATCATTCGCTTCCGAGAACGTATACACGCACCGATTACGACATTGAGCTAGAGAAGCTTCGTGCAATTCGTCGCCGTGCAGAGCGGAGGTACAGGCGCACGAAGTCTGCACATGACTCGAGGTTGGCCAGAAGAACTCAAAAGAAAATTCAGCGTCGCATGTACAAACTCCCATCGCAAAGATGGAAGTCATTCTGCGAGTCTTTGGATCCACGAAAACCTTTGTCTCACACATGGAGGACTGTACGTGGTCTCCGTGGAACCCTTCAGCAGCGCCACCCTTTTAAATCTTTGGCCCTTCACCGACAATGCAGCGAGATTGATGTAGCGGAAGCTTTCTGCAGGAGGATTGCTGGCGAAACTAGTTCCGCTGGAACATCGATGCTCCACCACTCACCGATTTCACGCAACCCCCGCATGGATAGTCCTTTCTCCATGGAGGAACTCGAAGCTGCACTGGCCTTGTGCAAGCGTTCATCTTCACCAGGACCCGACGGTATAACCTACCGTGCCCTATGTAATCTTGGCGAAGAGGCTCGGAAAGTGCTCCTGCTCTTGTTCAACAGCTCTTGGCAGACATGTATGGTTCCCCAGAAATGGAAGACCAGTCGCCTAATTACACTGCTCAAGCCTGGCAAGTCACCTGTAGACATTGCGTCATACCGACCAATTCCGCTTTCCAGTTGCATCGGAAAACTAATGGAGAGCATAATTCTAGCACGGCTAGAACGGTAACTCGAACATTATCAGGTATATCTAGATTCAGTGGCCGGTTACTGGCGTGGCCGTTTTTCCATAGACAACGTTATCGACTTGGTGACGTACGTCGAGCACCAGAAGTCCTGCAAAAGATTATCTGCTGCTCTGTTTCTGAATTTTAAAGGAGCGTACGACAACGTAACGCACGAAGCGATTTCCAACGCCTTATAGGCAGTAGGACTTGGCGGCAAAGTCTCTTTTTGGATAAGTAGCTATCTAAATAAGGGATTCTTTTTCATACTTACCGAGGGTGGCCCGACCTCCCCGCATAACAGTAACCATGGGGTGCCTCAGGGTGGAGTACTGAGCACAACGCTCTTCAGTCTAACACTCATTGGCCTTGCCGACATCCTGCCATGCACTGTTAAACTCTCCATCTATATCGACGACATTTGCATTTGGACGTCGGGTGTGACGCGACTACAACTTCGCGAGCGGCTTCAGAAGGCAGCCACTTTAGCATCATCCTACCTTCGAGAACAAGGACTTCATATATCATACGAAAAGTGGGCAGTGGTGGAGTTTACCAGGGAATTAATGTCTCCATACGTGATATTCGTCAACAGACAACTGATGTCCTACAGCACGAGTCACAAATTTTTGGGGGTGGTCATTGACAAAAATCTCTCCTGGACCCCTCATGTGAATTATGTGAGAAAACGCCTGACAGGAATTTGCCATATGTTCAAGTTCCTTGCAGGAAAGACCTGAGGAGTGCCAATACGATCCATGGTGCAACTGTACATCAACATCATCATCATCATCTGCCTGGTTACGCCCACTGCAGGGCAAAGGCCTCTCCCATACTTCTCCAACAACCCCGGTCATGTAGTAATTGTGGCCATGCCGTCCCTGCAAACTTCTTAATCTCATCCGCCCACCTAACTTTCTGCCACCCCTTGCTACGCTTCCTTTCCCTTGGAATCTAGTCCGTAACCCTTAATGACCATCGGTTATCTTGCCTCCTCATTACATGTCCTGCCCATGCCCATTTCTTTTTCTTGATTTCAACTAAGATGTCATTAACTCGCGTTTGTTCCCTCACCCAATCTGCTCTTTTCTTATCCCTTAACGTTACACCTAACATTCTTCTTTCCATAGCTCGTTGCGTCGTCCTCAATTTGAGTAGAACCCTTTTCGTAAGCCTCCAGGTTTCTGCCCCGTAGGTGAGTACTGGTAAGACACAGCTATTATACACTTTTCTCTTGAGGGATAATGGCAACCTGCTGTTCATGAACTGAGAATGCCTGCCAAACGCACCCCAGCCCATTCTTATCCTTCTGATTATTTCCGTCTCATGATCCGTATCCGCCGTCACTACCTGCCCTAAGTAGATGTATTCCCTTACCACTTCCAGTGCCTCGCTACCTATTGTAAATTGCTGTTCCCTTCAGAGACTGTTAAACATTACTTTAGTTTTCTGCAGATTAATTTTTAGACCCACTCTTCTGCTTTGCCTCTCCAGGCCAGTGAGCATGCATTGCAATTGGTCTCCTGAGTTACTAAGCAAGGCAACATCATCAGCGAATCGCAAGTTACTAAGGTATTCTCCATTAACTTTTATCCCCAATTCTTCCCAATCCAGGTCTCTGAATACCTCCTGTAAACAGGCTGTGAATAGCATTGGAGAGATTGTATCTCCCTACCTGAAGCCTTTCTTTATTGGGATTTTGTTGCTTTCTTTATGGAAGACTACGGTGGCTGCGGAGCCGCTATAGATATCTTTCAGTATTTTTACATACGGCTCATCTACACCCTGGTTCCGCAATGCCTCCATGACTGCTGAGGTTTCCACAGAATCAAACGCTTTCTCGTAATCAATGAAAGCTATATATAAGGGTTGGTTATATTCCGCACATTTCTCTATCACCTGATTGATAGTGTGCATATGGTCTATGGTTGAGTAACCTTTACGGAATCCTGCCTGGTCCTTTGCTTGACAGAAGTCTAAGGTGTTCCTGATTCTATTTGCGATTACCTTAGTAAATAGTTTGTAGGCAACGGACAGTAAGCTGATCGGTCTATAATTTTTCAAGTCTTTGGCGTCCCCTTTCTTATGGATTAGGATTATGTTAGCGGTCTTCCAAGATTCCGGTATGCTCGAGGTCATGAGGCATTGCGTATACAGGATGGCCAGTTTCTCTAGAACAATCTGCCCACCATCCTTCAACAAATCTGCTGTTATCTGATCCTCCCCAGCTGCCTTCCCCCTTTGCATATCTCCCAAGGCTTTCTTTACTTCTTCCGGGGTTACCTGTGGGATTTCGAATTGCGCGAGACTGTTTTCTCTTCCATTATCGTCGTGGGTGCCACTGGTACTGTATAAATCTCTATAGAACTCCTCAGCCACTTGAACTGTCTCATCCATATTAGTAATGATATTGCCGGCTTTGTCTCTTAACGCATACATCTGATTCTTGCCAATTCCTAGTTTCTTCTTCACTGTTTTTAGGCTTCCTCCGTTCCTGAGGGCATGTTCAATTCTATCCATATTATACTTCCTTGTGTCAGCTGTCTTACGCTTGTTGATTAACTTCGAAAGTTCTGCCAGTTCTATTCTAGCTGTAGGGTTAGAGGCTTTCATACACTGGCATTTCTTGATGAGATCTTTCGTCTCCTGCTATAATTTACTGGTAACCTGCCTAACGGAGTTACCACCGACTTCCATTGCGCACTCCTTAATGATGCCCACAAGATTGTCGTTCATTTCTTCAACACTAAGGTCATCTTCCTGAGTTAAAGCCGAATACCTGTTCTGTAGCTTGATCTGGAATTCCTCTATTTTCGCTCTTAGCGCTAACTCATTATTCGGCTTCTTATGTACCAGTTTCTTCCGTTCCCTTCTCAGGTCTAGGCTAATTCGAGTTCTTACCATCCTGTGGTCACTGCAGCGCACCGGGATCAGGCCACACTCCGTGCCTGTTTATGCAGTTTTATCAACACGCGGATTATTTTTTAATCCGGTGGAAAATTGCCGGCACCGGGATTCGAACCACGGACCTCTTGCACGTGAGGCGAGTGTTCTACCTCTACGACACTGCTGCACCGCGGCTACGCGGTGCAGCGTAGCGGTGCATCCTTACGCGGCTAGGTATTCAATGTGCACTCCACGTGGCTTTGCATACGGTGTACGTACATTGTGCATACGCTGCACATGCACTGTACATACACATGGATACACATATCGCTACAGGTGATTCTTAAGCTCAAAGTATCGTGTGTCTGAGCTGAATTCGAAGTGTCTCATGCGAACACAGCAGTTTAAGAAACAGGCATCCAACTTTGCTACTGCTTCACTACGCGAGACGAGCTCTTGGGAAGGACACGACATACTGTACGGCAGTTGTTTCGAGCTGCGGCGAGTTTTGTCTTGCTTGTGGGAGACAATATGTGCAAGGATATTTCTTGAAACGCTGCTACGTCAAGCTTTGGTCAGGCCGTCGTAAGCATATCTCAGTATCTCCTCAGGTGTCCCCGATTATGCCACAAAACATACCACCCTGAACACTGCCCCCACTGCAAACCATGCCATATAATCTTGAAACAACAAGACAATGCCACAAGCAGTGACCTGCCAGACTGCTCTTGAATATATGCCCAAATATTACGCAGCTGACAACACACGTTTTCATGGATGGCTCGTCAACTCAACATGGCTCATCATGCGTTCTTTTTGTGCCAAAACCGTGATTCTCACTTCCTCTTGAGTGAGCAGCATGACCTATGTCAGCTGAGCTGTAAGTGATAAGAAGGACCTTATGTCTGTGCTTCGACAGCCGACACCAAGGAGCCGAGGGACAGTCACGCATTTCAAAGCAGCCCTACAAGGTCTGTGCAACAGGCACAGGCGATGTAGCCACCACACTGGTGGCTACATTGTGACATTGCCTATTTCTTCACCCCAATATGAACATTGCTGGGCATTGCATCACTCTCCAGTGGACACCTGGCCACGCTGGTATTTCGGGAAACGAAAAAGCGGATGATGCTGCATAAAATATACTTGAATACCGAAATTTTAGAAAAATATTTTTTACAGAAGCACACGCTTCGACCACGGCAAAAAAATATGCTTATGAAGGCAAAGATTATCTCTGGAATCTGCAGCTTCAACAGCATAACTTTCCGAGATCCATTGACCTTGCAGTAACATCAAGAGTTCCAAGACCATTTGTCCGCGGTTTAGAGACGTTGTACCATCGGGTTTGACTGAAGGTGGCACGTACGAACAATTATCGCTATCACAGACGGCGTACCACCGATCCCTACAATGATAAATGAGGCGGCTTGGAGGCAGTGGAGACTCATCATCATCATCAGCCTATTTTATGTCCACTGCAGGACGAAGACCTCTCCCTGTGATTTCCGATTACCCCTGTACTGCGCCAACCGCTTCCATCTAGCACCTGCTAATTTTTTCATTTCCTCACCCCAGCTAGTCCTCTGCCGTCCTCGACTGCGCTTCCCTTCTCTAATAAGTATTCTTAGTGCAGAATACATATTACTCAATGCCCCACGTATAGCGACGATAGACATTCTTCTGAGCACCAAATGGGCATGATTTGTCACGATCCGCTAACGTTACCTAATATCTCAGGTCCTATGCCCAGCCCTTCAACACAACGGTGGCTCTTAGATGTATTGTTCCCATACCTATCAGAAATTGGACTTCTGGGAAAGCTTTCAATATTCACTATATGACATAAAAAAGCATGAATCCACCAATCATCTCATCTGTAAATACCCTTACCGGGTGTACTCGCGCATTTTGTATTTATTTTTATTCTCATTCCTTTTTCCACTCTCGTCTGAAACCTTTCAATTCTCTTACCCTTCCCTGTACAAAGTAGCATGTCAGCGGTTTTACACACGCTTGAAAACATCTGTTTTCTAATAAAAAGCTTCTCTATCTCTGCCGGAAAGATTGGTTTTCTTGTGTTTTATGTACCCATCTATTTTTTTTACAGAAGCACACGCTTCGACCACGGCAAAAAAATATGCTTATGAAGGCAAAGATTATCTCTGGAATCTGCAGCTTCAACAGCATAACTTTCCGAGATCCATTGACCTTGCAGTAACATCAACATTCAACTGGACGTGCATTTGACGAAAACCATTCGGCCTGTTTATTTCTTGAGTAGTGTCCTTTTCTGAGGAACGAATGATTGTACACTCCTGCTTTTCTGCCTGTTAAGACAAAATAACACGTAATAAATGTACACTTTCGATGTGATATCGCACCAAATCGGGAGTTGTGCGATGCACTCATTACTTTCCACATTTCAAAAATAAATGGCGAAAGTGACGAGGCCTTTCGAAAACGCTGAGCATATCGCTTGAGGATTAGTTCACGCAGTCGGTTTCGTCGACAAAAGTGCGACCAGTCTTCCCCACGAACTGCTCAAGTGTTTCGTCAACCAATATTATCGCTCCGAACACGTGCAAAATTATTGTTGGGGGCCATCGCCTATGCTCTTTAACCTGGCTTTGATTGCTCGTCCTAGCAAATTACAAAGAATTTATCCGGAAATATACACGACAAATAGATGCAAAGTGTGTGGCACCAGAGCCACGCTACAACATGCTATGGGGATGCCAGGAACTAACACAGGACAATGCGAGCGCAGCCTCCATCGACAGCCTCCACGCGCGATGGCAGGCCGCGCTGCTCAGCTCGAACCTGGAAGACCAACTCTAGGCAGCCCAGCGGGCCAAGGAAGCCGCCGAGAGGCAAGAACTCTTGGCCGTAACCATTAACACAAGAATTAAAGATTTGTTTGCATGGCCTCCTTCACTCTGTTTAATGTTAAATTCAGCACGTGCTCTTTCCGGCTCATTCCCTTTACTTGTAAGGCATGCAATCAGACGATTATTTTTATTGCGTTCTATACCTTCTCTAGTCTAAAGGTGCTTATTGTTAGTGTAAGTAGGTGAACCTGTATTACCTTTATTTTGCTTCCTCTAAAAATATTGCTATGGATTCCAACTAGGCTCGAACTAGGGATCCAAATGCATCACTCACATGTTTTACTGCGGAGCTGAATATGTCTACCCTCCCATAGATTTTTCAATGTTCGTGTCTCAGGGATCCCACGACTTCTAAGGGGAAACAAAGCAAACCAGTAAGCCATGTGCTGGCACCTGGCGTAGCAGGACGAACGCTAAGAAACCACCCAACCCCATATTGGTTCATACAGTAATACTAGAGCTAAATCTGGGGCTATAGTGTCTACGAGAGCTGAAATCGGGGCCGTTTCAGCCAGCGTGAGAATTATGGGAATGGCGTGGATTTGCCTAAACTTCGTCCTTCTGGCTACTACTTCTACCTTCTACCTTCTACGGCTACTACTACCTTCTAATTTGTAAATTCATCCTTCTAAACAAAGTATACGGTGTAATAAATAATTAAATATACATTATTAAGACATCCACCGGCAGGATTCTGGGCACAGGACATCTAGCGCGGAAGCCCGACATTGAAACCATTACGCCACTGACGACATCGACAAGTGGCACAGAACGCCCTTGTGAATTTCTTTCGGGCAACTCAGCAAGTCAAGATGCTTTGCGCGTTTCGGTTTGCCCACTTCGACAAGCTGAACCGCTGCACTTGCGTTTGTTCGCAGAGAATGCGTCTGCAGTTGCGAGTATGCCGGTCACTGTATATATTGTAGCGACCACAAAGCCACTGAGACCATCGTTACTAAGTGGCAATGAGTGATGCAATAAAGTCTTTGCCACAAGTTTTCTTACCACGACATTTACAGCTCCACTGGTCCTCCACGTTCGCAGGGTGGAGTGGCCTTGAATTTGTTACTCCGTGCTGTACGCAAGAGATGAAATTCAACTACGCGATCGTGCTGCAAGAGGAGGCGCATGCCAAGCTATTCCTCTCGTCGCGCTGCGGAGAATAAAGTTTGCGTTCACATGATTTTCATGCGGGGTGAACACGATATGTATGGGCAGCGAACTCAATAAGACCGGTGAGAGGAGCGTGTGCGGCCCCTCAACAATTTCTACGTGCGTCTAACTTTCACGATCACATCGGGAACGCAAAGTTTGCATGGGCGCACAACGTTGCTGGCACTGACGCGCCAGTCTGAGTCTGAGTAAGCCTGGCTCTGCTATGAAGGGTTTTGGTGAGTCTGAGTCCGAGTGAGCACGGCTGAGTAGAATTCTGGTGAATCTATGCATGAGTGAGGGAGCCCAAAGATTTTTAAAAAATAGATTTTTGTGAGGGAGTGTGAGTGGGTCCTGTTTGTTATGCCGACGTGAAAAAACATCAGTGATATCACGACGACATCGGCAGTGCTATTCGACGCGCCGCGCACATCACACGAGTGCGTAAAAAAAAAAGATCGAGGATGAGACTACGCAGCCGGTCTTTGGCGTTGTCGTCGGGCAGCATACCGCACCTTCGATGCATTAGAGGTAGCCGGGCTGGGTCTCTGAGCTCAATCTGTGTTTGAGTGAGCCCAAATGAGTGTAATTTCAGGCAGTTCGCGTCTGAGTAAGCCCGGCGGAGTAAAATTCTGGAGAGTCTGACTCCGAGTGAGGTCCTAACTAACAAGTATGCTTTGTGAGCGAGTCTTAGCGAGTTCCGTTTATTTTTCCGACCTATGGAGATTCCTGTTTGCCCGCAAGGTCACTGTTTCTGCTGCGCAGTAGCAATTGTCTCGTGTGCTTAGTAGTACCAACATTTCGCCTCCACGTATTGTTAAAGCACCGCCATAGGAGCTACAAACAGCGTAACGTTAAACCTTACTGTAGCTTTCCTAATCAATGTCTTCTCCTTCGGGCAAAACTGAATAACGTTTTGCTTTGGCAACCAATACGCACACCTCAGGTATACACAGGTACACCTCAGGTACTCACCACCGACGTCGTGTTGTCACGGTATCGACGGCACATTCGCGGGTCGCGGGTATCGGTCTCCCCACACGCAAGAGACGCGCAATACCACTCGGACGAAAAAAAAAATGGAGCACGCTTAAGTTTCACCTTTAAGAGCGGAACACGATAGCATTCAGAGATCCCTGATTGCTTCTCACGATTCCCGGCCAATGGAGCTTATGTAACCGTAATGTTTGCCGGAAAACGCTGCCGGCGAAGGCTGTGCACGACGGCAAGCTTTCTGATAGAAACTTGGCTCTCCGCTACGGTTACATAAGCTGCAGTTACCACGAAGCGTAAGAAGCAATCAGGGGTCTATGAATGCTATCGCGTTCCACTTTTAAAGACGAAACTTAAGCGTCCTCCAGATTTTTTTCACAGCTCCTCTGGTAGCCCGCATTCGCAGATTTGAATGGCTAGGAATTTTATTTTTATTTTGTATTTAGCGAGACGGTACATATTTTTCACGTGTAAATTAGATAAAGTGTTTATGCTAGGTGAGCAACTTCAGAGAACCACATAAGCCTTTTTGCATAATGTTGCGATTTAGAGATATATTGCATAATAATCTACGTAGATACCTTGAGAAAATATGTAGTTTTTACAAAGTGGTACGTCGTGGCCCTGCCATAATGATCGGCTGCAAGGACACTCGGAGTTCGAACAACATTCGCTTTGGGTAATGCGTGCATTCTTGAACGCGTGACATGGCAGCGCAAAAAAAATCGCAGCCATGCCACTTTGTAAATGTGAGCTACCAGCTACGCTGGTAGTTCACATTTCGGAGGGTGTACCTGGGCTGGCTAACGTTCGTAAAGTGAAGAAACAAGATGCCGGCGCTGCATGGCCTCGTAGTGGGCATGTCTGGCTTCCTTGAAGCCCGTCGGTTTATCGAGATCAGGAGGAAAGTGAACACGTCCGCAGTAGAGGTCAGTAAGCGGTGATTGGAAGATTGGTGACAGAAAAGTAGGGAAACGACAAACAACGGAGGCGTGCAAAAACAAAGTATACAATAGGGGTTCCGAAAGTTTGGTTATGGGAATTCATCGTGGTTTTTTTAACGTAAGTAGGACATTAGGCAATATAATAACGAGAGCTTGATGGCGCAACCCCCTCCCCCCCGTTCCAAAGGGGACGCTCATAGCATCCATCCATCCATCCATACGTCCATCCATCGGGGGATATCTGGGCTGGGTAACATCCGTAACGCAAAGAAAAAAAGATTACGAACGATGGCCACCGTTGCTGCCACCTGCGTCTGCTGTCGTCTGCCCTCACTAGAACGGCGCGGCAGTTGTGGCGGGAATACAACACGGAGATGTGTGCCACCACGGCCCGTCCTGCGTGGTTTCTTGATTTGTCCTCGTCGTTCGTGCTGCCCACAACCAGGATTAGGAGCACGGAGTATCGGGAGCGACAGAGTCGACAGAGCACCAAGCCGTCGATAGCAGCTATGTTTCCGAGTGAATGCTGCTGTCAAAGATTTCAGCCGAGGGTGGAGCCTCAGCGAAAGGCAGCAAGCGCCTCTGCTTTCCACATCAAATGTGGTGTCGTTGTCGACACCGTTCCTGGGATAATCTTCGTCGCCATATTCGTCTACCGACTAGACGCCGAGGGCTCTTTCGCATTTGGTAACGCCTGCATCCCGACTCCTTCTGACCCACCTGCAGTCGTCAGCGCACACCGCATCTGCCATCGACGACCTGCAGTTGCTCACCACTGCAGTGGCATGAAAGTTAGTAGGTGGGCTCTACCTACCAGCTACATGCTACAAGCAATTCTAAGAGCGAGGTCGAGCATTGAGCCCTGATGTACGGTAGTATGGCACTCGGTATGAGCTACAACAGGCGACCATTTTGCCACGTGCTTTCGCCTTGCAGCTCATACTGAGTGACGTCGAAGCTGAAATATAAAGAAGGAATGCTCTGATCCAAGCTTAGCCTCTCCAGCCAGGGTTTGCGAGTCATGACGTCCCACAAAGTATGACGAGATAATCTTGGAAAGTCTCTATAGGAGAACACGTACACACTTTGAGGTAAAAAGTTGCACAACCATAGCTTCGGACCTCTGTGCGTTAAGCGGGCTTTCAAACTTTCGTTCAGGGTTTGGGGACGTTATTTTCGTTGCATTTTTTGCAAGAGGATAGGTTTACAAGTCTGCCGCTGCAGCAAGGCGCCAGCGATGCGAGGCACCGAAATGCCGTCACTCGCTTGCATCATTGGCATGGCGAAAATATAGAACCCTGTAAATCCAACACGGTCGGAGAAGCCGTTGCGATATCACGCCGAAATTGATGACAGCGTTCAAAAAAGCATGCGCGCGACATCGTCCGCGACACTACAATCGTGCAGTTTATTGTCGCTCCCTTGAACGGTGGTTCGGCAACGAAAGTGCAATAAGTAGCTTCACATTCTTCGAGGTCGCCTAAGTCAACCGTACTTTTCAACGAAGAGCAAAGGTTTCATATATATGCGTCCAAATGTTCACACCCTGTCGAGAACATTTTTTTTTTTCGTCAAGTGGTAAACGAGCGAACAAATGAAATGTTGTTCGCTCGCAGTTCTGCCATTGCAGCGGTGGAAATGCGATCGCAGGCCTTTCTTATACAAACATTCACTCGTATCTTGCGTGTAGGCGTGTTCGTGTCTCCTGATATCTGCTACCTGTTGCTTTCCGATGTCGTGCCAGTCGGCGCAAGCATCCGATGAAAGCAAGTAAGACATTCTAAAGCACTTGGTATGCAGGCTCCGTAACCAAGCCGAGACAGCCAAGACGTTGACCTTCAGGAAGGGGTTTCCCTCAACAACGGCCATCCGAGAAGTTGGCAGTTCTACTCCCGCTTGTGAAGCTGAATGCTGAATATTTTATGATGTCAGCGCTCGGGGGAAGAAGAGCAAGATAGCAGCGCTCGCTCTGTGGGTCTGCTGCCACCGCAGTGAGCGCAGCCAAAGCCGGCCGGGTCACTCAAGTCTACTGAGTAGAGGAGCTGCTACTCGGAGCCGACAGCCTACGTGACTTAGGCTACGTGGAAGCGAGCCACCTTGGGGAGGGACAGAGGAGGAGGGGGGGGGGGGCACAACCGCGCCACGTCTCCAAGTGGTTCTAATTGAGCATGGAGTGCCGGTATTGCTGCCGGTTGGCGATAGTTTCTCGATCCTTCATCTTGACCACAACGGCGTGAATGATGCAACCATGTTCATGCTCACGGTGCCTGCGTAGAAAATTAGGTGGGAGAAGTCACAGGGTGGTCTGAATTTTCGCACCTCCCAACTTCTATCGGGGAAAGAAAAAAAAGAGAATTCTCGCACTTCAATTCACGAAAAGTTTGAGTTTCGTTTCAATAGCCATTCCTCGCGCTAATACCAGATTCCAAGCAAGCCATTTGGAAGGCTTTTGTCTACTATACGAAGGCCATGCCAGTTGGCATTCATGCACGTATTCATTTTGTCTATTAATAAGAAAGTATCGGCTAGTTGGTTATTCATAGCGTAAATAGGCGTGTAATGGCCGCATCCGTGTACAAGTCTCACCCAAAACATTGTAATAAAAATTCCCAAAATACATATTTAGTAATTGCCCAGGTTTACGCCGCACCCTTGATTTTTTTAAAAGGTTCGCTTTGTTATCGGTTGTGTGGTGAGAGAATTCCGAAGCTTTTTGTTTCTTTTATCATCGCTGGCAAAACAAGGCAGCCGTGCCGAGTTTTCGGCGCCTCCGGGTAGCAAAAGAACAGCCTCTGAGATTCAGCGGCTGCCTCCGAGACGTTTCCGGCGCTGGTCTGTGAGCGTCACCATTTATTCCAGCCGGTAGGTGACACGCTACGGGAGCAGCCAAAAATAGCCAGGGTCATTACAAGCGAGTACTGTTGTTCAATAAAGGAAAAACCACCGAAAATATTTACGAGAAAAAATGCTGTGTCTTTTTTTTTTTCGTTAGAACAGCAGCTTGGGTTTGTTCGTTTTCCATCCTGGCGTTAACAGCGCAAAACGTAGACGGGGGCATGAGGCGAGAAGACGACACCACCAGCGCTGTGTAACGGCCGCACCCCGAATTTTCACCCCAAATGTCGGGTAAAAATTCGCGGCCTTTACGCGCGTATATACGGTATACAGGCGGGAACAGCGCTAGGATGACGAACAAAGCTGAGGACACATAGAAAACGACACAATGCGGTGTCATTCGCTGTCATTTGTCATTCGCGCAGATTTCTCGTCCCGTGCAGAATATACAGTTTAGTGTCGCCTGGAGAGCACGCATCGTAGCGTTAACAAGCGTCAGGGAAGTGCTTATTTACTCCGCAGTCATTGAAACATGCGCAGTAGGGTCCTCTTTTAAAGGGAGCACTAAATTAGCATTTGGGGACTGATTATGATGCATTCTTGAGACAGAGGTGTCAGCAATAATTATTTACCAATATTTTACCTAACGCATCAGATCAAGCATTTTTTTCCCATGAAGCGGATGATGTGTTCCAATATATTTGTGTGAATACTAATTGTAAAACTCTGTTGATACTTTTTCCAGGAGACCATGGAAAAGGACACATATTATCCGGGAACTCGTAATATCTGATAAAGATTACTGCAGCGCTACCGAAGCGATCAAAACATACCCTTAATTAAAACTTTATTAGATGTTGAATAGCAAGCGAATAAAGTATATACAACACGCTGTGAAAAGCTCGATGTCGCTGCCGCATGATTAGATCAAACGTTAAACACATTTTAGTGATCGTCGCATTAAATGAAGCCCCTAATCGCTACCTGGCATTTAGATCTCCAGGCAGGTTTTGCAAACTGGCCGTTTTCAACGGCAACATGGGGCAACGTACGGACGATGCCGCATCGGTGGTGCACCCTCGCAATTTTTGTACGTAGGAAATAGGAAGAAAAATGTAGCAAATGGGAGGAGAGAGCGAGATGGAGGCTTTTTAATTTATCTTGTGGAGGTTTGCCAGACGACAGACCTAGCGTACCACTCCAGATGGGTATGATTAAAGATGAGATGATATGCCCAGTGCGTAAAGAACGGTGAAGCGAGGAAGCGGGATCGAAAACACCTTATGCCCTGAAGCGAGAGAAATCGTCGCCTCGCGTCTCACTGGAAAGGAACCACGAAGAATTTCGCTGTTACTGTGTCAATGCATACACTTCAGGTTCAGGGAGGCCACTCCCTAACTCCCCGGCCCCGGTGTAATATGATCCGTGTGTGCGGTGAGAACGGCCCTGCTCTCGCGCGACGAGGGGGGCTGTGCTTCTTCACAGTGACGGTTTAACAGGGTCGAGGAGACGGGGAGTTTTGTTTCTTTCTGTTAGGGTTCAGGAAAATGTGGAGAGGGAATGAGACAAGCGGTCACGTGTATGTAACATCACCGTAGACCCAATCAGGTCGCTGGTATGTTGTGATTCGTCGTAGGGTTGTTTGGGAGGAGCAATGAATGTGTTAAAATCGAGCTCCCAACCACTCACGAGTGTCCTGGGCGCAGAAGCGGTGCTAGACTTTCGGCTCTGCCGATTTTAATGCGTCATCTCCAATACAAATATCAGCGTGTATATATCTGTACAAGAGGTCTCGTTATTTCCCAAGTACAAGCGTGTATGGATGGCGTCCCATCTCTGATGGAAAGAGAACAAGGGCGACAGCGACACGGCAAGTGAAGACAAGTTGTTGTCCTAATTAGGTCGCTTAGATCGTCCTGAGAAGTGCAGAATAACAGCAGAAGAAACTGTAGTAGTCAATGCACGTGTGACGTCACAGTAAGGGCCGACTTTTATTGAGCCTGAGAGACGCGGCGTAGGACCTTCGGCACAGTCCGCTATGATGATGCGACTACCCGCACGATGAAGAAGGGCACACACATGATAATGATAATGTACAGATGATGAAGTGCTCAATAAATGTCCGCATTAATTTCACCCGCGCGAGAGCGGCTATCCTGGCCGCAGCCTAAAGGTACGGGGAACGGCGCGCGAAAGGCTTCACACAAGAAACGTGGACCACTTCGCTAGAGCTGCAACGGCTGTCAGTTGAGGGAACAACAGGAGTCACACGATAATTAACGAGAAAATCATTTACAAGACAGTGTGTGGGCCAATAAGGCGAGACTGATACTTCTCACTCAACCCAGGAGTGTGAACTGGTGTCCGGAACAGCACTTCATCGCTGGTCTGGCAGAAAATTACGCGATGAGATGCGTCATAATGATCCTTACGGTCCTGTTGTCTGGCTTCGGTGTTGAAGTGGGCACGCTGGCGACAATGGTCAAGGCGAAAAACATGCTTTTCGCAGGAAGATGGAGATGGACTGACAGGGGCAGAGAAGAAAGAAACGTCGAGAAAAAGCTAGGCGAACGAACATAAACAAGGTAGAATGGCAAGTAACCGGTTGAGCGTAGAACGGCGGTGTTACATGCAAAAGTGACGAATGGCAAAATTGCTTCCCAATTTCTGAGATCTGGTTAACATAGGCGGCTATCATATCAGAGAGCGTAAGATGGAAACCGCTCAGTCAGGCCGTTGGTCTGACGATGGTAACCTGAAGTAGTCGTGTGAGTCAATTAATGGAAAATGAGACATCCACCCAATCTTAGCAATTGCTACAAAGGAAATCTACACGGGTTCCTCGAAAGAAAAGCCTCACAGTTGAAGAAAAATTCGTCCTGGTCCGGGACTCGAACGCGGGACCACCGCCTTTCCTGGGCAGCCGCTCTACCATCTGAGCTAATCAGGCGGCTAGCAGATGGCGGGGCGAGCTCTAATTTGTCAACGACTCGAAGCAAATGCAAGAGTATGACGTAAGTTCTCTCCACCTTGCGGAAACCCGCAGGGTGAAGAGAAGTTATTAATTAAGGGAAAATGAGCCATCCGCCCAATCGTATCAATTGCTACAAAGAAAACCCATACGGGTTCCTCTAAAGAAAAGCCTAGGATTGGATGGATGTCTCATAGACTATAGACTCTTCATTTCGGCTAGGGGATACGTTACTATACAAAGTGATAAGGGGAGGAAGGGGCAGGCGGGGCAGTGACATGTCATGTGACAATGCTATAGCCAGAACAACACAGTTCAATTACCCCCTTCCCTTACCACTTAGCACTGCGTATATTACCGTGTTCTCTAACCGGAAAAAACGAGTTCATAGTTTGCGCTTCGTCCGTCTACGTCCTTGTTATCAAGTTTGTAGTTTTTGCCACTGTAAAACTCAGGAGCAGCGTAATCATGAACGTGCACTAACTAACCCCTTGCACTGGTTCACATAATAGTACCGATCACTTCCTGTTAATAATGACTAGTTCTTACCCAAACTATGCTTTAAAAATTCGGGTTTAAGTCTCGGATCGTGCAAACTTACTCGTGCAGAGACGTGGTTCAGAACAACCAAGGCTATGCAGTCGCGGATGCCACGGGAGGTAATTCCAAAGAGGCTGATTAGAGAAGAAATCTCCCACAAACAAATTGTTTGCGCGTCCGGCTTCAATTCCTTCGTTGTGGTTTCATCGCCTAAACTGTTGTGGTCTATGCTTCAAAAAACACCATTTGTTCCTTGCCTGCATTCTTGTAAGCATGGCGCGGGAAAGGAAGAGCTTAAAAAGGATGTAGATGGTTAAACAGAGGTTGCATGAGCAAGCCGGTTGACAGTGGCAGCGTCCCTACAAACGGGGCGCCGACCAAGCGATGCAACAGCTGCTGCCAGCAGCAGCTGTTGCAGCTCGCGCTTAATTAGCGCCTCCCACAGGGTCTCAGTACAGCGCCTAGAAAGCGCATGACGCGTTCTGGCTCGGCCTTTGTCTGAGAGCTAATGCTACCCCTTCATCGGATGCATTAATCAGATGCCGCGAGCTTAGCATCTAACAGAGAGGCACCATAATGAGCAAGATGAAACGATGCGTCTAAACGTGCGTCGCTGGGCTCGTTGCCTCCTTATAATAGCATACCACAGCGCGTGTAAGACATTTCAAAGAAAAAAAAGCCTATTTACATCGCAAGCATGCCTACTAGGGACACATTCTTTCCCACTAATGCATGGAAACCCGACATAAGAATCGGTACAGGCAGTTTGCACTGTTTTTTGTCGTCGTCGTCATCGTCGTCGTCGTCGTCCTCGTTGGTGTTGTTGTTGTTCGGCCACCTCCGAACTTCCGCCTTTTAACAAAACAAAGTGGCAACAGATATTAAACAATGCCTCGTTGGAGTTACCGCGTGTAGTTGTTGATCACTACAAATCGTGTATGTTACATCTTGATAGCGAAGAAAAGCGCCTCGCTACGCAGTTGGGGACGCGTGAATCTGAATACTTGGCAGCCTTTAAACATACTAAGAAGAACAACTTATCCGCGCTCAAACGCAATAAGTTTTTTAGCGACGGTGTAGCCCCTTCTGAATGTATTGCCAATACAAAAAAAATGTCCTCGTTAAACCATCACGTTTAAGTAAGCCCACTGAACCGAGCAACGATGTTGTAAACCTTTCCACGGTTACTCTTTCCGATGCTCATATAACTACCTTATCGAAAGGTCTTACTTTTTGCCCATCTTAAGGTGGATTTAGTGAATTTCAGCTTCTAGAAGACCAAGACAACTTCGCTCGAAACATGCGCCTCAAAGAGTACTTTCATAACCGTGAAAGTGCTTGCGAGACTAGACTACTTGTGCCCGCACGCAAACACTAAACACCACCGCCGCAACGCGATAAATGTCTAGATATGTACATCAATGCCGTACAACTTGATATCCTCGAGGCCTACAAGACCCGAGTTCCTTACCGACCGAATCTGACGAAGGAAGAAAAAAGAGCGCTAGAACAATTACGCAATAACCATGACATTGTTATTAAACCTGCAGATAAGGGAGCAGCAATAGCTATCCTTAATAAGTAAGATTATATAGCGGGAGCTACCAGACAACTCTCGGATTCCACCTTCTACGAAGCACTTCCGGACGACCCAACCGATAACTTTAAGGGCATTTTGAAGGGATACACTTATGGCACTACTAAAAGAGAAAAAGATAGATGAAAAAACCGCTCGGTCTCTTGTACCGCTCAGTCCTGTGGCTGGTAGATTTTGCTTGCTCCCGAAGATTCACAAACAAGGTAACCCGGGCCACCCGATTATTTCCGGCGTAAACACTACAACTGAGAACCTATCGCTCTACGTAGACTCTCTTATTAACCAGATTCCCGAAACATTTCCGTCATTTGTAAAAGATACCAATCACTTTCTTCAAGATGCAATAAATCTTGCCATTCCACATAACGCAATCCTTGTAACACTCGACGTCAGCTCTCTTTATACTAACATACCGCACGCCTATGGAATGGCAGCAGACCTTAAGACTTATGATGATGAAAAACTTTATTTATCCCTCTTTAAAGGGAAGGGGGCAATGGAATAGAGGATGGGGGGAGGAACTACTTGAAGTAGGCCTCCTTTATCCTCTCAGCCCACTCCAGGATGGCCTCCTGAAGATCGGGCCTGGAGCTGCGCAAGGCAGCCTCCCACTGCTCCTCACTAGATATTAATTGTTTGAGGAAAGGGGGAAGGGGGTGCTTAGGGCACCCCCACATGATGTGGTTTAAGTCTGCTTTGGGAGAGACACAGAATTTACAAGAGGGAGAAAGGTAAATGGCGGGATGAATGCGGTGGAGGAGGTAAGGGGACGGAAAGGTGCGAGTCTGCAGCTGTCGCCACAGAATTTCACACCTACGCGGGGATTTGCCCATGAGTGGCGGAAAGGTTAAGCGGTCTAATCGGTAGTGTGCGCAGATGTCGTGATAAGTAATAAGTCGATCCCGCGCTGTAAACGACGCCTCCTCCGTGGCGAGGTCCGACACATGTGATGCCTGAGCCCGGACAGTAAATCCTCGGGCACTGGCATGAGCCGCCTCGTTTCCGGCAAGGCCCGCATGCGCGGGAGTCCAGATTAATGCCACAGTTTGGTGGAAAGGATGGACCAAGAGGAGAGAAAGGGCTGGCTTAGAGACCCTACCCGCTCCGAAGTTATGTATGGCTGCTTTGGAGTCGCTAACGATAACTGATGAATTTGGAATTGTGAGGGCCAGGGCTATGGCCGCTTCCTCCGCCTCCTCCGAGGAAGAGCCAGGAATGGAAGCGGCCGCAGCGACCTGGCCGTGAGAGTTAATGACTGATATTGCGTAATGATTTCTGCTCCCATATTCGGCGGCATCGACATAGAGCACGTCTTTAGAGGTGGAGAATTGTTTTTGGAGAGCCTTTGCTCGCTGCCTCCTGCGCTGTTTGTGATGCACAGGGTGCATGTTTTTAGGAAGTGGGGGGATGCAGAGGTTCTCGTGTATGTGATGTGGAATGGTGTATTTAGTCTTGATGATGGGTGCCGGAGTGATAGAAAGGGTTTGTAGAATGTGTCGACCTGTTGCGGTGTTAGAAAGTCTGCTATATTGGGATGTGAGGTGGGCTTCTGTGAGTTCAGTAAGTGTGTTGAAAGTTCCAGTAAGCATTAGCCTATCAGTGGAGGTACGTATGGGGACTCCCAGAGCGAATTTATATATTTTGCGTAAAAGAGTGTCGATCTTATCTGATTCTGATTTAAGGAAATGTAGATATGGTGTTGCGAATGTAATCTTACTGATAACGAAGGCCTGAATCAAGCGGAGAAGTTCGGCCTCCTTTAGTCCGCCATGTTTATTGGAGACTCGCCCTAGAAGGCGCAGGGTGTGATCGACTGTAGTGTGGAGTGTATGTAGGGTATATGTGTTGAGCCGGTTGCTTTGAATGTGTAAGCCGAGCACCCGGAGCCTGTCCACTCTAGTAACGGGGATGTGGTTTAGGATCACCTCTATACTAGACATGTGTTTTCCGGACCCCCGGTGGGATGGCAGAAGTAGCAGCTCGGATTTTTGAGGGGAGCATGTGAGATTCATAGCCCCGGCATGAGCCACGACGGCGTCTGCTGCGCCCTGTAGAGTGTCTTGAATATCTCCATCGGAACCGCCAGTCATCCAAAGAGTGATGTCATCGGCGTAGAGTGAAAACTTGAGATCGGGAATAGACCGCAATGCTTGCGCCATCGGCATCATAGAAAGATTAAAAAGAAAAGGGGACAGCACTGAGCCTTGGGGCGTGCCGTAGCTACCTAAAGCGTATGAAAGGGATTGCTCTGTGCCTATGTGTATCGTTGCGGTACGGTTGGATAGGAAGGTAGATATGTAGTCATATGTCTTTCCGCCAACCCCAATGAGATTAAGCTCTCGGAGGATGGCGGAATGTGAAACGTTATTGAAAGCTCCGTGGAGGTCCAGACTGAGAATTGCTTGCGTATCTAGACTGCTATTAGGTGTAATGATGTCATGCTTCATTCGAAGCATGATATCTTGGCATGACAGAGATTTTCGAAAACCTACCATTTCTGATGGATAAAGATTGTTGTCCTCCATGTATTTACTAAGTCGGTTCAGGATGACGTGTTCGAGTGTTTTACCTAGACAAGAGGTTAGTGATATAGGCCTGAGATTAGAAATGTTGAGTGGTTTGTTTGGCTTTGGGATAAAGATTACCCTGGCATCTTTCCACGAACTAGGGAGGGTGCCTGTGTCAAAGCAGTGATTGAAGTACGCCGTGATGGCTGTGACAGAGTTGTCGTCTAAATTGCGGAGTATTTTATTGTTAATAAGGTCGGGGCCTGGTGCTGACATTGTGCGCAGGGTGGCGAGGGCATGGCGAACCTCTGCTTCCGTGATAGCGGCGCTAAGTAGCTCGTTGGGTTCGCCAGTATATTTTGGCATGTCATACTTCTGAGCGGGAGGCAGATGTTTATGGCGGAGGTCGTCGAAGAATCCGTTGAGATTGTTTTTGTGTGCATGTAGCAGTTTGTTTATGCTATGGTTGTGGCGTGTGCGCGATGTGGTAGGGTCTAATAAGTGTCGCAAGAGTTGCCATGTGCGCTTGTTATCGAGGTTGTCATGCATGCTTTCACATACCTGGCCCCACTGCTGGCAGGCCAGTTGTGTGGCGTACTCCTGGATCTGAAGGTCTAATTTGGCAATTCTGAGTCTTAGTTTTCGGTTGAACCGTTGCCTCTTCCACCGTTTGAGAAGAGACTCTTTGGCTTCCCACATGTGTAGAAGCTTGGAATCAACCGTAGTGAGAGCGGTTTCGGGGGGCAGAGTGGTAGTGTGCATCTGGGCGTCTGAGTGTAGTTGCTGAACCCATTCTGAAATGTCTTGAATGTTTGTGGGAGCTGATATCTGGCGGGCCTCTCGAAAATTGTCCCAATTGGTAAGGCTGAGGCGTTTGGGTGCAAAGGGTTTGTGTTTGAATTGTAGTGTGATGGTAATGATGTAATGGTCGCTACCGAGGTTAACTTGTGAGTTGTGCCATGTGACGTGTTGTATTCTGTGTGTAAGCGTAAGATCGGGGGAGGTGTCCTTAGCTACGCTATTGCCTAGCCTGGTTGGCGCATCGATGTCGTTATGTAATGTGAGTCTGTGGTCTTGTATGTGGATCCATAGGGCTCTGCCCTTAGGAGTAGAAACGGAGTGACCCCACAAATGGTTGGGTGCGTTGAAATCTCCAAGGATTAGGAGGGGGTGGTGGGTGGCAGCGGCAATAGCTTGAGCGAAAAGGGAGTCAAAGCGGTGATGTTTGTCTTGTGGACGACTATAGATATTGAGAATGTAAAGGCCAGGTGCATTATTTTTGCGAGGAATAATTTCTAGAAAATCGTGCTCTATATCGACGCTGTCGAATTGGGAGTGATTGGCAGTGAGGTGCTTTTGCATAAGAATTGCCGTATCGGGCCGGGAGACCTTATTGTTCTGATAAGCATAATAACCTGGAAAGCTGATTAGTCCGTGAGTTTCCTGAAGCGCAATGACAGCTGGGAGATTAGAAGAGGAGGCCAGAAACTGCTGGAGGTGTGCTTTCTTTTTTCGAAACCCCCTACAGTTCCACTGCCACACTTCAAACTCGGAGCGGGTCGGGTTATTGGCCATTGTTAAGCGGAGCCAGTGGGGAGGCGGATCGAGCAGGTGCAACTATGTTAGGGTGATTCGCGGTGACTCCAGCTATCCAACTTGTAGTTTGTTGGATGTGTGCTTGTACGAATTCAATAAATTTGTCGAGCTTTTCATTCCTGGATGTGTAATCTGTATTGATTTTTTCAATTGCAGTGAGTATGTTATGAAATTTAGTCTCCAAAGCGGTTAGCCTGTCGTTATAATTTAAGATTGTCTCGTCCAGGGTGTCCTCTGATCGCGGAGTGCTCGGAGTTTTACGTTTGCTCGGGGGAGGGTGAAGCGGTTCCCGTTCAGTGGAAGGGCTAGTGTCCATGGGGCGGTGGGAAGAGGTTTCAGGTAGGGCTGATGGATGATCAGTCGAAAGGGTCGTGTTAGAGAGAGGGGCTTCAGAGGTTGAAGTAGAGGGGTGACGAGATTGGAGTTCTAATTTAAGTCTTTGAATTTCGGCTTTTAGAATTGTATTTTCTTCAAGGAGGGATTCATTATTAGCAGTCTGGTTTGAGGAGCAGCTGGAAGAGGCTACCTTAGCCCAGCTTACCTGGGGTGGGTTGCGTGAGGAGTTGGCGAGAGTAGGGCTTGATGATAGAGCTGGCCAGGCGACGTCTTGGGTTGCGTAGCCAGGCCCGCGGTCCTTGCTTTTGCTGCGACTTCTTCGCCGGCTTGAGTCACGAGTGCGGTCGAGACTGGGAGTTCGGTTGGTGGGTGAAGTTTCTTGTTTATGCCTTGGACGTGTAGGGCGTGGTTTGAACCTTTGTTTGCACAGTGAGGAGCCGGTTTGATGGTTTCCGTTGCACACAACACATATCGGGTCACATTCATGGTCCATGGGTGCGTCTTTCATTCCACACTTGGGGCAGAGTGTGTCGGTGGCACTAGTGCAGACGTCCTGGCGATGACCAATCCCGCGGCATCGGGTGCAGGCTTCTACCTTCTGCCTGAAGGGGCGGCATCGAAGTGAACAGCCGTCGTAGTTGACGTAGAAAGGGATGATTTTGCCTTGGAATATGACCATGATGGTTTCAGTATTGCCCAGGCGTCGTGCACCCCCAATAATCAATGTTGGGTTGCATCTGCGGAGGGTTGAGGCGATGTCATCTTCTGAGTAATCTGGGGGCAAGTGAATGCATCCTCTGCAGGTATCGATGGGATCAGCCACATGTGTGGCGACTTCGTAAGGGTTACCATTGAATTGCAGACTCTGGATGTTGTGGTAGAGATCTGCACGTTCCATGTCTGGTGTGCTGATTAGAACGGTATTGTTGATGGTGTTGACACGAATTTGGTCAGAACTGGTGCGGTCGGTGATGGGGAGCCCCGCAGCCTTGAGGATGACTTTTCTGAGGATGCATGCATGGATTCCAGCGCAGTTGAGGCCCCCACGAACTCTTAGGATGATTTTATAATCGCTGCGCGGCAGCGGCGGGGGCTTCGGTTCTGCTCTTGATTGAGTCCTATGAGCCACTGCGGGGTATGCTGGTGGCGAAGGATGCTGACGCTGTTTCGAGAGGTTGTCGTGGATCTCGCGCCAGGTGCGCGCGCCATCGCGCTCCGTTCCTGCGCCCATGCTAGGCGGAGCTAGGCCCAGCAGCGAGACGGTCAGCCGAGAGCCCTAAAAAGGGCTGCGGCTCGCGTAAGGGACGTCGGAGTTGCTAAAGGAACTGTCAAGAAGTGCCGATAACACTCACATAGGTCCAGGCAGGAAATCAGGCTCTTGAAGCGATTGGGTAGGCACAAAAAGAAAAAATGCAGGAGCAGAGGCAACATGCGACCGCTCGCACCGTCGTCTTCTTCTTATGACTTATGAAGAATCTTATTTCGAGAAACCTGTTGATGAAGAAACACTGGGATCGTTGTATCTTCATGGGCGTTCCGGAAAATGATTTTTTATCGAGTGCTTACCTGCAGCCTTTCCTTTATAAGCGGTTTATTGACGATATCTTCTTAATTCGGGCTCACGGGGAGGCTAGCCTGTTAAAGTTCATAAAAGGGTTCAATCACTTTCACCCTTCAATCAAATTTTCGCACAATTACTCGTCAACTTCGGTCAACTTTCTGGACGTCACAGTTACGCTTTCGCAAGGTAAACTATTGACAAAACTTTATCGCAAAGCTACTGATAGAAACCAGCTTCTACATTTCCGGAGCAGCCATGTGCGACATTGCAAAACCGGTATCCCCTACAGTCAGGCTCACCGCTTCAAGCTATTGTGTTCGGATCGCAAAGATTTCGTTCCTAATTGCGAACCACTCAAAAGTGCTCTCGTTAAACGGCAGTATTCGTCAAAGTTAATTGACGACGCCATATGCCGAGCACATCAATTAAACAAAGCCGATATTCTTAGCGAAAACCAGTTACCCGAAAAAGGTAACAGCACCAATCTCGTACAAACATTCTCGGCATCAGCGCCAAAAGTCTTTTCTATATTGAAGCGCCCTCACAATATCATTTCCTATGGTGAACATCTTCTCGATATTTTTCCCGAACCACCTCGCGTCGTTTACCGACGGTGTAAGAACCTCCACGATATGTTAACATCCTCAAAATTAGCATAACAAGACGTCTGGCTGCGCCATATGCAACAAAGTGCATTGCAAGGTGTCCTCAGACTTTACCCTAAAACTTTGCGATTCTTTTAATTGCGATACCTCGAATGTTGTATACATGCTGGAGTGCACAGTTTGCAGAAAACAGTATATTGGCCAAACAGAAACCTCGTTTCCAATACGCTTTAATAACCACAGATCGCATGCCAATACTCTCCCTAACCTTCCATTATCAAGGCATATTCGCTTACCAGGGAATTCTTTCGAAAAACTCAGGGCCACTATACTTGAATCAAGCTTTCATTATCATCACCATCGCGAAGTCTGCGAGTCTTAGCTAATCTATAAGTTTAACACCGTGTCATCTGGCATTAACGAAAGCACAGGCGCACTAACCAGCGTGCCAAATAAGCATCCTTGACATTAGCCGTGACGCCTTTTGTATGCTATGAGACGCAGCTTTCTTTCATGAACCCTCTATTATTATTGTCTTTTTTTCGCTATTGTGTTAATTCTGTGTCACATAATGTCCATAGTCTGCACAGGACACTATATTCCACCGTATGCATGCCAATAAAAGCCCTGGTCATTCATCCTGCTCGCTATGACGACTACTAAGCAGTGCGCTTCACCTGCAATCTGAATGTACTGTCGCGCGGTGCCTTATTATCTCCATGTTTCTTTTTATTGTATTATGTTTTATTGCTCATTTCAAGTGGTTTACATTGTAATTTTGAGTAAACGAACGATTCATTTCTGCACTGTGCGCCACGTGTGTGGTATCGCTATCACCGGTGGTATCGCTATATTTATGTTTTTTCTTGTTATTATTGCGCACAACTTTATCTGTTGTATCGCGGGCTTATAAGAAAGCCCAAATCCATTTACATGTTACTTTGACAAAGGCTGGTCCACCAGCCGAAACGTCAGTCAAATATACTGTGCTTATTCAACGTACGTCGTACTCTTTTTCTTCAGTTTACTACCGGTGCCAGCGTGATTTCCTCAGCCATAACTACACACACACACACACACACACACACACACACACACATATATATATATATATATATATATATATATATATATATATATATATATATATATATATATATATATATATATATATATATATATATATATATATATATATATATATATATATATATATATATATACATATAGTTATGGCTGAGGAAATCACGCTGGCCCCGGTTGTGTGTATATATATATATATATATATATATATATATATATATCTGCTACTACGACTGGTACTACTACTACTACCACTAAAACAACAACGCCGTGCCCTACAATAGACAACATAAGACGCTCCCTACAACTCATCCATGTGGCTGCCACATTAAACGAACATTCCACACCTGTCATTGCCGTTCTGTTTAGAATGCTCGTAATGAAAAACTCGCATATACAGTTGCTCCATGTTCACCTTTACGTGGGAATCAAGAAGCTACATGAGACTCAAAGGCATTAAAATTTTGAAAATTTTCTCAACCAGTCAATTCCTCCAAGAACCATTTGTCTTGAGTAATTCTTTAAGCGCAGCTAACTAGCTCAGTTAAAGGGTAATGCAACCTTACATTGGGTGGAGCCCAGAAAAAGCTTTGACTCGAGGCGCCGTTCTTGCACTTAGGTTGCGAATCATGACGCTGGTTATTCTGTCCGGTCTCGGTGCCGTGCCAACTGTCTGTTGTAAAACTTGCATATCGGGATCTCAAAAATTTCAAAGTTAATCAGGGGGCATTGTTTCAGACAGTCACACACAACGGTTTTACAGACGCGATGAAAGCGTCAACGAAAGCCAGCGCAAGCACTTTGAGCACGCGGAAATGTTGGTCATTTGATGTTCCGCACCTTCAGATACATGGCCTAAAATTATTTCACCACACCGAATGGAACCCAGGGCGGTAAGGCACTCCATCATGGAGAAAGGCAGTTAATACACTGGCGTAGGACTCGGGCAGCACCCCACTTTAGCATTTACTTGTGTGCAACGATGCGCATTCCGCGAGATAACAGCTGCGCGCTGCCATCGCAAAAGAGACTCTAATCTTAGTTTCAGTTTCAGGGCACGGATTAGGGCCGCCTGGCGTAGCACCGGGTCAGAGCTCGGATTGCTCTCAGTGTCACCACGGAAGAGAAACGTTGATCTCGAAATCCCTCCGTGCTGGAGACTGCAGCGGCTACCAAAGCCCGTCCGAGTGCTTCAGCAGAAGCAAGATAACCAGAGAATACTATAGAGTCACTGCAACAGCCATGAGTGCTGGCGCGCATGTCTAATTAATGCTCGCAGATTGTAAGCTTGTACGCGATTAGCCTCGCTGTGTGGAAAGACATTGACCACTCTAGGTGGGCCCCGCTTGGTAAGCGAAATCGAGTTCCGCTGTCCGTGCCAACTGTCGGCGGAGCCAAACTAGGCGTAATAATGAATAAAATAAAACGAGCGTTCACATAAGTTTGAAAGGAAGAAACATGCATTAGGCGTTTCGCGACCGCTGCGGGTCTCTTGTTCACATTGAAGAACAATACGAAACGGTGGACCCCCACGCGTTGCTCTTTATTGTGAATGCGGTAACTGTAACGGCAACAAAATGTCGAATATATTGTTACGTAGGAAGACACCGACGAAAAGCTATTTACAAGTATATTTACAAGGCAATACGCCGCAGTTGACCAAGAGGCAACAGCCCGCGCTAGCTTCCAATCGTCGTCTTCGTCTTGTTCCTGCGCGGCTCTTCGTCAGTGGGAATACGACCCCGTAGCATTACCCCTGGCGGCAAAAGCGCCGTCCCGGAGCGACTAAAGGCTGGACTCTGAAGCAGTGTAGTAGCTCTTGAGCCTACTGACGTGCACGACATCACTGGACGCCAGAGTAGATGACGAGGTTGAGCTCACAGGAGCAATTTCATAAGTCACAGGCGTCACCTGGCGAAGCACGCGGTAGGGCCCTGTGTATCGCGAAAGGAGCTTTTCGGAAAGTCCAACGTGACGACAGGGCGACCACAGGAGCACCAGTGCACCAGGCGAAAACTGTACGTCACGGTGGCGGGCGTTGTACTGACGCTGCTGCGTGGTTTGCGAGTCCGTCAGTCGAGCACGGGCAAGCTGGCGTGCATGATCGGCGAGGGCGATGGCGTCGCGCGCATACTCGGTTGTTGAGGTCGCAGCAGGAGGAAGTACCGTGTCAAGGGGCAAAGTCGGTTCGCGACCGTAGAGTAGATAAAATGGAGAAAATCCGGCGGTGTCGTGCCGGGAAGAATTGTAAGCAAAGGTGACGTAAGGAAGGGCAACGTCCCAGTCGTGGTGGTCCTTCGAAACGTACTTGGACAGCATGTCGGTAAGGGTACGGTTTAAGCGCTCAGTCAGGCCATTGGTTTGAGGATGGTATGAGGTAGTCAGCTTGTGTTGAATAGAGCAGGAACGCACAATGTCGGCGATAACTTTCGAGAGGAAGTTACGACCACGGTCAGTAAGCAGCTGTCGCGGGGCGCCATGCACTAAGATAATGTCACGCAAGAGAAAGTCCGCTACGTCAGTGGCGCAACTGGTAGGTAGAGCCCGCGTGATAGCGTATCGGGTGGCGTAATCAGTTGCGACGGCTACCCATTTGTTCTCAGAGGATGACGTGGGAAAGGGACCGAGGAGGTCTAATCCAACACGAAAAAACGGTTCCACAGGGACGGCGATCGGCTGGAGATGACCGGAAGGTAGCACCTGAGGCGTTTTCCGACGCTGGCAGGGATCACAGGCAGCAACATAGCGTCGGACGGAGCGAGCAAGACCAGGCCAATAGAAGCGGCGGCGGACGCGGTCGTACGTGCGGGTGACGCCAAGATGTCCTGCAGTGGGTGCGTCATGCATCTGAAAGAGCACAGTCTGTCGTAGATGTTGTGGCACGACAAGAAGATCAGGGCCGTCAGGGAGGAAGCTCCTTCGGTACAGAATGCCGCCCTGGAGGACATATCGGCGAACGGATGCGTCGGTAGGTGCAGAGCGCAGGCGCTCGATGAGTACTCGCAGCGATAGGTCTCGGTACTGCTCATCGGCGATGTTAGCGAAGGCAGACACAGAGAAAATGCCGTCGGCGGTACTACTGTCGGCGTCGTCAGGCTCGTCTACCGGGTAGCGAGACAGGCAGTCAGCGTCCTTGTGTAGTCGGCCAGATTTGTAGGTGACAGAGAACGAATATTCTTGGAGGCGTAAGGCCCAGCGACCAAGTCTTCCTGAAGGGTCTTTCAATGAGCATAACCAACAAAGCGCGTGATGGTCTGTGATAACGGAAAAGGGTCGGCCATATAAGTATGGGCGGAACTTCGCAACCGCCCAAACTAGGGCCAGACACTCACGCTCAGTGATGGAATAGTTGCGCTCCGCGGGCGAGAGGAGCCTGCTGGCGTAAGCGATAACACGGTCGTGGCCACGCTGGCGTTGTGCCAGTACTGCGCCAATTCCGTGACCGCTGGCATCAGTACGGACTTCGGTAGGCGCAGAAGGATCGAAGTGGGCCAGAACGGGGGGCGTTGTGAGAAGATCGATGAGAAGCGAGAACGCAGAGGCCTCGTTATCGCCCCACTGGAAAGGGGCGTCTTTTTTCAAAAGCTCGGTTAGCGGTCGTGCTATGGCCGCGAAATTTTGGACGAAACGGCGGAAGTACGAGCAAAGGCCGATGAATCTGCGCACATCCTTGACACACTTCGGAACAGGGAAGTGCGTAACAGCATGGATCTTGCCTGGGTCCGGCTGCACTCCGTTCGCGTCAACGAGATGTCCAAGGACGGTAATCTGGCGACGGCCGAATTGGCACTTCGATGCGTTGAGTTGCAGACCGGCTCGCCGAAAAACGTCCAGGACTGCTGAGAGGCGCTCGAGGTGCGTAGCGAATGTTGGGGAGAATACTATAACGTCGTCTAAGTAGCACAGGCACGTGGACCATTTGAAACCGTGAAGAAGGGAGTCCATCATGCGTTCAAAAGTGCCAGGAGCGTTACATAGGCCGAACGGCATCACCTTGAATTGATAAAGACCGTCGGGTGTTACAAAGGCAGTCTTCTGGCGGTCGAGATCGTCCATGGCAATCTGCCAATAGCCGGAGCGAAGGTCAATAGAGGAGAAATAGCGAGCACCGTGGAGGCAGTCAAGGGCGTCATCAATCCGAGGTAGGGGATAAACGTCCTTTTTGGTAACCCTGTTAAGGTGCCGATAATCCACGCAAAAGCGCCATGAGCCATCCTTCTTTTTTACCAGCACAACCGGTGACGCCCATGGACTACATGACGGTTCAATAATGTTCTTGGCAAGCATTTTGCGAACTTCGGTGTGAATCACTTGACGCTCAGCCGGTGATACTCGATACGGGCGGCGATGAATAGGAGGGGCATCTCCGGTATTAATGCGATGTTTAACAGCTGTTGTTTGGGCCAAAGGACGATCGTTAAAGTCAAAAATATCTTGGTAGGAAATCAGAACGCGGTAGAGCGCACGAGCGTGCTCGGACGGCATGTCGGGTGCAATCATTTTCTGTAAGTTGGCGATGGTACAAGTCGCCGACTGCGATAGTAGAGGAGGATCGGTTGAATTGTCGTCTATTGAAATCGATGCTACAGAGTGATCCGCGAATGAGCAAAGTTGGGCCAGAGACATCCCGCGTGGCAGCACTTGTGTCGTCAAGGCAAAATTGACCACTGGCAGGCAGACGCAATTCGCCGTAATAGATAAAATAGTATGAGGTAGTGTGATCCCGTGTGTAAGGAGGACGTCTTGCATAGGAGCCGCGATGTAGTGACCGTCGGGCACTGGAGGGGATGACACGAAGTCAACGTAAGTCAGTGCCGAAGGTGGCAAGCGAACGAAGTCGACGGAACTGAGGCGAGAAAGGTGTTCTTCAGCGGGATCCAGAACAGGCAGGTCGAGGCGGAGAGTACTGGCGGAGCAATCGATGAGAGCAGAATGTGCGGAGAGGAAGTCTAAGCCGAGGATGATGTCGTGGGGACAGTGGGAGATGACTGTGAATAGCACGGTAGTGGAGCGATCGGCGAAGGAGACGCGGGCGGCACACATACCAATAACGGGGGCTGTTCCGCCATCGGCGACACGGACAACAAGCGTCGTGGCGGGCGTGATGATTTTCCTCAGCCGGTTACGAAGGTCAGCGCTCATTACCGACAAATGCGCCCCAGTGTCTATGAGAGCAGATACAGGAACACCGTCGACTTGCACGTCAAGAAGGTTCAGATGAGCGGGCAACGTCAGGAGAGGATTTGGCGGCGTAGGGAGCAATGCAGCGTCACCTCGAGGCGCTGCATCGTCTAGTTTTCCGGCTGGGAGCGGCGTCCGAAGGGAGTCGGCGAATAGGAACGACGGGGCTGGGGAGAGCGAGATTGTCGTCGTTGGGGCGAAGGCGAACGAGAATAGGGGCGGTTCGGCGCAGGAGAATCGGTGGCGGCATTATCTGGGCGGGCAGCATAGGGACGAGAAAGGCCATCTGGGGGGCGAGAGTAGGCAGTATATGTAGACTGGTTCAGGGAACTCCAGCGACTGCGGCAGTGCCGAGAAATGTGCCCGATTCGATGGCAGTGAAAACAAATTGGCTTGTCGTCTGCAGTGCGCCATTCAGAGGGGTTGCGGAAACGTGGTGGGTAAGAAGGTGCGGGACGGGGTGTAATCGAAGATGCCGGGTGGGGATCAGGGCGATGGGCTGAGCAGATGGTGTGAATACCCATGTTGGCGAACTCCTGGCGGACAACTGCCTGGATCAGGGAAACAGTGACTGCAGGTGCATTGGAGGGGCTGGCGTCGAACGCAGCCAGATAGGCGGCCTCGATCTCACACCGGACAATCCTGGTAACATCGCCAGTGTTGTTGGGACGAGGAGCGTCGGCAGAGGAAGATGTCGCTGGGGTGTTGGGCAGACGGGCAAACTGTTGGTCGATACGGCGGCTTTTAGCGAATTCCAGGCGGCGGCACTCTTTTATAACTGCATCCACCGTCGCGACGTTGTTAAACACGAGCAAGTTGAAGGCGTCATCGCCAATGCCTTTGAGGATGTGGGAGACCTTGTCGGACTCAGTCATGTGTGCGTCAACTTTGCGGCATAGAGCCAAGACGTCCTGAATGTACGTGACGTAGGGCTCCGTTGACGTCTGTACACGACCGGAAAGCGCCTTCTGCGCGGCAAGTTGGTGACCGTAGGGGTTGCCGAACAAGTCTCGAAGCTTTTGCTTAAGCGAATCCCAACTGGTCAGCTCATCTTCGTGCGTCCGATACCAAACTCGAGGGGTGCCACCGAGGTAAAAGACGACGTTGGCGAGCATGATAGTTGGGTCCCACCGGTTATTGCGGCTGACGTGTTCGTAAAGACTGATCCAGTCCTCGACGTCTTCCCCATCTTTTGCCGAGAATACGCCAGGATCACGGGGAGCGGAGAGGGTGATGTAGGTCGTCGAAGTGGCAGCAGGTGTCGGAGCCGGTGGAGTCGGGTTTGCGTCGCCGGGAGCCATGAAGATAGGCTCGACGGACCGTCCACTGCGAAGCTCCGTGACGAGGTCAGGGAACGTCCACCTCCACCAAATATGTTACGTAGGAAGACACCGACGAAAAGCTATTTACAAGTATATTTACAAGGCAATACGCCGCAGTTGACCAAGAGGCAACAGCCCGCGCTAGCTTCCAATCGTCGTCTTCGTCTTCTTCCTGCGCGGCTCTTCGTCAGTGGGAATACGACCCCGTAGCAATATGTTTGTTTCTTTCATCCTTAAACGAGCGCTCGTTTTATTTTGATTATGCAGCACCCTCGCCTGACGAGTTTTCGGTGAACGTTATACTACGCCTACTAGTCAAGTGACATACCATGCAAGCGGAGTAATAGACGAGTATGTGCTATAACGCGATGGCTCCCTTACGGCCAGACACTGCGAGCACTATAACAAAATCTATAGAGTATCATCAAAATAGTTCTCTCACTGCGATGCCACTCAATGCAGTCTGCGACCCATGGAGTGACAGCCGTAGCTCCGTAATGGAAAGTGTGACCAACCGTCGCGATAATTAACGAAGCGAGCCCTTCAACCTAACCACAGCGTCACACTCGCAGATATGTTTACGCACACAGAGACGGTTTCGGTAAGAAAACAAGTAGGATCATGACAAAACCGACACAGCCAAACGCGCATAAAGACGCTCGGCATTTCAGCCCATCAATGAGAGCCATTTTCTTTGAGGCAGACTCTGGGCAGTGTAACAGATACTGTTTTAAGTCACCGTGATCATCACAGAACGGACATGCCGGAGATGTCGAAAGTTTTCCCGCTGAGACACTGGACTTTCAGGAAGGAGGTATTACGCATCCTGCCAACGTTACTCGAAAACACGGAGTTCAGCGAATGGCGATGGTGAGCTGTGTTCGCCATCAACAAAGCGCCACCAGTCGCTTAATGTGGTACTACAACAATGCTGACAGGGGGTGTAAGGGACCCGGGGGCAGAATGCAGGCGTCCTACTTTTGCTTCGCCGAGTCAGCCTGTTTATCCCTCTTGGCAGGGTTAGTGATAAGTGACTTGATCACGCAACACGTACTGTATTATCACGGTTAAGCCCACACTTGTTCAAGGGAGATGCTTGGGAGGAGCAGTTGCCGGCATGGCTATGCAAAGCTAAATGATTATAATTATAAATATTATTGCTTCAACAACAGTACAAAAATAATGCGAGACATAGGCTAGCAACCGGGCGGTATAACAAAAATATAAATCGAAATCCTTCTGTGTAACCGATCTAATACACCACCTTTGTATTTCTCAGTTCAGCCTACACTTCGTCACATGTGCCTCACGAGCAAAGCAGCTTCTCTTTCCGTTTCCGGCAGTAGTAACAGTAGAAAATGTTTATTCAAGATTTTATCCAGCTCCAGTGGTTGGGTCCCTCAGTCCAGCGTCCCACTGGCGATCGCTGCATACCGGGCTTGGTCGAGAAGGGCCAATTGGTTTCCCCACACCATTCTGGCGAACCACACCTCCCACTGCCCACTGTTGTAATCTTGCCCCGAAAGGGGTGATTGGATTGCTTGTGGCCGACTCTGACACGACCATGTGATATGGTCAAGAGATGACCGCCTCCCATACCACGGACTAATGTTGGGGTACTGGGTGGGGTTGTGCGTACTCCAGGGTAGCGTATCATACTGCTGCCGAGTTGTAGCGACACCTGCCTATCGAAGCTCAACCGACGTTACTATTGGGTAGCGTGGCGTTGTCGGCAGGCTGCAGGCATCCGGTAGACCATGGCGACCAAGCGAGGACGAGACGATTTCTAGTGCGAAACTTGCACGGTTGATTCAAAATTTCGTGAAAGATTATGAGAAGAGAATGAAGTGATCTAAAGCAGTTCATTTCGGAGCCCCTTAAATAGGCTTTCTACAATCGCGGGAGTGAACTTGCTTCCGTCGACGTCACGTGACTGGCTCAGAGTCTGATTGGCGGGAAAGAGGGCACTTCCTCCTCCGGTTATACCGAACCTCTGGTTATACCGAGCCTGCTGCAAGGAGGAGGGCGTCCCGCCTCCGGTTATACCAGCCTCAGGTCCGGAAATTGCAGACGCTTGTCCTTCTCTTTTGGGCGTTGCTGGTTCGTGGAAGTTCCCCTGTAGAGCTTGACAGTTCGAGGAAAAGGTCCCTCTAAAGTTGCACACACACACAAAATAGGCCTACAAACTGGGTGGAGCCTGTGTCTGCCGGTCTGGGCTTCCGCCAGACCGGCAGACACTCGAGATGACCATGGCGAATTAGGAAGTCACGCTTCATTTCAACGAGGCATGGTGGAAGAAAGTCCTTTCTGCTCGAGGTGCCAACCGTAAAAGGAGAAGTCACGGTTCATTTCGACGAGGCATGGTGGGTGAGAGTCCTTTCTGCCCGAGGTGCTAGACGCCAGCAGTAACAGGGTGTACGTGGTGCAGTAGGAGTAAATGTGGGCATGCAGGAGATTGTAGTCTGCGCCATTTAGGCATTTGGGCCTCGTATATGGATGGGTCTGGAGAAGTATACTTTTACCTTTCTCGTCTCTGTGCTTCCAATATGTATTTTGGTGTGATCAGTAATCCTACCAGAGTGCGTTCCGTCGTTCGGATCCTACATTCTCCGATGAGGCAGTCCGCCGTCTCGTTCCCCGTCACTCCAACGTGTGCCGGACACCATGTATTAGCGCGTCCCGTGAGAATTCTTCCATAGATTTTTATTGTGAGATTGAGCAGGGAGCCTGTCACAAAAAGGCTTCATGCCAACTGCGAGTCGGTTAGTATTAAAGCAGAATGTCCTCTGTTTTCAGCGTCGGTTATAGCCAGAGCCACTGCCGTAGCCCCTACTGTACCCATCGACTGCGTTCTGACTGTTGCGGAAATAATAGTTTGGGCGTTTGTGGCTGCCAGAGTGAAAGATTTGTAAGGCCCTTTGCACGCGTCCGTGTAATAAACCTCCGGATTTCTGTCAAAACCGCATTCGAATGTCCGTGCAAGGTGCCGTTGTCTGTTATATTTTTCACTCAAGTTTTTTTTTGTGGAATGGGGACACGTCATCTGAGTTACGGTCGTCTGCGTAAATCGCATGTCCTAGGTATGGTATTCATTGTAGTTTTACTGCTAAGTTTTTTATTCCTATATGGAAGAGAAGTGGTGAAAGAAATGAACCTTGTGGTGTTCCTCTTTTGTGGGTCTGTAGAAAGCCTGAGTGGGTGGGTACTAGATCTACCATGACTGTGCGGTCGCCTAGAAAGGTCATTAATGTATTCATAAGCCCGCTGGCCGTAGTGCATGTTTGATAGTTCTGTTGAAATGCTTTCATGCGAGGTGGTCTGGAAAGCTTTTTTATATCTAATGCCCTTGTGAATATATCTGCATTTCCTCTCTCTGGAATTAGCAATTCTTCTTTCAGTAGGAGAAATACGTCCTGCATCGACACATGCTGTCGACAAGCGAACATAGATTCGGGGAAAAAGTTGCAGTTTTCCACGTACCTAGTGAGTATAACCTGTATAACCTATTCAAAGGGCTTACCCAGACACGATGTAAGTGATGTGGGTCGGAGGTTATTTATGTCCCTCGGTTTTCCTGGTTTCGATATTAGTGTTATCTGTGCATATGCCTCCATGCCTGTGGGATCTGACTTTCTTCGTTCCATACATGTTTGTTGGAGATATATGTTAGCCCTGGAAAAACACTGAGGCTCAGGTTGCGAATCATGACGTTGGTTATTTTGTCCGGTCTCGGCGCCGTCCTTTTCATGAAAAATTGCGTTGCCGCGAAAACCTCTGCCACCGATATAGTGGCAGCTATCTCCTCGTTGTTCCCCCTGAATATCAGGGAGTATTATTTTGCGTGGAATTTGCCCCTACATTCAAGTCATTTAGAGTGTGTAGGACATTTTTTTTTTATTTGCAGAACACTGCGGGCAAACGTACGGCCAGGCTGGCGGGGATTTTTTTATACAGTATGTGTGTCAGCGTCTCAATATTCGCTGTCGGAAATCAAGCAATCGGAGAGCTCCACTCGTCGCTGTTTTTGTATTTGCAGGATGTATAATGCTTTTCAGAATGGCCCATATCTTTCTTGTGTGTACGGTTTTTTGGAGTGACTCACAGAATTAATGATAATTGTTTTAGTGGTTGCGCGTAAACATCAGCCTCCTGTGTGAGTTGTGCTATGCGTATTTTGAGCTTTCTCTTTAATATTTGCCTTTTTGCATCGTGTCGTCAGGCTTCTGCGTGCTTCCCATAAATGTATGACTTGGCTGTCTACTGCTATTGTTTCCGATGTCGCACCGATCTCTCTAGTTGTTCTTTAGAGCGTTTCGCGTATCTGGCGTATTTGTTCCACCCAAGTTTCTATATCTTCTGTAAAAATTAGCTGCTTTTGGTTATCTCGCTATGCAGTCCAGCCTATAATGCTAGCCCTTGCTGGGCAGCGACGGATTTTGTGGGAATTTAGAGCTATCGGGACAGTGTTGTGGTCATTGTCCAGATTTCCCTCCAAATTTGTTCACCGGGTCTCCCTTGGATGGCTCGTAAAAGCTATATCTGGAGTTGTATTTGCCGCTACACTATTGCCTAAGCGTGTGTAACATCCGGGTATTGTGATGAGTTCTAAGCCGTATCGATCGGTTTTCTCTGCTAGTAATTTGCCCTTCACGAAATGTTTGCGTTTACCCCAGTCCGAATGTGGCGCAGTGAAGTCACCAAGCACTAGCAGCTTGCCTTCTAGCTGCATGTCTGGTACTGCGTAAATTGGTAGCGTACCGAAGTCTGGTGCTCGCCCTCGAGGAGGACTGTACACATTTGCGATTTCAGCCTTTGTTTTAATTTTTTTGCATGGCCACACCACTAGTATTTGATGTGGCGTGTTGTGTTGTGGCACATACGTGACGCGGAGCGCCAAGTCCTCTCTCGCGAAGGTGGTGACCCTAGGATAACCGGGATTGAAATATGTCGCATATCATTTTAGTTTTTTTTATTATTATTTGCCCGATTTCTTGTACGCATATAATGTCAGGTATAGTCGGATACAATTCAAGTCTTCAGTGAAGCCCCGCCCACGCCTTCATAACCACCAGCCACTGTTCCTCGGCGAGGCTGCAAATAGTTCGTACTTCAAGCTTTCCCTGTTACCCAATAAAGGTGGTAACCGCAAAAATAAAATTATAAGCGCGTGATGTTGTACCTTTTCGTTCGTCTAATATAGGGGAACGGTGAAAGCCTATTTCTTGGTTGAACTGAAATAAAATGCTTGCTTCACTGCAACTATTCATTGTCAAGTTTCAGTTCAGTTTGCAGTGAAGATTCGTGAGTAAAACGGGGTCAGCAGTGAAACGAACTCTACGGCGTACTTTTTAAGAGTGAAATGCTCGGACTACATACGCTTTGTCCATGTCTGTTGCACACCTCATCGCTTCCGCCGATGAAAAGACTCTTCAAGAACAGCAGACGCCCCGGAGGTATCAAGTACGACGCTATTTTGAAATGGTCGCATGACGGTGATATTGTTTGCTTCTGTGATTGGCTGGCAGAGTAACAACTCCTCGCGGTCCGTGTGCCTCGGTTGCCAACTGCTCTTTTCTTTAAGTTGTATCCTACAATAGTACAGGCAAGTATAGTCTGTATAGTCTGTATATTGTGCAAGGGCACCATTGCATGTTTGTTACGTAAGGTGTCATTGCATGCTGTTACGTAATCCGTTTTCGTGCGATTACTTTCATGGGATTTCCGGAGTCATCTACGTGTCTCTTAAGAGCAGGAAATTCTGCGAACATTATCTGTATTTGATCTATGGTTGTTTCCAGCTGCTTGCCCATGGGCTCTGCTGGCGTTGGTGTGGGTTTACTAACCTGTGCTGGTGACGCTTCTCCTGTTTTGCTTGTGAGGTCGTGTACTGTTTGTTTAAGAGCCGCCAACTCTTTCTTCCATTCTGCCGTACTTGTATTTAGAGATCGATTTCCTTGTACGAGTTGCTGATCCGCTACCGATATGTGACTGTCATGATGTTGTGTATGTTGTAGCTGCAAATAGCGTCCAGTTTACCTTTAGAGCCTCATCGGAGGTTGGCCTATGGTTTGCATGGACTGAGGGTGTTGGGGTGTTGGTTTCCTCGGCGTGGGCATCTCTGGCCTGAACAATATTTCCTGAGGGTGTATTTACGCGAAATAGTTTGTGTTGAAGGGATTATATCCTTTCGTGGTATGCCGTTGCTCTTCTTCCTCCGACTAGAACTATCTGGGCTTGTTCTGAAGAAAACGTTCCCTTCGCTTCCGTGCTTGGTGTCTCGACGGCGGTTCTGGTCGGCGAACCTCTTTAGGTGCTTTTTGTAGCTTCGGTGCCCCGTTAGGTGCGCTTCACCACACAAAGCCCACTTCGGATTACATTCGTGTCCGTCAGCAGGATCTTCCGTGCCGCAAATCCTCCACACGTACAGTTCCAAATGTAGCCACAAATCAGTTGTAGGACCCACCCTCTGACACGTTTTGCGGACTTGCACTGTGCTTCAATACGGATAGCAGGCCATTTCGCCCCCCTCGTAGTACGCATATATTTTTTTTTTATTCAGATACCCTAAAGGCCCTTGTGGGCATTACATAGGGGGGGGTTAACAACAGGATATTTCAAACACAATTAGGGGGGCAAGGCAATATAGAACATCGTAGGAGAGATCACCGAATGCAAACAAGAAAATATAAAAAGAAAAAAAGGAGAGAATTGCATACATTGATGAAAAAAAAACCAACAACAACAACAACACTCCGTACAAAGCATGTAGATACACTAACAATGCGTCAAAGGCATAAATTTTTGCTTTTGCGCAACATGCGTAAAACTGCGCTTCAAATTACTTACAAATGAGTCATGATCACGTATAGAAACAATTTCTTTTGGCAGCTTATTCCAGTGATGAATAGCTAGAAAGAGCGGTGATTGTCGTAGGAGATTCGTGCGCGCAAACATGGGAGGCACTTTGAAGGGATGGTCGAGGCGGGCGAAAATCTTTTGTGGGGGTTTGATATGGGATGCTGTAAAGGATGACGGGGTATGATACAATGTGTGGAAGTGGGAAAGTAGTGCTAACAGTCGTCGTGTTTCTAGAGACGGTAATTGGAGGGACTCTTTGATAGCCGTGATGCTGGATGTTCTAGAGTATGTTTTAGTGATGAAGCGTGCTGCTTTATTTTGTAAAGATTCCAGCTTGTTTATTAGGTAAGTCTGATTTGGATTCCATATTATGGAAGCGTATTCAATCTTTGAGCGAACTAGAGCTGGGTAAGCTAATAATTTAGTTGACTGATTTGCTAAATACAAATTTCGCCTAATGAATCCAAGTGTTTTATTTGCTTTCGAAATTATTTCATCAATGTGATCATTCCATGTAAGGTTAGAAGTTAAATGGACTCCCAAATATTTTAATGTAGACACATTCTCTATGCATATGCTGTTCATAAAATATGAACTTAAGTGAACGTTACTGGCTCTGGTAAATGTCATTGTTTTTGTTTTAGAAACATTAATTTCCATTTGCCATTGCTCGCACCAAAGTGAAATTTTGTTTAGGTCGGCCTGTAAAATATTAGTGTCTTCAGAGGTGATAATTTGTCTGTAAAGAACGCAGTCATCTGCAAACAATCGAACTGTTGAGGTCAGGTTGTTACTGATGTCATTAATGTAAATTAAGAATAAGATTGGGCGAAGTACGGATCCCTGAGGAACGCCAGATTTAACTTGTGCTAAAGCGGAAAAGTGATCATTTACGGAAACAAATTGGTAGCGATTGGTTAAAAAACTTGAGATCCAATTAACAATTTTACCATGTATGTTAAGCCGGCTAAGTTTCATTACTAAGCGAGAATGGGGAACTTTGTCGAATGCTTTCTTGAAGTCAATAAATATGGCATCGATTTTTATGGAATCGTGAACAGCTTGATGAAGATCAGTTATAAGTTCAAAAAGCTGTGTTTCACATGAGCGTCCTTTCTGAAAACCATGTTGCTTGTTAGAAAAAAAGTTATGTTCAGATAAATATTTCATAACTGCTGAAGATATGATATGCTCAAGTAATTTACATGGAATACTAGTCAAGGATATAGGTCTATAGTTTGAGGGCACTGATCGGTCACCTGATTTGTAAATGGCAGTGATACGACCGACCTTCCAGTCATCTGGTACAATTCCTGTATCTATTGATTGCTGGAAAAGAGCGGCTAATACGGGAGATATTATAGGTTTAGTCATTTTAAGCATCTTTGTGCAGATGCCGTCTGGACCTGGCGCTGAGTTATTCGAAAGTCGATCGATGGCCGATTCTATTCCCTCTGGTGTAATTATGAGATCATTCATAGATGAGTTAATTGAAGGAAACGTAAGGTCAGGTGGAATTGGATTTTCGTTTGTGAAGACAGAGCTGAAAAACGAGTTTAATTCAGTCGCAGCTTCAGATGGTGAGAGTAGCACACCGTTATTAGCGATTGGTATAGTGGATTGGGAAGAGTGCTTAGGGTTAATTACTTTCCAAAACTTTTTCGGATTGTTCATTATCATGCTGGCGATGTCACCGTTAAAAAACTTGTCTTTAGATTCTTCAATTTCAGCTTTACATTTATTTGATTGGTCTCGGTATCGCTGCCAATCACCATCCGAGTGGGACAACTTAGCTTTAGAGTAAAGGCGTTTCTTTTTATTTATAAATGGTATGAAGAATGCAATGACGGCACTCTTAGTTTCCTGCAGCATTCCTGCGTGAGCGATTTCCACATTCTGCGTGCGCACACTCATTTTTGATAAAAGGGCGTCTGAGGGCGTATGTGGGGTGAGTCAGGGGATTAACCGCTGAACTGCTCCTTCGGCCAAAGCAGCATGCGCTTTTACCGCATGGGGTTTTTCATTTATGTTGGGTGATGTGATCCGGCGCAATGCGTTTGCGACTTCCTTTTCTAGTGTTGAGACAATTACAATGTTCGACCAAGGCTCAGTACGTAGCAGAAACTGCTCACTTTGGATCTTTCCTTCGCAAGCCTCGATAATAGCCCGAGCCATCACAGGAGTTGCCATTACTCGAAGCGAGAGCCCTTCATGCGGTCTCACAATGACTTTAAAATCGTCCTTTGGTAAGGGTGGTAGTTTCTTCCCGTTGCGTCTTGGTCGAAATCTTGGCTTGTCTGCGCTCTTCGGACAGCCGTTCTTCCGGTGCTCCTGCGCACGTTCTCTCCGTTGTCTTTTTCTTTCCCTCGCGAACACAGCCGTGGTTCATCGCTCTTGGGCGTCCTGAATGTATTTGTCGGCCGTAGTCTCGCCGTTGTAGATGGTGGACGGCGGTATACTTATCTCTGCTTTGGTAGTCGTAGTCTGCGGTGGTCGGATTTCCGTGCAGTCCTTGCGCTCTGTGGTGCTGGAATAATGGCTATCCAAGGCTCTCCCCACTGAGCCGTTTTTCCCACCAAGCGTAGGAAGTCACCTGCGTTGGTGTCGTGGCAGTGGCGGAGTAGCAGCCGGCCTCGCGGCAGCCGCCGCTCGCTACTCGTCGGTAGACTTACGCTGGCCATTGTCTCCTTTTGCCAGATGCCTGTAGAATGCCTCGCCCTCCCAGCGTAATGGGTTCGCTCTCAGCTGTGAACAAGTGCCGCAAGGTGGAGTTCGCGAGCGACGCTATCACCACCACATTGTGCTTAAGATAGGATATCCTGACGGGGCTGGAATTTAACCAAAGATCGGTAGGCCGGTTGGCTTTGGGAGCCCACGGCAAAACAACAAATGAGCAGCGCAGTGTGACATGGGTTGGGCCTCGTTCGAAGTCAGAAAAGCGCGGAGCAAAATTAGTTTGGAAAAAAACTCAGGAACACGGATCAAACTAAATGGGCGGCTAAGGTGCACAACTATCTGTACGTGAAAAGCGTGAACACAAATTGGAGGATGAGGTCAAGAAATTTGGAAACCAAGTACAGCATAATTGAAACTGTAAATAGACAGCCAGGGGTCATAAGAAAGAAAGCGACAGAAACAGAGACCACGGAGACTTACAAAAATCTGAAAAAAGAAATTAGAAGGAAACATCTGTGCGATGACACAAAGAGCAGTGCCTTGCTGTTTGTGGCTAGAGCCGGTTGGCTAAGGACAAAAAGATAACGGAGCAAATATTCACAACTAGATGAGGCATGTGTATACTGCAGCAAAAGTTCAGAAACCACTCAGCCCATCCTAATGAAATCCGAAGAGATTCACCCAGCGAGACCCGTAGGTAACGCACACCTTCCAGAAGCGCTTCGATTTAAAGTGGACGGAAGCATGAGCCGGACAGCAGTTGACATAAGCAAGTGACATTTAGGGCAATGGTGGAAAAAAAAGCATGGAAGAGATTGATACGAACGGATCCGTTACAGGCATAGGCAGCGGCACAAGGTAAATAGAGAACTTTTGAGGAACTGAAAAAAGATTAGACAGATGCATACTAAATACTAGAATGGAAAGCATGTATAGCATACCTGAGCCATTCGGGCAGGCTAGGGGACTGTGACTATTTGTCACCGCCCCGTTTTAAAGAGCATGAGAATAAATCATCATCATCATCATCACGGACGGCGGCTGGTACCGACAGCTAGTGACACAGCGCACGGTGCTTACGTGGTCGTTACCGCGGTGAAACCACGGTTGGCATAACTTTCTGGGTGCGCTTTTTAAAGGTTGCTTGCCTGGCTTTAGAATAGATGTCACCTGTAATGCCGGCAAACATGCGCTAATCTATGGTCAAGGTTAATGGCCTTTAAGATCGGCGTGCACGCGTGACGGATATTTCGGAAGCCACGCGAGGTTACGCCCAGTGGTTCGTCAATCACATGCGGCGCTCGCGACTGACTGTTTGAGAGCAGGAAAGGAAAATGGCGTGGAACCTCGTTTTTCACTTATGTGGCAGGCGTCTAGTGAAAGAGGCAAGGCACTGGCTGACTTGCGGTGGTAGCGATTCTTTGGTCGTATTTCCGTGACAAACGGTCCGAGGGCCAAAGTACTGGCCTCTTTGGGTGCTACTTGACTTCCCGGAATGGATGAGGTGCACTTTTCGTAGGGTACAAGATATAAGAACTGGGCCACACGAAAAGCACGGAAATTGTGGAGCGTGATGCCAGCGCGTAAACGTTCCTCGACGCCACCTCACGTTCTTTTCCGTTTCTGGTAATGCCTCAAAGAGCGTTCGTGCGCGCGTGCCATTTGTCGATAGATCTCCATAATGTTTGCTCAAGTGCCAATTCCTTTCTTGCGCCAAGGCAACGACACCGACGTCTGGCTCAGCAAACAACCACGGCAGTGGGCAGAAATCGATCCTAATAGGTCGGCGAAGCAATAAAGAGATGTCTCTCTCTCTCTCTCTCTCTCTCTCGCTCTCTCTCTGCCGTTGTATTAAGAGGAAGCTGTTCGCGACCGTGACTGCTGCATCTTGATTGGAACGGAGTGCGAAGGAGCTCGGGATACAGATGTCTCATTGCGGAATAAAGGAGACGAACAATAGTTGTGGACAAACACATATGCAGGAGAACAGTCTAGGCAATGACTTGCCTCATCGCGTTTTTTTTTTTCGTGCGTGTGCCTGTTTGCGCGTATTGTCGACATAATAATGAGTCACCGACTAACTCAGCGTCAGGACGGCCAAGCCCAAATCCACGCGCAAGTTTTCAGAACTCATACCATCTAATTTGTTCCAGAGCTTGACAGCGCTTCTCTTCGATCGGCTCTCTGGCCATCGCTGCCCTAGGACGAGGGCTGTTTGATAAAGCATTAAATGACCTGCCCAACCGCACCTATACTTTCTAACCTCTACTATAATATAATCAACGAGATCCTGACTAGTAAACCACACTTATGTGCATCCCTCTCTAATCATTATTCCTGTCATTTTCTTTATCATTGCACGCTCATTAGATTGATTGCGTCTTTCTTGCCTTTTTTTTAAAGCCCCCGTGGTGGTTCAGACGCTAGGGAATTCTGCTGTTGAGCACATGCCTGCGGGTTACATGGCCTACAATGGCGATAGCATTCGAAGAGGTATCACGTGCTAAAACGCTCATGTAGTTAGATTTAGACTTGGGTGGACGCCGAAGGGACACTAAAGAGAGAACAAATTAAAAAGTCGGAAGGCGACTCAACCTATAGTTGAAGTCGATGAAGGGCGACGCCTTGCTTGGCAAGTTGGGGATGCGAACGGAGTGTGTTAACCATGTAATGTTTTGTGAGAGCGGTGGTGGAGAGACAACTTTTGATCGACGTCTACTAGAGGTTGAATTGCCTTCCAAATTGTGGCATCAGTTATCATCATCATCATCATAGTCATCATCACTGGGGCTCAGAATAAATTATGTGGTTCATCATCAGCTGTGTGATATTTTTGCCTGAGCTATCTCCGGGATCGGTCCACAAAAGAGTCAAGAAAGACGTTAGAAACGGACATACCCGATACGGAAATGTTAACTCGTGAAACTACATTTTCTACCATAGCGTGAGCTTTATTAGTAATATGCCCATCTAATCTCTTATTTTAATCTGTCCGCCTTCTTTCCTTTTCCCCAGCGTACGGTAGCCAACCGGGATCAAGCCTGGTTAACCTCCCTACCTTTTATTTATCATTTGCTCTCTCTCCCCTAAAAATAAAGAAAAAAAATCACTCTTACCGCGAGAAGAGGTTTGGTAAGCCAGAAAGGGCGCAAAGACAAAAGACGGAAATTATTTGGAAATTGTTGAGCGATAGTTGCCTGCTCCATGCGTTGGATCACGAACTGGGAGCAGTGAGCAGCAACAAGGGCTTTCCTGCAGCAGAACCATTCAGTGCCATCACCACATGCATTAAGTCTTTGACCCTGCCAACTTCCATAAGTGCAGTTATACCTTCTATTGGAGCACAGATGAGCACTCGGAAATATGCCATACTAAATTATCGAATTAAATATGAATCGAATGTAAAGATCTGTTACATTTATATTCAACATTTTGAATATCCTCACACCCGCTATACAAAGTTTGCTGGTCAAATTTTGGTGATTATTCAAGTATACACTTTGATTTCTTGGATAAGTAATCTCTGGTTCATTGGATAATCCAGCTGACTGGATACAACTGGGCTATCTGCCGCAAGTGAATCATGAAAAATTCTGGCATGATTTTTTTAAGAGCATTTGTTAGCATCTCTCTCTGTCTCTCTTCATTTTATTTTTATTTTGCAGCTGTAGCTCCGGTTGTCTTTCCTGACTATAAGCTTCCCGACTCAAAAACGTATTGATAGAACATGGTTGTAACGGGAAGTTTTGAGGACGGGACACAAAAGGAATGCAGAGAGGAGACACGCCAACTAGCTGGCCAACTAGCCCATCCTAAGTATCTTAATCAAAAATGTACTGCGTCAAATGTAACCGATATCAGTCGCACGACGAAGAGGCAGAAACCACACACTGCCTGAGGGCTAAGTCCTGGGTCCCATCTGTGTCGACCGACGGGTCTGCCACAAGGGTAAGCCACCGAAGCAACGTTCGTAACTGATAACATAAGTATTTGTCACACAACGAAACTCCTAGGAGCACCTCATCAAAGCGAGCGATTTTTCGAACCAAGTGTCTGCTTACACACAAGAAAAGAAATCGATGGCGTTTTCATCGGGACATGTGAGCGGATACTTCTAGGCCGTGAAAAGGCCTCACAAAGAGAAGTTGTGACGAGAAGTCTTCACGGGCGGGGATGTTGAGTCTTTGGCTCCCTTCTTCCTGGTTTTGTTATCTTTTCGCGCAAGCAGCCTGGGTCGTGCCCAGAATAAAGTGCGCCTGTGATTCTGCACTAAACTAATACATACTTGCTACATTGAAGCTGACCCGCTAGAACACTGCGTTCCTGTATTTCTTCACTTGCGGCGCCCTCGCAAATTAGGTGTTGTTTTTTTCAAGTGCTTTCTTTTGCTTTATATATATTGATCATACGATGCCAACAGATAATGAAGCCAAGGAAAGCAGAGGGGAAATTATTTGTGAAAGTTTCCGTATTAAATTTCACTAACGTTACAAAAGCTTGGGAAAGCTCACGTACTACGTGACACCATCGGTCAAAAAGATGTTCCCTGTCCACCGCCATGGCCATGAGCGGTGATGATAGTTCCCAGGTTAGATCTTGTACACACACATAAATACCGAGTAATGTGGACGGGCCAAGAGCCACCCACCGTAGCAAAACTGGTAGGGCAACGAACGCCTAATGCGAAAGTTGTGAGTTCGGCTCTCACCGGCCGGCACGTTGTTTTTTTTCCCCACTTTCATTTTCTTTTATCTTGTCAATTCCACACTCCAATTAAAGCTGCGAATAACTTCCTTTATGCTTTCCTTGGCCTCCGAATCTCTTGACTTCATGTGGTTGGGACTACCAAAAATCGGGCACATCGGCTCCCCTTCTTTTTCTTTATATATCTTAGTAATTTCTTTTTTTATTTAGGAGGATTTGCGACCAGGCATAAATAATAAAGAAAGTTAAATAAAAGCTTCCAACTTCGCATCGTGCAAGAACTGCAACAGTGGCTTTGCAAACTTTTTGTATATCACTCAACGGTCGTAGTCTTCAGGCAGGTCTGGTGAAGCTTCAGTCCAGTCTTTCTTAAATTCTCAATTTTGGTCGTCCGTGTTCCAGGACACACACAGAGAAAGTGTGGAGCGTCCGCCATTATCACATGAGCCAATCACTTGGGACTTGGTCGTCGTTTGTCAATCCCCACGCACAGGTGACGGATGGTGCAAGGGCCACTCCAGCCCAAAGCCTCCGAAGGGATACTTTCGGTGCCCGGCTAAGGTTACGGGAAAGAAACCAAACACACGGAAATAAATCTAGGTGCGTGTGTTCCGCACGATGTTAGGTTTCAGTTGGTGGAGAGCGCGGGTACCTGACGGAAGGGACACAGGTGTATCAGATCGGGTAGGTGATCGAACTAGTTGGTCTACCATGTCGTTGAAACGATTTTAGCCACGCCTCTCTACCTAAAGCATCTGAATACTAAAGCATCAGCATTTGTGGAGTCCCTGGATATGTGGTAACGCATGCGTTGGTTAGCCGGAAGGTGAGGTTCTTCCCCGATGTTTCCGCGGTGAACACTGGCCAATCTTCATTCGTTTGTGCGTGCCATTTTTATCAAGCAACAACATGAAGGAAAAGAAAGTGTTGTTGTCATTGTTTATTTCTTATGTAAAAAGTATCGCGGGCCTAGACAAAGGGTAAGAAGGATTAAATCCCGGAGGCAATCGAAACAGGAAAGTCCCTGCAACTGCCTAATTCGGTGATAGACATCTCAACCACAGATATGTAGAAGGTAGTGGAATAGAAAAGAAGATAAAGATAATGCGAGTAGAGCGGTAGAGCGATAGAGAAAAACAACAAGTATTTATGAAAATCCTGGCTCATATCTTCTGCGTTACGCTTTCCACCCGTTAGGTTTACGTGAAAGTTTGGAAGTCACTTACATTAGATATCATTTGTGCGGCCTAGCTATTTGGTGAGTGTACCGAACAATTAAACAGTGATTCCGAGGCTGATCATCTCTAGGGACATTGGTCATACAATTTTTTTTTAATTGATATGATATAAGGAGATGTTGGCGCACAATTTGAGGCGCCGGCTACTCCTCATCTCTTGAGTGGTTCCGTCACACATCGTACAAGGTTCAAGGTTACATATCAAATAGTCTTTTCACACAAGCACCATGACTTATCACGCAGCGTTTCCACAGGAACACTATGACGTAAGGAACACATGGTACATACAAAATACAATGTATATGTCTCCACACTTATGTAGATGAAAGTCTCAAAAGTACAAAAGATATTTCCGCCTAATAACACATTGTCTAGTCAGCGGGTGGTACATACATCATGTAAATTCATTATCACATACAGTCACAACAGAACAGTCAACATAACATAATTCACAAACAGATGGATATACACAGTGACAATGAAATGAAGAGAACAATGAAAGCGCTAATAATTTCCAGCAATGCCGCTGTCTTCAAGAAAACTCTTTAGTGCTTTTAAAGCACTCTTCTGCAAGGCCGTTGTTGGCCAAGGGCCCAAAATTTTCCTTAAACTGAAAGGTCTGCGGTCTAATTTAATTAGCGCTGATTTAAGTCGGCTTCTTGGTGTGTCGTGATGTGGGCAATCTAGAAGGAGGTGATATATATCTTCGTCTACAAATCCACAATCACATTCGGGGGTTTCCGCACGGCCAATTCTGTGTAAGAAATGCTTTGTGTAGGCAGTGCCTAGCCTTAATCGATGAATAAGGGTTTCCATAGTTCTATCTAATGACAATGAAAATTTGAATTCAATAAATGGATCAATATGGTATAAGTCCGAGCTCTTAGAATACTGGTCAAACCAAGTGTTTCTAGACATTTTGAGAGACGTTGTCCTTATAATGCAGCGCAATTCATCCTTTGATATTGGGAGCGGAGATGTATCATCTTTGAGGTGTGCTTGTCGTGCTGCTTCATCGGCTGCTGTGTTGCCAGGAATGTCACAATGCCCTGGTATCCACTGGAATGCTATTGCATGTTTCGCTTCGTTTGCCTTTGTGAGGTTTTTAAGTGTTTCATATATTATACTGTCACTGAATGTTTTCCCCTTTGTGTTGCAGAGTGATGTTAGAGCCGCCTGTGAATCACTGAAAATTACCCATTTTTGCGCATCTCTTACTGACAATATAAATTTTATCGCACCTAGGATTGCGAACAGTTCAGCCGTTGTAGACGAAGTCGCACGAGTTAACTTAAATGATTCTTGTTTGTTGAGGTGTGGTATAATGAATGATGAAGTTGAAGAGGTTGCTGTACTGGAGCCATCTGTATAGACGTGTGTGTATCCTGAATACTGCATATATATCTGGTACAGCGCTAGTTGTTGAGCAGCTCGAATGAACATGTCTCTTTTGCTGAATATCCCATCTACTGACAATTCGATTTTTGGAACTGTAAGCAGCCATGGAGGATATTCAATGTCTGAGTTCCAAAATTCATTTCTTGGCAATATGTGAAGATTTTCTTGAATTTCTATATGAACATAACTTCTATCTCGTTTCATTATGTCTAGAGCCAATGGGTGGTTTTTATGCTGGGTTTGAAGACGGAAATAATGCCGGCATGTTTCTGTAGTTCGCATAACTGGAAATGGTGATTGGCGAGCCTCAGCTATTACAAGAGAACTAGAAGTCGCTCGTGGAACTCCTAGACATAGGCGTAGTCCTCTAGCTAAAAGTCTTTGAAGTCGCTCTTCTGACGTGTGGGAAAGTCCGTGTAAGATGGGCGCGGAATACGCAACTTTTTGTCGTATTAATGCATTGTAAACTCTCAGCATGGACGATACTGATCCGCCCCATGATGTGCCTGCAAGTCTGCGAAGTACAGTCACTACGGCATTGACCTCGTTTTCGAGTTTCTTTATGTGGGGTGCCCAGGATAGCTGCCTATCAAGTATTATGCCTAGAAATCGATGCTGTGTGACTATCATTAGAGGGTGTCCTTCCAGATTAAGAGTGAAATTTTTTAACTGCCTTCGAGTGAAGGGCAATACAGCTGTCTTTGCGTGTGATAGTACCATTCCTCTTTCTCTCAAAAATTTGTTGATTATATTTATGCCGTCTTGCAATGCCATTTGAAGTAGTTGAGCATTAGACCCAGATGTCCAAATACACACATCATCTGCATACAGTGAAAATTTTAATTGTGATGGCAGCCTTCTTGGTAAATCAGCCATGACGCAGTTAAAAAGGAAGGGGCTGAGTACGCTTCCCTGTGGTACTCCCTGTTTGACAACATGTTCAGCACTGTTTCCTTCACCCGTCTGAACAAAGATTTTGCGACCTGATAGAAATTCAGAAATCCATCGCAAGGACCTGCCAGACAGTCCAAGTTCCAACATGCTTCGCAAAACATGAACGTGACTAACAGTGTCAAATGCCCTCTTGATGTCTAGGAATACTGCTATAGTCATGTCCCCACGTGCACGCTCGTGCTCCACACAGGTTACTATATCTAATATTGCATCCATTGTGCATCTATGTTTTCTAAAACCTACTAAGTAGTTGGACAGCACATTCGTTTCATTACACCACCATTGAAATCGCGCGTCAATCATTTTCTCCATTACTTTGCATAAACAACTTGTCAAACTAACAGGGCGGAAGGATTCAAGGCACAAGGGCGTCTTACCAGGTTTTAAAATTGGTATGATTCGAGCGACTTTCCAAGAGTCAGGTACAGTTTCCTCTATCCATAAGTTATTATAGATGTCTAAGAGAGCATTTGTACCTGTCGGTCCGAGGTTTCTTAGCATATTGTACGTAATGCCGTCCGGCCCAGCAGCGGACTTTTGGCGACATGATGCAATTGCACATTGAAGCTCGCTTAATGTGAAAGTATGATCTAATTGAGGATGTTGGGCCCAGTAGCAAGCAGTAATTTTGCGCTTAGCCAACACTACTGAAATATCAAACTCTGCACATTGCGATGAGAAAGCAGGTCTGGAAATAAGCTCACAAAATTCATCTGCAACTATTATTTCACACGTGTCCCGTGCTACAGCGAGAGCACGAAATGGGAAGCTCTGTGTTACAGGTCCGCTTAAAGAACGAATTACTAGAAAAATTCGTGGGACAGCCGTGTGAGGAGACAGCGTGCCGCAGAAGTCGCGCCAGCGCCGTTTGCCTAGATTTTCCATTCGTCTGCGCATTACATTGTGTATTTTCTGAGCATTTCTGTATGCTTCTAAACTTCCGCTCCGTCGGTAAGCTCTTTCGGATCGGCGTCGGATGGCTCTTAGGTGTTCATATTCTCCGTCAACTGCAGCATAATCTTTTGGAATTGGGACCTTCCTTGTGCATATGTTCATATTGTCCTGCAAAAATTCTGTAAATTTTTCCACTGTTGCATGTTGATTAATTTGATCCGTTAGGCGGTACCGAAAAGCTTGCCAGTTGGTTAGTCTGCTGTAACGCCTGATATCACAGTACATGCTAGGGTGGTTAACAAGGATGGGAAAATGATCACTTCCGCGCGTTTCCATATCTGTTGTCCATCCCACACCATTCACTAGATCATGTGAACACAGGGTAACATCTATGCAGCTTGAGTAATTATATCCACGAAGGAATGTTGGCGACCCATCGTTTAAAACAGTCAAGTTGCATTTATCTATGGCGCACTCTATAACGTTACCCCGTGCATCACAATGATCACTGCCCCAGATGATGTTGTGTGCATTGAAGTCGCCACGTATAAATACATTAGAATGAGCTATCTTGAAGATATCCACTAGCGCTTCTACTGAAATGCGGTTTGAAGGTTGTAGATATAGATTAATCACTGTTATACAGAGCTTGCCAAAGGATACTTTACATGCGATGAATTCCGGGAAGTCTGAATCACTGGACTGAATTTGATAAGATGGTAGGTCCTTTCTGACGCACAGGAGCACTCTGCTCACAGCACCTTGACGAGAAGTCTTGTATATCACATAATTTGAGAGCCGAAAGTCGTCATTGATTCCCGCCTCTTGAATACAAAGTACTGGGAAGTTGTATTGCACAAGTAGTTTACGAAAGTCAGCACACTTCCTTCGAAGACTGTTGGCATTCCACTGAAATATGGAGACATTTTTGTAGTGGTTATTCATGTAGTGCCTGCCGCAGTTTGGGCCCGGATTGTTGACACAATAGTGCTTCTAGAGGTAACAAGGCTTTCACTTCTGGTAGGTTGTTTGCTTCCGGCAGAGCAGATAGGATTGCCTTAAGAGCTGCGAAAAGCATTGGCAAAATCAGTTGTGTCACCGATGCTGTAGTATGCTCGCTATTAGCTGGTGTTACTTCTGCAGTAGATGAGTAAGGTCGCTGAGAGGAATGTGTGCGAGTACTGGAGCTTTCTTGTGTAGTACTTTCTGCCTGTTGTCGTCTGGGTTTCCGTAGCACTGATGCATAAGACTGGGAAATTGACTGTGATCCTCTTGATTGGTCTCTTGATTGCCCTGTTGGTTGTTCTCTAGAGGAGGAATAGCTTGTTGGTGCTCTTGGCTGTGGTGGTTCCGGTGCCCGCTGAGGTGGGTGATCTTGCACTGGATGAACAATCTCAAGGTTTGGGGCGGGTTCATTGCGTCGCGGTTGTCTTCCATGGATGAGCTCATGTCGACGCATTTGTGCCGCTGCTTTTTTCTGAGGACAGCCTGAGAAGGAGGCGGCATGGTTCCCCGCACAGTTTGCACATTTAGGTTGAAGAACTGACTTGCACTCCTTGTGGTCATGATCCTCTGAGCAGATTTTGCATCGACGTGTGCTACGGCAGGTTTTCGCCATGTGCCCAAATCTCTGGCAATTATAGCAGCGAAGTGCTGGTCCCAGGTATTCCTCGACAGGGTGACTGGTGAAACCCAAGTAAATTCTTCCTGGAATAGGGCGATCGTCTCTGAAAGTCAGAATTACCGTGTGAAGCGAATGTGACTGTACTGCTCCATCTTCTTGGCGGGAATACCTTATCTGTCTGCGTGCCGATATAACTCCTGCGTCTTTGAAGAAGTCTAGGAGTTGTTCGTCTGTATACTGCAGAGGCACATGCTTTACTTTGCCAACGTTTCGCGTGTATGACTCTGGGATGAAGGGCTTGACTTCCAGGCCGCCTACACTTGAGAGCATCAAAAGGCGTTTCGCCGACGGTAAGGAAGCAACGCTGACGCTGAAACTTCCATCTCTGTTCGTCCTGAAAGACTGCACTTTTTCTTTGGCAGCGGAAACTGTTTCGGCAGACACTCGGTTTGGATTTACTTGCCAAAAGGTAGTACCTTCACTTGGGCGAAAGACAACCGGAATGCCTTCGGCTCGCTTTTTCTTGTACGTGACCAAAGTAAATGGTGCGTCTTCACCCATTTCTTCTTCATCACTTAACTCATAATTCGATGTTGTGTCATCGTACTTGTCTTCTAGGCGAGGCTTCTTGCTCTCGAATTCACCGTCAGCCATTATTCCTGAATTCCCTGAAGTTGATTCCAAGTTGTGGAGAACCAAACGTGCCGGCTTTATGAAGCTTTGTGACGCTTGCAAGGCCCCAGGCTTTTCATTACGGCCCGTAGCATCATTCATATGGCTTGTTACGTTTGGACGAGCATAAGGCTCGTGACGATGTTCTCGGCTTCCAACCACCGTAGCGGCAGGGTAATATCCAGGTTCCCAAAAAAGAAATGTACCTGTAAGGCGCCTGGCTCGTTGAACCTTCGCCCGACGTCTTGTTGGTCAATCGCCGTCAATGGTAGCCGTAAATGTCCAAAAACCAGAAAACTCAGAGCACCGCACAAAAACAGCGACCGAACAGATACACTTCTTCTTCTTCCTCCGGTCATACAATTCATATATGTATGTAGAAAATGCAAGGATAGGCTACGTTACAGCCGGCTATTCTAAAATCCTTCATTTGTTGCTCAAGCAACAATAAAAAGGGGGCAAGCGAAGATTGTCCTGCGTGTACCTGTCCTTCGTTACGGGTAAGTAAGCAACAGGTGAAGGTGCTGGATTGCTTCGGCCTCCCGCTCCCTCAGCTTGGGATTTTCTTCTAATAGCTATTGGGTTGCCTGGGCTGGGGCGGCTCTAACGGCTGGATCGGCGCGCCGACGGCAAGCCCTTTCACGGGCGAGTTCTCACTGTCGCTCGTCGAAGGCTCCCTGTTCTTTGGGGGAGCGCACAACGCGTGGCGGTCCCATCCGTTTTCCGAGACTGAACTGAACGGAAACAAAACCGGCGCAGCGCGCGCGAAACGGCTCTAACGGCTGGATCGGCGCGCCGATGGCAAGCCCTTTCACGGGCAAGTTCTCGCCATCGCTCGTCGAAGGCTGCCTGTTCCTCGAGGGAGCGCACAACACGTGGCCGTTGTGACTGAACGGAAACCAGGCCGGCGCAGCGCGCGCGACACCCTTTCATGCCCTTTCCCTGCACGGTGGAAGCGAAATGGCTGTGATGGGTTGCGCACGTGGCGTGATTCTATGCATGCAGCTGAATTCCTTGCTAATAACTCACGTTCCGGCGCCGGCGCAGCTGTCAGCTCATCAAACCGCCCTTTCCGGCACCTTCTCTACTCTGGGAGCAACAGGGTTTTTTGCGTGACCACGACAATGCCACCGATACTTGTGAGCCAATACAAGCTCCACTTGAAAAAGAAAAGCAGGAAGTAAACATCAACAAGCACTAAACACGCACGTACACGTCACAAGCCCACAAAAAGCTTCTCTACGGCATCGGCACCAAAAGAATAGTGCAGAGCATATAAGACGGTCACCCATCACACAAAAGTGCAAGAGTCTATGCAAGTCACTTCATGTATACATCTACGAATCAACGTCATCAACTTTGGAAAATATAAGACCAAGCACTCAGCAGTATCGCTTCAGTAGGCACGGAAGTACGATGGATGAAACAACCAAAGGCTTATGCACCTGTTTTTTTTTCCTTTCTTTTCGTCCTGCAGGTTAGTTACCTTTCCAAATAACCTGCGGCTTCCGATCAGACGATCCTTTTCTTGTTGTGCTTCCGTGCCCCGAAGCAGTTCGCAAGTGTACTTTACAACACCTGCGGCGCCTTCTGCTTCTTGGAGGTGACATTGAACCCAATTCTGGTCCTATCACTAAAGCGCAGGAGGAGAAGCATAATTCAGTTTTTGACAGCGTGCAACGCATTGAACTTAATAGCGTGAGCCTTCTGGAATTCGTCAACCAGGTCTTATTCATCCATGCCACCTCGAAGATCTTGAATCTCTGAGAAAAAGAGTGGGCGAGTTTGAACAAAAACTCGGATCAATTTTTACACAGCATTTTTCAGCGAATCCGGTGAACATTTCCAGGTGGCGAATGTTAATTGATGACTTACAGTCTAAAGTGTCAAAGAGCGATTCCGAGGCCGTCCTCATGCATGAGAAGGATCTTGCCAAAATTCAGGACAAATTACGTGACTCGAAAAACAGCTCGCACAGGTCCAACTTACTGTTTTACAGTGTTACCGATACCAATGCTTCTGAGTAGGGGAGGTTGCTAAGTGAATTGTAAAAGAACTTTGTTGCAACCATATTGGCAGATCTATTTCCTCTGTTGCTGGGGCTCACCGTCTGGGCCGTTTTTGTTCGAATAAGAATCGCCGAATCATTGCTAAATTTTTTTAACGAAAAAGAAGTCGAATCTACACTGAACACGGCCTAGAAATTGAAGAACATAGTATTAAGCCTCGCACGGGACTAATGTGAAGCCGTACGTGACAAAAAGCGTAAGCAGGTGCAACCTTCTAAGAGGTTGAGAGAGGACGGCGGCCGTATTCAACTCGTTTTCAATAAGTTGTTTATTAACACCGACGTTTACAAGTGGGACACAGAATCAAACAGCGCTATGCAACTTTTACGGCGCAACACCTCTTCACGCAACTCAAACGTTCACCCTCCTGTATTTTTTTTTTCATATCAGCCATCTTAATCAGACGCATTATCAGCTGATGTACACGACCACGAACATGCTTTTTCTTTTCTTCACGCTAACACCAGAAGTATCCCACGAAAACTATCAATCCGAACCTCGGGAGTTAAGGTATAGTCGACCAAACCTTCGCACAAAATAACTTTTGCAAACGCGAATTCGCGCAGTATATGAACAAATTAGATGCTTTAAAATCGCTACTCATCAGCCTTAAACCGGATTTTTGGCCGTTACCGAAACTTGGCTAACAAGCGATATTGAAGATGCTGAGCTAATACCCCTGAATTGTACGATATACGCAAGGGTAGACAAATACGCGGCGGCGGTGTGGCTATCTTTATAAAAAATTAAAACCCCTTTCACTTTACTACCTGACGCACACGGTGTAGAGGCGGTATTCTGCAAGTTACAGTTCACAACTCGCGTTATCGTTTTTGGGTGTGCGTATCGCGCCCCTCCGTCGACCCCTGAATGTGTGAATGCACTGTAGACGCATATACGGCGTCACGCATCAGGTTCCAGAGTTATTCTAGTAGAGAATTTTAATCTTCCTAATTTTAACTGGGAATCGCTGTAGTACCACAGCGCCAGCTCAGAAATTATTTTCAACCTAATGGCTTCCTTTAACTTACACAAATAGTGACGCAGCCTACACGTACACACAGACACAGATCGAAGATGCTTAATTTAATATTTTTCATTGATAACTTCCCAATACGTTATGCAAATTATAGATATAGTGGTTGGCATATCAGATCATAATGTAGCTTACAGTATAGTACTGATAAATTGCAGTATAACGCCAACTCATGCAGAAGGAACATTTCCAGGTTTTGATGAAGCTGATGATGACACAATTCACGAGTTGCTGTCACGAATTCCTGTCATTTCCAGAGATAGCCTCCGACTCCAGTGTTAACATTGAAATGTTGCGGCATAGGTTTAAAGAAATTGTCCTTCATTGCTTGCAAAACCACATTCCGTCCAAAAAAAAAGAAAGAAGACCAGAAAGACGAATCCATTGATCACACGTGGCATTATACATGCCAAACGAAAGGTGAAGCCATTGAGGAAATCTCTAAAGAAAACATATTTGTAGCCGACAGAGCCTGAGCAGCAGGCATAACTGATATCAGATTTAAAATAAAGGCAGCCAAGTCTATTTATTTCACCAAAACCGTACCGCAATTCATAAAAAGCTCCCTACAAACTTTTGGCAATATATGAAACTCGAGGTCCGAAAAACAGCCAAAGAAACGCGTGAAAATAGTGATAATTCCTCGAACACATTAAATGGCTACTCGCAATCTATTTTCATCATTGATGGCGGACAGCAGCCTAAAGTAGAAATTAGAAAGGAAAACTGCATAAAACCATTACTTTTTTCAGAAACGGGAGTCCTTAATCTACTTTTGAACTTGGATGAAGAGAGAAAGCTCCGGATCGGAATACATACCTAATGCGTTTTTAAAGAAATGTACAGAGTGGATATCAAAATACCTGTCCTTGCTCTTTAACTAATCACTGTCGTTGCGCACCATCCCAAAAGATTTGAAAATAGCAAATGTAATTTCTATATATAAGCCCGGAAATAAGAGCGAACCTTCTAATCATAGGCCAATCTCATTAACTTGCACAGTTGGTAGACTGCTCGAACACATAATCCTAAACCACATAACGAATCACCTTGAAGAATAGAAAATTTTGTCTGCTTTTCAACACAGCTTCCGCCAGGGCATGCCTACGGCAACCCAACTTATCGAACTAGTCTGTGACGTCTCCTCACGCATCGATCATCAAAAACAAATTGATCTCATTCTGCTGGATTTTTCGAAAGCTTTTGATCAGATGTCGCAAAGCAAACTTATTCTGAAACTTCAATTTACCTTGAGCAAGGGACAAATTCTTGACCGGATCAATAACTCCCTCACAGACAGATTCCTATCCGTAGAACTCAATCATGTGAAATTCTTAGTCGTACCGGTGACCTCTGATCTACCGGAGAGTAGTGTTTTGCCGCCGGTATTTTTCTTACTTTGATGAACGACCTGCGTTTATCCGTTAATGCCAGATCCAGGTTGTTTGCAGACGACTGCATTTTGTACAAAAAAATCAATTCTGATGAGGACCACATAACCTTAAATAGCGCATTAGACGCAGTTTCAGTGCGGTGCAATGATTGGCAAATGCAATCAACGAAAAAAGTCCTCTCTGTTATCCATAAGCAAGAAAAAAACATTCATTGAAATTTGATTATATCATTAACGCAGCTACCCTCTCTTAAGTTAAGGAGCATGAATACCTAGGTGACATAGTGTCACAAGAGGTATGATAGGATTTTCATATTCTGGGATTTCATATCACACCATCTGCACTAAAAAAAACTGCTTTTTCTAAAAAGGACGATTACAGCAAGCACCACCAGATACAAGGTTACTGGTCCATAATATAATTATCATACGCATCCTGGAATACGCAGACATTGCTTGAATTCCGTACGCACAAGCAAACTAACCAAGAATCTCGAAGGAGTTCAAAGAAAAGCGCTCAGGAACATCTTTAACAAATTTAACTGGACAGATTCGCCCACAGAACTGCTTCAGAAGGCTGGATTGCTAAAAATTTAAAACCGCGTGAAATTCCCACGCTTAAAAACAATGTACCAAGCATTACACAAACACCTAAATATAGACAAGTCCCGTTATATTAAGCAATCCCTAGCCAGAACTACACGACAGAAACACTGCCATACCCGTGCTTCTTACAAATTCCACACAGATGCCCTCAAACTCTCGTTTCTTTTTCGCTTGGCGATCAGACAATGGAATAGCCTGGCCACCTCCATCACCAGTAGTACATCTTTAGCCCGTTTCTCTACACTAATTCAAAGTGCTTTGCTAGCCTCGCAATTTTAAAACAATGTTCTGCTTTTGCATTTGTTCTCATATAACTCACGTGCCAATGTCATTTTGTCTGTGCAATTGGCGTAACGGTTCAGTCTGGTGTATGCCTCACAGGCATAAGTAAGTTGGGCGACCTTTGGTTATATAATGTTTCATTTTTTGCCCACCACTTAATCCCTGTCCCTTTTCGCCCTCCAGTTATAATCCCTATTGGTATTGACAGTATGTATAAATAAATATGAAATAAATATAAAAGGACAACCCAGCCGCTATATGAATACGTTAAACATATCACAATGTAGTGGAGGCAAAACGGGTCATCTCACATATGAGCCAGTGACTTTAGCAATTATTTAAATTGTAGCGTATCTGACATGTTACTTCCATGTTACTTCCGACTTCTTTTTTTTTTTATTTCTTGAGTAATGTTTGATATTCTGGGGTAGCCGTCCCCGAAGAGAATTACTTTCTCATTTTCATTCCCTCAATAAACAAGATGTTTAGAACAGTGGTGAATAAACTATAGCTCAGCACATGATCAACTTTATGGGGATTGGAAATTACGCACGGAAACAGACAGTTTTCAAGCAGCAGTAACTTCATATGTGAAGGGCTCGTATGCACTCGGGTGCTGGCCAAGAATCGGATGAGAAAAATACAAGAAAGTATATTATCTATAAATCTGAAATAGTTGCAGCATCAATTTAGCATAGTTAGAATCAATAGAAAATGTTTAGAGAGTAAAAGTTAAAAATTACATTCGGGTGTTTTACGTGCCAAAGCCGAGTAATATTAGAGAGGTTACGATTAGACGACGCAAGCGACTTGCATACGCTAGAACTAGGGGCGACGGTACTGCGCATGCGCAGGCCGAGACGTAGGCGTCTGCGGACGCGCAGTACCGCGGCCCCCAGTTCCTACGTGCGCAAATTGCTTGCGTTCCCTGATCTAAAACTCTATATTATGAGGCACGCCGTAGTGGGGGACTGCTGAATAATTTTGACCACTTGGGTTTCTTTAGCGTGCACCCAATGCATAGTACACGGGCGTGTTTGTATTTCTCGCCCATCGAAATGCGGCTGCCGCGGCCTGTATTGGAACCCGAGACCTCGGGCTTAGCAGCGCAACGCTGAAGCCACTACGCCACCCCACCGGGCGTTTGGAGAATACAGTTTATTGAAATTCACGAACTCATTTCAAACATCAAGACAGAAATCGAAGTTAACTGAAGAGCTGGAAGAGGCGGCAGAGCAGGACATCGTTTCTCGCGTGTTATTTTAGATTTCTTTTCATATTTTCACAAGTAATAACTCTAACACAAATACTCCCAGTATTCGAGAGCATAAGTGCAAATGCGGGGGGGTGTAAGTGGACGTTGGGCTATGTAAGTGTCGGCATGAATTGCATAAAAGTGACAGAGACAATACATGGTGTCGGTGGGTCGATAACCTTCTCGAACTAAACATGATATCCCAATGCTAGTTATCACATTTGCGCATTACTTCCTCTTGACTTCTTCCAAAATCAAAAGCATCTGCTGGTATGCTAATGCAACAGAACCATTGCAAAGGCAACTGAAACGCACTAAAAACGGCAAGTTTTTAAGTGACTATTGGTGTTGTCACGAGATTATAACATTTTCAGGCGTAGGATAAAGTCAGCTAACACAAGGTAGTGTTCATTGGAGATTAATAAACCTTCGTCCTGAAGTGAGCGTAAAGAGGCCTGACGATAAAGTTTGTATCTTGAACACTACAACGACTGTGATTAATTTCTTTGTATTCCACATTCGAAACCACAACAACAGCAACAATCAGTGGGGTTTCAGCCCCGCAAATAAGTATCCAACAAAGGCTCACGGATCGCTTGCCGGTAGTAATTTTATGACGTCGCGCCGAGAGGGTGTGTTTTGCGTTCGCCCCCGTGATTGCACCCAACTTGCCCGCAGCCTGTCGAAGCACGCTGAAGACGGCAACAAACGCACGCAGCATCGATCCGACACGGAGAGGACAGCGCGTCGAGTAGTGTCCTCCGCCTGCCGGAAGCCGTGCTGGCCGCAGCAATGCGTGGAAGCTGTGGATCACGTTTGCGCGACGCACTTCTCCTGTACCGGGGAAGTGCTGGTCGTCAAAGCGGATTTGTCTGTATCTATTTGTTTTTGTTTTCGTTTTTCTGAGGAGCGGAAGCTTTCTCCTGCTTTCTCCGCGCGGCAGTCTCGGTGAACGCACGTACGCACTGAATCGACGTGCTAGCTTTGCGTCTGTAGGAAACCGAAACGTCGTCAAAAAAAGTTACGCCACATGCCACGCGTGGAATAGGTCACATCCAGAGCTCTCGTTCAAGAGAAGCCGAAATGGCGGCCACATTTGTTGGGGCAAATGCAGCAGAAAAAAGGAGTGCGTTCTTAGTCAATGTCAATGGCGCACAGCTATGTGCCGCGTCAAGCACAAACCCACGCGTGTCTTTCTGTAGCGGTACCCTGTACAAGCACTGTCCTGCATGCATTCGCGTGTGGTGGAGAGCGAGTCACGCTTGATTAAAATGACAGGCTACCCGGCGTTGTGTAGCACGGAAACTCACGAAACAATTACATGATACTGCCCTTCTAAGTCGAGGGCTAGTGAAACAAAAGCGTGGTGACAGATGCAGGAAAGCAAATGCCCGTTACAAAAACGTTTTGCGGCGTTGGGGAGCATGTGTTACGGCAATAAGAACAACCACAACAAATTAGAGCTCAAAAGGGGAAAGACGTCATATGCCAAAAACAACAATTGTAATAATAAAAATAAAGAAGTTATACAACGAAGAGAAACGGAAATGCACGCTTCTCGCGACCTTCTAGCGAACTATCCACGCTTTGAGCTCCACCCTGTCATTAAACGCCGACCGTGTTCTTTTGTGCTGCAGCAAAAAAGAAACTTGAAAAGACCTCGCCCAACTACAATAAGCCCCATATACACGGTAAGTCGCAATACATTAACAGCTTTTGTTAGCCTATACCGCGCTGCTTTGCTGCCTCAGTGCGACACGCGTGAACGTGCAATGAGTGACGCTCTGTTGCGACGTCGCATGCAGAAACGTGCCCGGCGAGCGCGGTCCTATAAGCGGTAGCATGCCGACGCGCCGCAGTAAGACCCTGTCCCCGGACCTACAACTACGTCCATAGGCTGAATTAGCATGACGCCAACAGATCATGGTGTATTTTGTTCATTGCTCGGCGTCGCTTTTGCCAACTCCCATGCCTTCCTCGCTATAACGGCCGTTAGCCCCGCGCGTGACACGTCCAGATGTGACGAGACATTCGCACGCCTCCTTTGTGTCTGCCCACGCTATACGTGCCGCGAGACAAATTGTGTGGGCTGTGCTTGAAGAGGCTTGACATTCGTCCCCAATCAGAACAGAAAGTTTCAAGCTACGATACGAACTCCACGCCAAACGCTAAGTCTGCGGTACTGAAGATCCTAAGGAATGCAGGCCTATGTTATAGTGAGCATGGAAGAGAGAAAAACGAGTACCAACGAGCGTCGCGTGGACATTTTGAAGTCTAGTTTGAAAAAAAAATTATACTTGAAAAACTCGTGGCAAGAAGCCCTCATCCTGAGTAGGAAAGCGCAAATTTCTAGCCGACGTGCGCTGAGAGAGAATATGGGGGAGGATAGAGCGCGTGGCAAGAGCCGATCGAGACGGGGGCGTCACTAAAGGCTACCAAGAATCAAACAGAGCGTTAAAAGGATCGGGTACAAAAGTTGGTCTATTTCCCAAGAGCTAAAGCGCCTGTGGCACCGAAGGAGAGAACTGCAGTCAGAACAGGTTCGCTTGCCGAGGCTAGCTGCCTGACGTCATGCTCCCTCCAACTCAACCACAGCGTGAACTTTGTGGACCCCATCAAGGGCGCTCACCCGCAAAATAGACACTTGTTGGCAAAATGTGAGGTGCCACCTCGTCAGCGGCGGGTACAGGGTAATTGCACCACTGCTCGAGCCCCACCTGAGGTGGATGTGGTGGCAGTCAGTTAACGGCAACGTGCGCTACAAATACTCTTTCCTGAGGTGGTTAGAAGCCATGGCTCGCCGCTACTCACTGTGAAGGGACATCGCAAAGTAAAAGAAAATAAAGCGTAGTTTTCTGACCCTCTGCATGTATGAGCGCTTTCCGGCATTCCGGCGTGCTTACACGGTAAGCGCACCACAAACCACTTCTGCGTTAGCCGACGCTCACTTCCTCTCGCAGCCTTACTTTACCGTGAGCAGAGTGCGATCTGTTGAAAGCCCAGTGTGAAAAGGAAGCACATAGCAATCCATACTCGGAATCATCATCATCAGCAGCAGCAGCAGCCTGGCTACGCCCACTGCAGAGCAAACGTCTCTCCCATACTTTTCCAACTACCCTGGTCATGTGCTAATTGTGACCATGTTGTCCCTGCAAACTTCTTAATCTCATCCGCCCACCTAACATTCTGCCACCCCCTGCTACGCTTCCGTTCTCTTGGAATCCAGTCCGTAACCATTAATGACCATTGGTTATCTTCCCTCCTCATTACATGTCGTGCCCATTTCTTTTTCTTGATTTCAACTAAGATGTCATTAACTCGTGTTTGTTCCCTCACCCAATCCGCTCCCTTCTCAACCCCCCCACCCCGCCTCTTAACGTTACACACATCATTCTTCTTTCCATAGGTCGTTGTGTGGTCCTCAATTTAAGTAGAACCCTTTTCGTAAGCCTGCAGACTTCTGCCCCGTAGGTTAGTACTGGTAAGGCACAGCTGCTATACACTTTCACCTTGAGGGATAATGGCAGCCTGCTGTTCATGATCTGTGAATGCCTACCAAGCGCACCCCAGCCCATTCTTATTCTTCTGATTATTTCAGTCTCATGATCCGGATCCGCGGTAACTATCTGCCCTAAGTAGATGTATTCCCTTACCACTTCCAGTGCCTCGCTACCTATCGTAAACTGTTTTTCTCTTCCGAAACTGTTAAGCATTACTTTAGTTTTCTGCAGATTAATTTTAGACCCACCCTTCTGCTTTGCCTGTCCAGGTCCATGAGCATGCATTGCAATTGGTCCCCTGAGTTACTAAGCAAGGCGAATCGCAAGTTACTAAAGTATTCTCCTTTAACTCTTATCCCCAATACTACCCAATCTAGGTCTCTGAATACTTCTTGTAAACACGCTGTGAATAGCATTGGAGAGATCATGTCTCCGTGCCTCACGCCTTTCTTCATTGGGATTTTTTGCTTACTTTATGGAGCGCTACGGTGGCTGTGGAGCCGCTATGGCCATTTTTCAGTATTTTTACATAGGGCTCGTCTACACCCTGATTCCGCAATGTCTGCATGACTGCTGAGGTTTCTACTGAATCAAACGCTCTCTCGTAATCAATGGAAGCTATACATAAGGGTTGGTTATATTCCGCACATTTCTTTATCACCTGATTGATAGTGTGAACATGGTCGATTGTTGAGTAGCTTTTACGAAATGCTGCCTGGTCCTTTGGTTGACAGAAGTCTAAGGTGTTCCTGATTCTATTTTCGATTATCTTAGTAAATACTTTTTAGGCAACGGACAGTAAGCTGATCGGTAGATAATTTTGCAAGTCTTTGGCGTCCACTTTTTTATGGATTAAGATTATGTTGGCGTTCTTCCAAGATTCCGGTACCCTTGAGGTCATGAGGCATTGCGTATACAGGGTGGCCAGTTTCTCTAGAACAATCTGCCCACCATCTTTCAACAAATCTGCTGTTACCTGGTCCTCCCCAGCTGCCTTTCCCCTTAGCATAGCTCCCAAGGCTTTCTTTACTTCCTCCAGCGTTACTCGTGGGATGTCAAATTCCTCTAGACTATTCCCTCTTCCATTATCGTCGTGGGTGCCACTGGTACTGTGTAAATCTCTATAGAACTCCTCAGCCCCTTGAACTGTCTTATCCATATTAGTAATGATATTGCCGGCCTTATCTCTTAACGCGTACATATGATTCTTGCCTATTCCTAGTTTCTTCTTCACTGCTTTTAGGCTTCCTCCGTGCCTGAGAGCCTGCTCAATTCTATCCATATTATACTTCCTTATGTCTGCTATCTTACGCTTTTTGATTAACTTGGAAAGTTCTGCCAGTTCAATTCTAGCTGTAGGTTTAGAGGCTTTTATACATTGGCATTTCTTGATCCGATCGTTCGTCGCCTGTGATAGCTTACTGGCATGCTATCTAACGGAGTTACACTCGACATCTATTGCACACTCCTTAATGATGCCCACAAGACTGTCGTTCCTATCTTCAACACTAAGATCCTCTTCCTGAGTTAAAGCCGTATACCTGTTTTATAACTTGATCCGGAATTCCTCTATTTTCCCTCTTACCGCTAACTCATTGATCGGCTTCTTATGTACCAGTTTCTTCCGTTCCCTCCTCAAGTCTAGGCTAATCCGAGTTCTTACTATCCTATGGTCACTGCAGCGCACCTTGCCGAGCACGTCTACATCTTGTATGACGCCAGGGTTAGCGCAGAGTATGAAGTCTACTTCATTTCTAGTCTCGCCATTCGGGCTCCTCGACGTCCACTTTCGGTTATCCCGCTTGCGGAAGAAAGTATTCATTATCCGCATATTATTCCGTTCTGCAAACTCTACTGATAACTATCCCCTACTATTCCTACAACCTATGCCATATTCCCCCACTCCCTTGTCTCCAGCCTGCTTCTTGCCTACCCTGGCACTGAAGTCGCCTATCAGTGTAGTGTATTTTGTTTTGACTTTACCGATCGTCGATTCCACGTCTTCATAGAAGCTTTCGACTTCCTGGTCACCATGACTGGATATAGGCGCATAGACCTGTATGTCCTTCAATTTGTACCTCTTAAGTTTCACAACAATACCTGCCACCCCCTCGTTAATGCTATATAATCCCTGTATGTTACCAGCTATATCCTTATTAATAAATAGTCCGAGTCCTAGTTCTCGTCTCTCCGCTAAACCCCGGTAGCACAGGACGTGTCCGCTTTTTAGCAGTGTATATGCTTCGTTTGTCCTCCTAACCTCACTGAGCCCTGTTATATCCCATTTAATGCCCGCTAATTCATCCAACAGCACTGTTATACTCGCCTCACTAGATAACGTTAGACGTTGCTAGGTTCAGATTCCAATGGCGGCCTGTCCGGATCCTGAGATTCTGAGCACCCTCTGCTGCGTCACAGGCCTGACCGCCGCAATGGTCAGTTGCTTCGCAGCTGCTGGAGACTGAGGGCCGGGGTTTGATTGTTGTATTCATATAGGAGGTTGTGGCCAAGTACTGCACCAGGGTGGCCAATCCTGCTCTGGTGAAGGAGTGCGTTACTGGTTCTGGTCACCGGGGTCAGGCCGCACTCCAGGTCTGTTTATACAAATTTGTCAACACGCGGATTTTTTTTTTTTAATCCGGTGGAAAATTGCGCGGCACGGGGCTTTGAACCACGGTCCTTTTTCACGCGGGGCGGATGCTCTACCTCTACGCCATCGCTGCCACTCTCGTACTCTCGTACTCGTAAATGCGAGTTCAAAAACGTAGTGAGCTGCGCCAATCCAATTCAGAGGAGCGAGAAGGAGGGGGAGTGATGCGCCGCCATCTTGTGACACTACGCTCAGCGCCTACCACCAACAACTACATGTTACACAATTTTATGTACATATGGCTTGTCATGTGGTGTATCCTAAAAACGACGACGCAATTTGTACGCCAGCGAAGAAATGTTAAAACGTGGTTAACTTGGACGATCATGAAGTTGGTACAACGTTGCACAGTTTCAAGGTATCGTACACTGCTACGAGGACAGTTCTGGAGAAAGTGGGGTGGTCTCAGAGAGTGTGCAGTCAAGCACGCTGCCTCGAAGCACGAGCTGTCATGTGGAAAGAATAATAGAAAGCGGCACTTGGCGCACATGGTGACTGCTTCTAAGCCCTGGCTGCCTTTGGAACTATGGAACGAGAACAGTATGCGTGCAATTACCCTGGTGGCTGGTGCACCGGGTTGCATGCTCCGTGTCAAAGGTTCGATTCAAACATCGGTCCCACATCATTTTCTCTTTATTAAGCGAGTCGGGACAGGAACCTACCAAAGTGCCAGTACCGTGAGGTGAAGAATGCTTTGCATTAAAACAGAAAATCAGGCAAGTAGCAAAGGCTGACCATAATTACTTGTAGTCCAGAAAGATGGAGCGACAGATGAACGGAGAACCGCATAACTCGTTTGTCTCTCCGTTCTTCCGCTTGTGCTCCGTTCTTTCGCGTTATTGGTCATGGCCGAAACATAGCAGCCATGACGTCTTTCCGACTCCGCATTCATTTCCGGCGTAGGCAGTCTGCAAAAGCAAAGGCTTCGAAATCCATTTCTGTTATTGCGTGGCAACCATCTGTTGATAAATGGGCTTAACTAGACTCTTTATTGTCCGTTTAAATACTCCGAGGTCATACCCACCTTTTTTTTTCCCCTGCTTCATTCTTCGTTGTAACCAACAGCGTGTTTGGTCACGTAATCCCGATCAGGTTCATTTCTCGTGGAATAGAAGTCAGCCTGGAAGACACCTTACAACGATGGACGTTGTCTTGAATGCAACGTACCGACTAGCGGGGGCACAGCCAAATGCTTGCGCAAGGCCACATCTGAAGCCGCAAATTCGCTTCCCAGAAGGAATACCGACAAGCGCCCGCTTCCTGCCAGCGCGATAATTGTCGTCGTAGTCGGTGTGGGGCAACAGCCTGTGTACGAAACGTGATGAGAGCAACGATAGCGCGGCACACAAGAGCCCGGCTGCTTGCCCTAGTTTGTTATTTGTGATTGTTTACATTGTAACGGACGAAGAGGGCAACAGGCGCACTAGTCGGATCAAGAAGAAACGAACCAATGGCGGGCTCGCTAGAAGCAGCACGAGGAATAAAACCCAGCTGCGGACGCCGTCTGTTTGCGTTCCACTTCGATTGTCACAAATGCTGTCATACTACGCAACAAGGCATAGCAGTATGGAGCGCAGGTTTTAAATGGACATTACAGAAAAAAATAACTTTGGTTGTACTAGCGAAATACGCCTGTGCAATATGCCCATGTAAATTCCACTTGTGATACTGTTGTACGAGTAATAATATTTTATTCCAAGGGACTCGCTTCTCTAAGCTACGTAAATAATATTTCACATTTCAGATGGGCGACAAAATCTATACTTCCGTTAAGGGGGTAGGTAGGGTAAACCCTCAAAAAATCGAATTTGCAATTTTGGCACAAAAAAATTGACTGCAATATGAGGAACAAACCTGTGGAAGCGTGACCTCGAGCGCCCGCTCAAAGCGGTTCAAATGTCGCGCCTTAGTGTGCCGCGTGCCCTGGAGTTTAAAAATGGCGGGCGGAGGGCTGTTTGTTTCATAGAGTTTCGTACAAAAATACTAGAGGGAACTCTGGCGCTGCAGTCGTTGTCCTACCATGGGAATGATGGGAAGTACATGGATTTGTCTGATCTTCGTGCTTATAGATTCAGGCGTTCTTGTGGCTGTGCATATTACGCTATATAAATCTTATTGTCGTATATGTCAGCGCAATCTATATTCTTCGAAGTGCAGAAGGCGCCGGGAACGCGTACAATTGCTATTAATTGCAACGATTGAGCTTGTCTATGTGCCCAAAACGAAACGCACCAAGCGTCTCAAAGCACTGGTATGCCCGCGATAAATTCATAAGTGCGTTTCATTCGCTTGTCGATACATGCATCCGTGGCTTAATGGTTTCAATATCAGGCTTCTTAACTAGAGTCCCTGTGTTCGAATCCTGCCGTCGGGCAATTTTAATGATGTTTAATTAATTATTTAATACGCAATAAACAGTTGAAAATGACGAGTTTACACAGTCACAAAGCCGTTTGAAGCCAAAAAGGCCGAAGTTTAGGCAAATCCATGTACTTCCCATAATTCCCATGCTGGGACAATCGCTCCCATTGTAGCTCACGTAGAAACTAGCGCCAGAGTTCCCTCTAGTAATTTTGTAGGAAACTCTCTATGTTTTGTTTATCGTTGTTATTAGCGGTTTGCTTCGTTATAGCGTGGTTTTTTTTTCTTGTGTGTGTGTGGGGGGGGGGGGGGGGGTGCGTGTGTGGTAAGTAAATGATTTGTAATAAAAAGTATCTATTATTTAAAAGAAAATGAGATATTCACCCAATCGTAGCAATTGCCACAAAGGAATCCCATATGGGTTCCTCGAAAGAAAAGCATGGCAGTTAATGAAAAATTGCCCCTGGTCCGGGAATCGAACCCGGGAGCACCGCCTTTCTGGGGCAGGTGCTCTACCATCTGAGCTAACCAGGCAGCTAGAAGCTGGGAGGGCGAAGTCGAATTTGTTAGCGTTAACGTAAGCAAGAGTTTGACGTAATAGCCCTTTGTAGAAAAGAACTATTACGTCAAACTCTCGCTTTTCTTTACGTAGTCGTGGTCGCCTCTGTTTCGAGTTTCAGGCCTGTTACTTGCCCGGAACATGGCACGATTGCCCAGCAAATGGAGCAAAATGAGAACTTTCAAAGGTAATCGGTCTTCTGAGCAAATGTATTCATGGACGTACGCAGAACACCAACGAGTCACTCAACCAACTCACATGATACCGCTGCCCTAAAAAAACTTTGTCAGTGCTTACACATTGAAGACAGCAACTAACAATGCTGTAGCCTACTACAATGACGGTAATTCTGCACGGAAAGCTGTTCTAAGAGCACTTGGTCCGTTCCAGGTCTGTTTTGTAATATTGCCCTCGCAAGGATGGACAAAGAGCGTGTTGACAGGGCAGAATTCTATGAGTCTGCCGAGAGCAAGAAAGGACGACGGATAAAATTGAACGCTAAGAAGGGTTCTGGAGACACCTGCAAAAAATTCGGCAATGAAATGTATTCTCCTGGGGTATTTCGAGCATCCACAAGCAGTATTCGAACATAAAACTTCATTTTTCTCAAATTGCAGTGTTTATGAATTTTTAAAATTGAATGTACCTTTTCTCAGAAAGTATTCGTCCCATTCCAGTGAAACTTTGTACATATACACTACAACTAGTATTAAATATTCTGAACTAAAAAAGAATTTCTGACTATATGCATGATAACACTGAAAATATTTACACTGCAAGAAACCACCCTTGTGCCTTTGTGCAGAGATATTATTTTTTGGGGTGTGCACAACAAAGTGGATACGATATCTATTGATTTCAGATATAAACAATGGGTATTTATAATAACACTTTGTAATATCATCACATTGATCTGCGTGGTTGCAGAGAAAAGGTACATCAATTAATGAAACACACCTAAAATTTTGGGAGTGGGCCACAGGAAAGGCAAACCATCTAGACACAAACAAAGTCTCTCATGTTGTAAACATGAGCACCTTTTGTAAGCGCGTGAAATTAGATGCGAATATCTGCAGCCGTTTCTAAAATATTGCGTTAAAACTAACATGTACCATTTACCCTACCATACCTCCTTAAATCGGCGATAGAACACCACCTGTTCGCGCCCAAACGCCAGCCAAGAAAAAGACAAACTCACAAGCTCCTGTTCGACGCAGTGCTAGCATTCAGAGCAAAAATTCGGCGGGTCTCTTCCCGGCTTCCTCTGCGAGCCTCTTCGCTTCTTATCTTAGCCGTGTTATGAAAAGCGCGAACGATGCCTTCGGCGACGGACGCGATATTGCAGCATCGACTCGCGGCCTCGAGGGGAAACGAAAAAATAAAAAAAAGGGCCGGCCGAAAAGCCCTTCAGCTTCCCCGCCCTTGCCAGCGGGAAAAGTAAACACCGCTTCCGAGCCGTTTCTCCGAGTCGAAAGCGGTCGGACAATAGATGGCAGCAAAGCCCCAGGGCTCTTGGAAGAGGTGAAAAGAAAAAGAAAGGGACAGCAAACTTTATTCTCCAAATGCGGGCGAGGCGCTGGGAATACCAAAGATTTCGGAAGAGGGTCAGCGGTTGCGGTGAAAGTTTGCCGTTTTGGATCACTCACTCTATTCGTTTAACTGTTTTGATTTAACGACGAAAAACAACATACGAACTGCAAGAAAGCCATGTAGGGGAGGATTCCGAATTAATTTTCGCCACCTAGGTTTCATTAAAAAGTACACTAGGGTGGTAACTTTTGAATTATCATTTTTTTTCTGGCGTTAATCGAAGATACTCGATTTCGAAACGTTAGAAAAATACCGGCAAGCTTCGTAGCCCCCCAAAATACTTAATAGCTTTTCTGTGAACCTGCTTGGATTTCGTTTCCTAGGGATCTATGAATGATGGCGTCACGACATGGAAGGAGGTCACGTCAGATGTCAATGTGATGTCAGTGTGTGTCATTTTGACATTTTAGCACCTGCTCCGGCTCCCTCAGTCGTCTCGTATGCTGCTACAATGAATGGCATAGAAGACGACCTAGCGAGATGGAGCCAGTGCCAGGACGTAACGATGTCCTGCTCCCACGTGACCACTTTCTGCGCCATGGTGTAATGATCCAAACATTCCCTGGGCAGCGAAACTAAGCCTGATTCACATAAAAAACTATTATGTAAATAATTAAGGCACTGTGATAGGGATACTTACAAGTATTATTTGGATGGCTTCGGTGCTTGCACGGGATTCGTTGGGATTTTGTCGTCTTGTAGCAGTTGTTGACAGACGGACAGAGTGTGTTGAAAAGCTCTGCGATTATGTCGAAATTAAATGTATATCATGATGAATTATGTCATTCGAGATGCCAAGCTCATCAAAATGCGTATTTAATTCAAACAAAGCGCCTCCAGGTCGGCGTACATGTTAATATTTAGAGTCGAACGTAGAAAACAGGCAATGAAGAAGCAAGAACAAAAGATCAGCTTCTTAAACATAAGTCTCATGTGGCCTCAAGAATACATTCCAATGACAGTCCAATGACTCTGGGGCCCCTAAACCCAGTCCAGCCTATACCCCATAGATAAAACATATCAACCGTAACCTCTCTCTCGGCCTGCTCGGTCATTCTGGTTCGTTTTTATAGTTCGGCGTGCTGGTGTTTATAACAACGCTTATTATCAGTGTGTCGAACCGAACCGGAACTGAACCGAAACCGGAGCTAAACCATTATATTCAGCTGAACCATAACTCAACCACGCTGTTATTTTTCCGCCATCTTCGGGCCGAGCCCGAACCGTAACGTTTTGGAAGAAACATTCGAATCGGTTTCACAAACGTTTCAAGAGGCACTGTGAAAGCTCTTCCAGGAGAAGTAAGAAAGAGAAACATAGGAAAAAGGGCCCAAGGCTTCCCGTTGTCTTCAGTGGATTCCGCCCACTACAAGTAATATTGGAATAACTTCAAGTAACCTCGAGCTAGTCGTGACACTCGTTACGTTTTTAATTTTTGTGCAACGAAAGATGCCCATTACACGATGATAATTGTGTGCGCTTTACATGTGATCGAGCATCTTGCTCTAGCGAAGCTACCGGAACAATTCTGTTCAACTTTCTGTTCGGTTCTACTGCCGTCCAACTACTCACGAGGGAGCTATGCGTTAAACCTCCTGATGTTCTCTACGGTCCTGCTTGACGCCACATGTGACGTGACAGTGTTTCATATGACAATGACGGTGAAAGAAACAGAGAATGTAAAGACCGCTGAATGTACAGACCATGTACGACCGCAAAAAGAAATAAATGTTTTCACTTAGAACTTCTAATCGATTTTCAGTGTGCTGCAACTTTTCACTCCATGGTACAGGTACTTGCATTTATACCAGGTGATTGGCTCAGGTTCATATACATTCGAAATAAGGCATGTAAACGGGGAGAAACACAACCTCGGTAGCTGTTATTGATGGCAGCGGTACATTACAGCACAGCCATGGAGTAATTAACTGACGTCGACTATACAGCACGCTTAAGAGTTTCAACAAAGCGCGTAAGAAGCAAGTTAATCCAGAAAATTACGCAATGAACATGTTACAGCTTCTAAGTTGCAGCCCTTTGAAATAATGGAACTTGCATGGGAGCGTCGTTAGAACTCGGTTGCAGGTTATACAGAACATAACATCCTTGTAAGGACAACACTTCTAACACAAGCTGGTACCGCTGCCACATTTTAATATATGAGCCTCTCACGGGTACCTCAACCTCAGCGGACAATGTGCGCACATGTGCAGCTCACAGGTTAAACCCAATTGAACTAAATGCTTTCAACGTACAGGGTACTGCGGCTTTCGCAGACAAATCGCAGTACTTACCAACGCCTTGGTTTACAGACTCGTATCTATGGTGGCTTTAATCTTACGCAAGAAATTGAACACAGAGTCTGTTCCAAATGTTCGTGCACGTGCGTTTAAAAAAGCATTGCAGAAGTTTTAGGCACACCAGTGTTGCCACCTTCAAATACTCCCCATTAGATAAAATGCACTGGTTACAGCTCTTCCTGCATTGATCGAAACACCTTTGGAATTGCTCTCATGTTTAGTGCTTCAGTGGTGTCCTTTTCTTTTGAACTGTCGTTAGAACTCCGAAATGCCCCTTCCGGAGCAGCAGTTTATATTTCGAAAAAAAAATGTCGCCGGGGGCTAAATCCGGTAAGTATGGGGCGTGTTAGAGCACAATGATGGAGCTGTATGCCGAGAACTCACGCGCTATAAATACAGTGCTACAATGCGGGCTTGTTGGTATGACATCTTAGAGTAGGATTGCATCGCCCATAGATGAACACGACGCAAGAAGGCACATGATTTCTGTGTCTCTCGCGTGCCTTCTTGCGTCCACATCTATATGCGCTACAATCGTAGTATGTATTCAGAGTGCGCTAAGGCATCCAGCGTCCCTCTCTCGACAATTTTGGTCCCACGCGGTGCATATGATCTCTACACGCTTCAGGACCTCCACCTAGAACGTTGCCTCGACAATTTGATATTGAGGCACGGATTTTTAGGGCAAAATGTCATGTAACGTGAAAACACGATCAACATCACTTGTATTTTTGCTTCGTTCTTCTGCGCATTCTTTTTTTTTTTGCCATGCCTCATCTATACTTTTCTACTCTTTGATCTGCGATTTCCGCTAGATGTCGTATTCATAAAATAGGTTTCGTACCCAGTAACGACACTTTTCAATAATTTGTCGCTGTCGTCTGAAGTTTTTCAATCAGTGCAAGATTCTTTTGGTCGCAACATTTGTTCAGGAGTTAACTCTCTCGGCCCCCGTCTTCACGAAAACTTTTCCTTTCCCAATTATCTGTAAAAATGCGGTCATCAGACGACTTTCCCAAACCGAGAGCTTTTGATGTCATTCTAGCGGCCGTCTGGTGGTCACTGAACATAACAAAACGCACACGATCGCTGTTCTCACGTTCGCACGAGGTAAATGGGCATCGGGATCTCCCATCGCGCTTGGGGTCTCTACGGTTTTCCCAGACACGCAGGATGCCCTTGAACGCAGTTCTTTCCACATCCTTTCCAATGAAATTTGGCTGCGTTTGATAACTTTCTACACCATTATTGTACAGTTTCACACGAAATTTGATGTTGATCTTTCGTTCCACCTGTTCACCAAACTCCTTTCTATACAAAGCCATGTTGCACAAAAAGTACACACATGCAATTCTGCCTTCAGCAAGCACGCCAGCCCGTACTAGACGTCAACGGGGTTCTTTTGAACGCAAAATGCCGCGCCGCTCCAATCTCTCCCACTTCCTTGCCCAATCACCGCATAAACTTCTAGGACAGACTTCGTAATTTACTAAATGGTATGTGAAGGCCTATATGTAGAAAATATTCCCAGTCCTTGCAACAGGACTATAAAAAGTATTTGCAGTTCCCCCGGAAACTCGAAGCACCGATTGCGATAGCAAATTAGTAAATAGCTGTATGATGTAAGGATAGTAGTTTCATCGACCGTATAAACTTGCAAACATTCGCTTACTAACTTTTTTTCCCGTGTTTCAATCCCGTAAATTTTACTTTGCATTGTATACGCGTGACAAGAACTGTTGATCTTTCGTTCCACCTGTTCACCGAACTCCCTTTTATACAAAGCCGTGTTGCACAAAAAGTACACACATGCAATTCTGCCTTCAGCAAGCACGCCAGCCCGTACTAGACGTCAACGGGGTTCTTTTGAACGCAAAATGCCGCGCCGCTCCAATCTCTCCTACTTCCTTGCCCAATCACAGCATAAACTTCTAGGACAGACTTCGTAATTTACTAAAAAACTGTCACTGTTACATACTATTTTTTTTTGTTATTGTTCTCTTTTGTCAATTTATTCTTTCTCTTTGACCTTGATTTTGCTCCCCCCTTATGTAATGCCTTCGGGCCTTTAAGGGAAAAAATAAATGAAATGAAATGAAATTAACAATGCTAGAATGCGCGAGCGTGACTCAACGAGGACGTAGAAGAAAACAGACACACGGAAACAGCGCTGTCTTTGTGTGTCTGCTTCTTTCTACTCAGTCGCACTTACACATTATATAATGGATTCAAACCAACTAGTCCGTCAACGTGTTTTAACTAAACGAACCAGCACGGTGTGACGCGCGCACAGGTAAACATGAACACTCATCGCTCGATGACAGTGGAGACTGTCTGTAAAAACGCTAGAATTAGGAATCGCGGCAGCAGTCACGACCGAATTGACCTCCGTATATAGGTTGCTTCAACGCGTACGAAAGCGATCAAAGCAGATAGCTGGGCTAGTTGGTGTATCATCATTATTCGAAAGACTAGCGCAATAAGCAGGGCCGTCCTGTCGTCTTCTCTGTCTTTGTCCCTGCTTATTGCGCAATAAGCACTAGCCGTCCTGTCGTCTTCTCTGTCTTTGTCCCTGCTTATTGCGCTAGTCTTTCGAATAATGAGCGTACGAAAGGTCGAAAGCACAGCGCATACGAAGCTACCATCACCATAGAGTTTCCTACAAAAATTACTAGAGGGAACTCTGGCGCAAGTGTCTACGGGAGCTGCAATGGGAGTGGTTGTCCCACCATGGGAATTATGGGAAGTACATGGATTTGCCTAAACTTCGTCCTTTTGGCATCAAGCGGCTTTGTAAACTCGTCAATTGCAACAGTGTATAGCGTAATAAATAATTAAATAAACATCAATGAATTGCCCGACGACAGGATTCGAGCACAGGGACTCTAGCACAGAAGCCTGATATTGAAACCATTGAGCCACGGACGCTTTTTTTCTGTACACCTTTTTATTTTACCCAATGCACATCAGTTGTCGCTGGACTCCACATTGACTGTCTGGAGCTTCTTGAAGGTCTCCACAGGCACGTATGTGACCAGTGTGTACAGCTGGTTGGGGGAGTCCTCGTCCTCGTTGCCCTGTGAGCCAGCCTCACGCGGACTCGGAACGGAACGCTCCTGATTCCCTTGGACCAGATGAACTTGTTCAACCTGGTGTCAATTAACTCGGACGTCTGAGCTTCCCATCTGCTTCTCTGCGAACTTTCTAATCTCCTTGATGGCACGGGGAGCGCGCTTCTTGAAACCAATACCGTGCAACCGCTTGTGAAGGTGGATGGTGTACTCTCTCGTGACAACTTCGTTGAGCGTGGACTTCCCGCGCTTCTCGCGCTTCCCTTCGCCCTTAATCTTCGCCATCGTTCCTGCGGCTCCAAGTGTCAGCCGGACGCATGTATCGACAAGCGAATGAAACGCCCTTATGAATTTACAGCGGGCATGCCAGTGCCTTGAGACGCTTGGCGCGTTTCGATTTGGCCACCTGGACAAGCTCAACCGTTGCAATTAATAGCAATTGTAAGCGATCCCTGCGTCTTGTGCACTACGAAGAATATAGATTGCGCTGAAATATACGACAATAAGATTTATATAGCGTAATATACAAAGCCACAAGAACGTCTGAATCCACAAGCACGAAGATCAGACAAATCCACGTACTTCCCATCATTCCCATGGTAGGACAACGACTGCAGCGCCAGAGTTCCCTCTGGTAATTTTTGTAGGAAACTCTATGACCGGCGCTACGCGCACTCTGCAAACATCACAGATCGCTTTGAAGATGAGGCCCGCGTGGGCGTACACTTTAGCCACGTCGCAGACCGCTTTCAAGACACACGAGCGCCGGCAATGCGTCCCTACAAGGCGTCTACTACGGCTTCCGCGGTTCGCGTGGCCAATGCCGTAGTAGAGGCGGCGGTTGCGTCCACTCTGTACGGAGCGGCGGGCGAGGAAGACATCGAGAAACCCTAGCAGCCGCCGGAGACCGCCCATCCTCTTTCTCCTCCCCCCTCCCCCCCTGCCTCGCGCGTCACAGGAGAGGGCATGCATCCGGGCCCCGTTGCTCTATCGCGCACGTGAGATTGAACCACGTTCGCCGGCTCACCCTCACATGCTTTCACTCATACGGAACCTCACGGCGACGACAGAAATCCGCCTGGAATGTCGCACTAAAAATGGCTGTGGCTTAGCTAAGGTTACGCCCAGGATGCGAAGCATACTAGCCTTTATTTTAACGCGACAGCGTTAAGGAGCTCGTGTCGCAGAAAAGCCGGTGTTACAGGCTTTTCTGCGACACCGGAGACGTTACTTCTGCGGACACCGGAGACGTTACTTCTGCGGACACCGGAGACGTTACGTTCTGCGTTACCGGAGACGTTACCGTATCCGGTAAAGTCTCCGGTGTTACCGGAGACGTTACCACTGAGCCACGAGTTCGATGCTTCAAAGCGGTACAGAAGCGCCTCTAGTGAACGCGGTGTTGCCTTAGAAACGAGCTGTAAGGCTCAGGCGTGCGTCGCTTGCTCAGGCGCACATTTCGTTGTCGCGCCGAACGCTGCGTTGCTCGACGCTCACCGCGTCCGATGCGGGGCGCGTAGTCGCTGCGCCGTAGCCCATTGTCTTACACCCCTTGGCGGGTCGACGGGAACGCTGTCGCGTTCCACTCTTGAAGGCGAAGCTTAAGCGTCCGCTTTGCAGCTGTTATGGCGTCATATGGTAGCTACGCGGCCGCGGGCAGCGCAGCAAGGAACAGCGTGGTTGTGCGGCTAGTATGCTTCGCATAAAAGGAAGGTTCATTTAGGCTTACCTAGTACAGAAAGCCGAAAAAACACAACATATGTTTCAGAAACAAACACTCTCATACTGTGGCATAACCACTGCGTATTTATAAGCACACATAATTTATATATGTGCAGACGAAGTGTCAGACCCAGCGTCTACTGTAATTGGAACCGAACTCCCATATTCGATGCCTGCATGTTGTCTCAAGCAAAACACATTCTTAGGCTGCTTTTCTCTCAGATATTTTTCAATTTATCATTCAGCATGCATGCCGCTTTGGCAATAAAGAAAGCGTATGGAAAGAATTTGGTCTGAAGAGTAAGTATTTTATCTAAACCAGTGGAACGCGCATTAGATTTTTTTGAAAAGTTTGCATTTGGAGTCAAAACTATGACCTGTATCACTTGCCACAGCCAGACTCAAAATTTCTTGCTTGCTTGCTTGCTTGCTTGCTTGCTTGCTTGCTTGCTTGCTTGCTTGCTTGCTTGCTTGCTTGCTTGCTTGCTTGCTTGCTTGCTTGCTTGCTTGCTTGCTTGCTTGCTTGCTTGTCTGCTTGTTGCTTCTTTCCTTAGTTTCCTACATTTCTTGCTTTCGTTGCGGCTGTTATCATCAAGCTTATTTCTTTCCTTGTTTGCGCCGAAGTTGGAGTCTCCCACTTTTTTGCTGACTCACTGCATCAACTTTTGAGACAGGCCTCGTACGTGGTTCCACATCATATATGGATAGAAATAAACTATAAACGTTTAAATAAATTCGCGAGTAAGGCTGTAAGGCGTTGTGTTCTAGAATATAGAAATCTCCCTAATGCCGAAGTGTTTGAACCCGCATGAACTGGTCCAAACCCGTTCGAACCATTATATTTTTGATCCGGAGAGGAACCTGAACCAAACCAGAAAGTATTCAGGCGCCTGAACCCGAGCCCGAACCGAACACCAAAATTTTCGGTTCGACACCCTGCCTAGCAAATGCGCCAAACCATTATTATTGGCGCATTTTGTTCGATGGATGTCACATATAAGCAAAACCCAGTGTTTCAAACAATTCTTAAATCCCGGCACAGGCATTCTTGTTGGCACTTCTCGTTCGAAGAATCTGATATGTAAGCCCGAACCGGGTGTTTCATACAACGGTTACTATCTCCGCCAATTCATTATTGTTGGTACTTCTCTTTCGGTGGATGCCGCATATAAACCAAACTCAGTGTTTCAAACAACGACTATTACGAGCCATTACTCGTACCTCTGCCAAATCATTATTGTTCGCACTTCTTCTATGGATGTCCCATATAACCAAACCCCGTGTATCAAACACCAGTTAATCTCTCTGTACAGGCATTCTCGTTGGCGCGTCTCATTCGGGAAATATCAGATGCGATTCTAACCCGGTGTTTCAATCAAGGGTTATCAATCACTGCAAAGGCGTTCTTGCTCACACTTTTCGTTCATCCAAATGTCCCATATGACATAAACCCGATGTTTCAAATAACGTTAAACATCTTTGCCAAATCATTATTTTTGGCACTTATTTTGTAATGGATGTCACATGCAAGCAAAACCTGGTGTTTCAAACAAACTTCAACATACCTGCCAAATCATTATGGTTGGGACTTCTTGTTCGGTGAATGTGGCATATAAGCCAAACCTATTATATGAAGGAATGATTATTATCTCTGCACAGGCATTCTTGGCGCTTCTCGTTCGGCGGATGTCACGTAAGCCAAATGGGGTGTTACAAACAAGGTATATTAGCTCTGCCAAATCATTATTGTTGGCACTTATCGCTCAATAGATGGTCACATAAAAAGCCAAACCCGGTGTTCTGAACAACGGCTATCGTCTCTGCCTAGGAATTTTTGTGGACGCTTCTCACTCGGTGTAGACTGCATAAAAAGTGAAATTGGTGTTTTGAGCAATGCCTCATACCTTCATTTCTCTCTGAACTCGCATGGTTCAAGTTTTATTCCTCACCGTGATACCACTCATGGCTCAGAAACCACTTCACATTCATGGCTCAGAAACCTTTCCCGATCTCGCTCCCTCTCCATTTTCCGGCACTTTTATCGCCAAGATTCATTTTGCCGTCAGGCCTTTTATAGGCTCGAGTGATGCTGTTCGCTATAAATTTCGCTGATAGTTGAACGTTGAACGAATAATGTAGGAACAGGACAAGCGCCATGCCCTAATCCTACTATCTTCAGTTCTTGTTCCAGCAGCGCTGTCGCCATACAACGAACGTTCACCAACTCGCCTAGTTTTCCATTATCGTAATTCAAAGCGCTCGATAGTTAAGATTCGCTCAGGATTCACATAACCAGCTTGCAGACTGGCTAATTGCATATTCCTTTGAAGAAGCGCCCAGACATTCTCGCGCGGCTAAACAATAGGCGCTTTCAGTTTCCGTCCAAATTCTCCTTCTGCACCTAGCGCGAAAGACCCGGTCTCGCCGACGAAGCTTTCAAGAAAGGCTCTTGCTGAATAATCGGCAAGTCTAGTTATCTGGCGCTCCGAATGAACTGATTGCGCAAACGAATCTCTTTCGAAGTAACAATTGTCCTGCTTATTAAGTTGTGAGTACACCCGATGCTTATTTTGCGTGTTCCATTGATGATATTAAAGCATCACTGGGGTATGTTAAAGAAAACTAGTTTCTTGAGAGCATTCAGAAGAAATGTCTTAGGAAAACTCGCGTTTGCAAAAACTGGTGTTTCCATCAGGATCCGCCATGATTCGCGAGAGTTTCGTGCACCATCCTCGTGGTGTTTAGTGACACTGCTTTTTGTCTGTTGGTGCACATTAAGCGCTGCTGGGTTTTTTGAAATGCACCAGCCTGTACGGCCACCTGTGAATAACTCAGTGAGAAGCGCTTGTCTGTGTCACTGTGCAAAGTGTGAACCTCTCTCTTCCTTCCACTTTCAGTCACCTTTCACCCTTCTCCAGTGCAGGGCAGCCTACCGGGCTCAGCCTGGTTAGCATCCCTGCCTTTCCCTTATGTCCTCTCTCTCTCTCTCTCTCTGCTTAGTTCTCTCTGCTCTCTCTGTAGTTCGTCTGATAAAGTGCTTTAATGGTATCGAAAACGGCTATCAGGCGAAGCGATTCAGGGCCGACCTCGACCGCCACTGTAAAATCGCCTCTAACGCATAACACTCAAGCGTTATGAGATTTTTAATATTACAAGCAGAACATTCCTTATTCCTAACATTATCTTTGCTAGGCTAGTTGGTGCAGAACCCATAAGAAAGAAACTGAAGCAAAGGGAAGAAAAATTTGAGGACACCTACGTACTTATGAGCTGTGAGTGCGAAAGCATTAATGCCCAAATGAACGCACCTGACAGCTATTTCTAGCTAGGAACTTCTCGCGGGCAAGCGAGCGCGTTGTGACGCTTGGCCCACGCCTCACAGATAGCGCGAGGCCCGTGTACTGCGACCCGTAACGTCTTGCTATCTTGCTCGACTGCCATAGAATGTAAAGAGGACGCTCTCGAGTAAGCCGCGGTGATTTTGACGTCCCCGCTTTCGCCCCTCCGGGCTTGGAAATAGAAATTTCAGTCCAAGTAGCACCACGCCATAGGGTATAGGTCACAGGCCTGCGATCTTGGAGGCGCTCGTTCAGACCATTGGGTAAGACAGTCGATCTGAGCGCGGACTCGAAGGTTCGAATATCCCTACCGCCAACGTTCTCCTTTTCGAATGGATTGTTTTTATACATTAATTTCTTTGTAGTGATTACCTAAGAGAACTTAGAATGCAGGCGAAGGCTTGCGTGGTCAAGGAACGCGCGGATAACACAGGCTGCTGAGAACGAGGCTGACGTAGTCTCGCGGCGATGCCCTCTGCCCTCACGCAACACCTGGCGCGCCAGCAAGGCCAGCAGCTGCTCCCTTTCGCCCTCTTTTTCGCTCAATAGGCCGTTAGGTGCTTTCGCATTGAAATTCGGCAGAACCCATCTCACGATGACTGTCGACGGTAGGGCGTTTAGCATTGAATCAATATAGCGACACAACGTATTGCCACCGTCGAAACTGGTATCTATGAGGCCTGTACTGCAGCGGGGCCCCTCTTTATCACTTTCTTCAGAACACTCGGTGCCATCTAGCGGCTTCACTGCGATGCCTGCGCATGGATTCGGAAATACGCGGCGCGTTGGGGCGAGTGAACGCTGAGAAGCGCGCCATGCAGCAGCCGGTTTCCCTAGGGGGAAGCAAAAGTAATGTGAGTATTTCCAAGCGATGGCAAACAAAATTATCTTGGTTCTAACCAGCTACGTGGCATTTGCATATTTTTTAAAGTTTGGCTCAAGTTAATTAGAAAACCTTACATATATATAAGTGAGGAGAAATTCTTCGGGCTACGGAACCGCCCCATTACCTTGGAAGACTGCTCTCGCAGTACTCATCCCCAAACCTGGCAAAACACCGAGCGTTGACAACTTGAGGCCCATCTCGCTTTCATCCTGCGTGGGTAAGGTAGCGGAGCACGCGATCCTGAATCGATTCTCCCGGTTCCTGGAGAATAACGACATTTACCCCCATAGTATGATAGGATTCCGACTAGGCCTATCCACACAGGATACCATGAAACTGATTAAGCATCAAATCATAGACAATGACTCTAGCGACACTCGGGCCGTTTTGGGACTTGATCTTGAGAAGGCCTTCGACAACGTTCTACATACGCATATCCTAGCCTCGATATCTCCGCTCAATCTGGCTGAGTGATTTTACAACTATGTTACATCGTTCCTCTCGGATAGGAAGGCTACCCTCCGGGTGGCCGATTTCGAATCACAACTGCTGGAACTTGGCGAGAGGGGCACACCACAGGGGTCAGTCATTTCCCCCTGTTTATTCAATATAGCCATGATCGACCGTGATCAGCGAGTGATCAGCGACAGGTCAGCTTTGTGGATGCCACTTCTTGTAAGGGACGTCGGGCGTTCACCATCGTCTCTGTCGATGGTCGGCAAGGAATCACTAATGCTGCCTCGGTTCGGACGAGGGACTCCGAAATAGCTGAACAATTGGCTATTGCACTAGCCTTGCTGGATAACTCAAGGAATGTCATCTATAGTGATTCAAGATCTGCAGCCAGAGCATTTGAAAAAGGCACCATTTCCAAACAGGCCCTCAGACTTCTTTGGGCCAAGGAAATCACGCACCACTTGATTTATTGGTTTCCCGCACATCAGGGTCAGATAAAGGGTGCTCCTCCCAACCTCAACGAGTCGGCACACGGGGCGGCGCGTGAACTTGCCCACCGTGCTACCTTCGACCAATCGGAAACCGACTCCCCAGAGAACAGGGACATGCCCTCCGCCTACAACGAGATTACTAAACAATACTATCTCAGTCGTAGAACCTACTTTGTTCCTCATCCGCAGCTCAATAGAGCTCAAGCATTAACGCTCCGTCTACTACAAACGAACACGTATCCCAATCCGTCGCTCTTAAATAAAATCTATCCGGATACTTACACCAACGCTACCTGCCACGATTGTGGAGATATAGCCACGTTAGACCACATGCTCTGGTGGTGTACCCGGTCATGCTCTATCATAGATAACAGCTCGGCCAGATGAGAGGCGGTTCTCCGCAGCCCTCTTCTGGCTGACCAACTCTGGGCTGTCCAGCTGGACCACGATGCGGCCGAGAGGCTCGGCCTTCGGGTTCTCACGTGGGAGCGGCCCGCTTCGTGAAGACTCACGATCTGCAGGACTTCGTTAAAGTTTTGCATTGCCATACCATGCCATACCTTTAACACAGTTAGAGCTTGAGCGATGCTACAAGGTAAACCAAGCAACTGTTTAATTTAAGCAGTTTCGACTGGTGCACCGGCCTTCATCAGGGTTTGCAAAAAAGTGGCATTTCGGCACTGATAGTGAAGAAAGCAGACGGCGTGCTTGGCCCTTCCTAGGGAAAAAAAAGAAAGGCGTGCAAGAGATACGCCAAACCGAAAATAAACAGCGGCGACAGCGGCCGCCTCTTTCTATGCGCTTTGACATACTTATGGTAGCCCTATCGGCAACTATAAAGTACAAGAAGAAGGTGGTGTCGCATGTTTGCAGGGCAAGGAGGACAGTGGGAGAGGAAAAACGTAATTGGGAGAAGAGGGAGAAGGGCGGTGAGTTGGGGTAGCTAGTTGCCGGTTGCAACAAGGCAGGGAAGGAGAAGACGGTTGCTGCGCAGCACGAATGCGCGTGTCGCCATTCTAGCGGGAAACAGGACAAGTCGAACAGGGCCAGCACCACGTAGAGATAGAGCGGTGGGGAGCACAACGGAGAAGGAGCCCGGAAGGGAGGCAGAAAGGTAGCAATTTGTGGAAAGGAGCACAGTGCCACAACACACATATCCAAGGCACGGCCCGTTCCGGCAATCTTTGTGGCCTAACTGAGATGCGAAAGAAAAGAATATATGGGGCTTGTAAGGCAACTACGTCCTTGGGCTTACAGTTTTAGGAAGCCGAGTTTGGGAGCCTCAATGTAAGTGCTGTTTTCGAGCGTTTATTTGACAGCTGACACCACGTAGGCGCGGGCGGATGTCTGACAGGGGCAAACAAAATTGCCTCGGTTCTGTCCAGCTACGTGGTATTTGCATATTTTTAAAGTTTGGCTAAAGTTGCGTGGGACACCATGTATATATATATATATATATATATATATATATATATATATATATATATATATATATATATATATATATATATATATATATATATATATATATATATATATATATATAAGTAAAGAGAAATTATTCGGGCTACCTTTATATCATATAAAACTTGAGCGATGCTACAAGGTAAACCTAACTCGGAATGACTACTTGAGTGGCAGGGTGGAGGAAACTGAATTAATTACTTTTTGTGCTGGCCTCCTGAGGTGCACGCTGAAAAAACAGCGAGCGGCGGCCAGGGACGCAAATTTTGAAGTAGAGGGCATGTTTAGCGCCAGCTAACAAGGACAGAAGGGAGACGACACCACAGCGTAGCACATTGCGGTGTCGTCTCCCTTCTGTCCTTGTTCGCTGGCGCTAAATATGCTTTCAGTATAAGTTTACCAATGCGCCCAACAAATGGCAATAGAGAGCATGTACCCGCGGCCCCCTCTCTCACTGGGAATCCCGGAGGAACGCCGGCCGCCCCGAGCATAGTTTCCAAATTTATGAATGAAAGATAATTTTTCCCTGTTCGCGTACTTAGGTGAGTTGGAGTCTGTATGGCAAAGGCACGACACTGACGCTTTAAAATTAGTGACCAGGCAGTCGAACGCGCCCGGAGAACGGTAAATTCGGGAGACTTTTCATGTGCGCGCCGTGGTTGTTGAACCGCAGGCGAAAATCAGTCTCTGTTTGTACAGCATTAACAATTTGGTTGACTCACTAGAAATGGTGCAGAATCGCTCTACTCGCTTCATCTGTTCCTGTTATAACCACACTGCTAGTATAACTTCTATGAAATCTGATATATCTCTTCCATCCCTAGCATCCCGCCGAAAAAATTTTCGCTTGAACTTTTTCCATCGGCTTTACTATCACCCTACCCTCCGTGACGAATTCATTCTTCAGCCACATTATATATCTAACCCTGTTGACCATCGCTTTAAGGTTGGTATCGAGCCATGTCATACTAAAACCTTTCTTTACTCTTTTTTACCTCGAACTTCACAAGATTGGAATCGCCTTTCTTCCGACATTGTGTCCAATAATAATAATACCCGATTTAAACATGCCTTAGCTAACATTGTATAATTAGGATTTACCATACCTTAGCATGCTTTGTGATATTATGTTTATTATGTTCATTATTATTTTGTTATTTTTATGTTACTATGCACTGTGTTTATTCTCTACCCACTCCCCTCTGTAATGCTTCGGCCCTGAGGGAAAAATAAATAAATAAATAAATAAATAAATAAACATATTCCTGCTTACACAGCGCGCAAGGAATTTTTCACAGGACGTTACTGGAATAACAATCAAGATTTTCGTTAATTAAATAAAAAAGCCCGCATTCGATGCCTCGGCTGTGTCTTTTGTTGTTACCTGAGTGCAAACCTTGCAGCGAGGCTTTCCGCTCGGTTGACAGCCCCTGGGCACGTTGGGGTTCCGGGTCCTCAGCCTGGCCAATAAATTTATCAAATTTTTGTTTCTTAAACCTACTACATGAGGTGGCCGCTGGAACGCCGACTGCTTTGCTTGATGACGTTAAAATGGCGGTCGAGAATGGCACTGACCCATGGTGCACCGGTAGTTTATGTGGGGACCAAGTTCGTATCAGAGGGGGTATCGGTTTTGTTCACCATTTGTCCCATTATATGTGCTCTATCTATGCTGCGGGCGTGCTCATTTGCATTTCCGACTACTTTTGGTGGGTATTTCTAACGTACAAGAGCGTATTTCAGTTCTTGTGCACGTGCCTCTCAAATTGTGCGGGTGGTAAGTGGGTGCATGGTGATGCTCTGCCCTAGGCGATTGAGGTGTGTTTGGACCGGATACAGAAAGCTGCTGTCTGATGGGAGCTCTGATGCTTGCGTTGGGGCTAGTTGGAATATCACACTTGTGCCTCAATGCACATCCCCTATTTGTTTTAATAAACGGTTGATAAATACGCTTCGTATGTGTTGTTCTCGTCTCTGTGGTTAAGCTTTGCAGCGCTGCTTTTGAACCAAAGAGATATAAGTCTTTTTGGAACACCGTGGAACCATTCAAACCTGTTATGCATGGGTGTACACATATGTCTGGCTGCAACACTCGGTACAGCAGCTACGTCTACGTATTTTGACAAGTAGTCAAAGGGGACCAAGATGTAGTGGTTGCCAGCTGCTGTAGTTGGTAAAAGACCGATGTGATCTATTCCTACTGTAAGGAATGTAGTCCCAGTAAGCGGTATAGAAATAAGCAGTCCAGGTTTGCTCCCTGGAAGCCTCTCGTGCTGTTGGCTGATTTCGCAGATCCAACATACGATCGGACACTATCCTACATTGTCGGTCACCAAACGAATCATTCGAGCTTTTGTAACATGACTTGCTGCCCAATGTGTCCTCCCTCTGGCGTGTCGTGTACAGCATGCAAAATTTACGACCGCATTGAGAGGGGAATGACTATTAATCTTTGATGTTCTTGATGGTTTTACTTCCATTTACGGCAGTATAACGTGCCTTCTAGCACGCAGAATTCCGAATTGTTACCTACCTCTGCAAGCAAAGCAATAATAGTTGTGTAATCGTTGTCCTCCTGTTGTGCCTCGGATACGTACTGCTGAGAAAACAGTATCCAGCCCTTTTCTAGGCGTGTTATCACCTGTACAATTTCGTTACAGAGCCGCAGCAACTTCATTCAGAGTCCAATGGCAGTGTCGCACGTTGAAGTTAAATTATCGTAGCCTTATGATCCACCGGGCGAACTTGTGTTTTAGGTGTTGCTTCGTAAACATCCAAGGGACAGCTGGGTCGTCTGTCAAAACCTTAATATGAAAGGGGCTGGCAGATGGAATGGCACACTGTGGTATAAAATTTTTTAAACAGGGTTGAAGTACCTCAGACAGGCTGGCCAACGTTTCGATAGGTGGACCTATCTTCGGTCCACCTATCGAAACGTTGGCCAGCCTGTCTGAGGTACTTCAACCCTGTTTAAAAAATTTTAAAACCTTAATATGTCACTCAGACATGTAGTATCTAAAATTGTTCTCGATACTCCGAACAATAGTACACAGCCAAGTGCATCATCTGGTCTGAGTGGTAATGCTGCTCTGCATCCGACAGTTTGCGGCTAGCATGAGCGACAGTATGTTCGTCTCTATCAGGGGCGCGATGCACCAATACAGCTTCCAAGCCTAGGTGGCTGGCGTCAGTATGAATCTAATTGGCCCATCTTACATAGAAGTGGCTGTGCACTGGACGACTCAGGTGACGTTTGAGGACATGAAAAACGTTTTCCTGTGATTGGCTCTATTCAAACTTCGCTCCCTTTTTGAGGCAGTCCGTAAGAGTAGCCGCAGTTATTGCAAACTTTCCTACCAACTTTCTCAATTATGAAGCGATGCCTAAAAATGAATGCACCTGCTTAAAAGAAATTGCCGTGAGGTAGTTGGCTACCACTGATATCATCTTGCGAAGTGGCTGGACAGCACGCTCGGAGACGGTATAACCGAGGCAAAAGATCGAATACAGCGTGAACTGACACTTCTCTCAGTTCCACCTGAATCCCACAGCATGCAACAGCGCACGTAATCCGAAAGGCATGCGGTTGAGCATCTTTAATGGGCAGCGCAAGAGGACAAAAACAGATAGCAGGAAAGACACAGGACAGCGCTGTACAACCCATACTTGTCCGAACTTGTACAATCCCGAAGGAGTACGGAACGCTGTTTTATGCTTGCCTTGTTTGGCAACCTTGGTTAACCAATACCCCGCACGTAAATGGAAAATATATTTGAATTTTGCACTATGACGACGACATCATCGGTGCGGGGCAGTGAGTACGAGTCGGGTATAGTATGCTTAATCAGCTTTCTTTAGTCAATGCAATTCCGAGTGCTGTCATTCCTTTTTGCAAACGAGGGCTACAGGTGCGGACCACGGGCTAGAAGATGGTTGGATGACTCGGGCGGCTAGCATTTCTTGCACTTGCTTGCCAATAGCAGTAAGCTCTCTTTAAGCATAGCGCAGCAATGAAACACACACTGGTGCATGGTTGTCAGGGCGAATATGGTGGACGAGCAAGTGGCTTCAGGGAAGCTACGTTGTGCTCTCGGCGAATAGAGAAGCGTAGCGTTCAAGTACAGAACGTAAATTTCGTCTGCGAGAGGGCTCACTCTTCGGGGTTTCAGTTGATATGGATTGCGCGGCCTCCAAGGGGAGCTTGCTTTCACCGCTGTCGGCGGGGTGCGACTCACGTCTAGAGATGGTAGGCAGTCTAGTGTCCTCACTTTGAGGAGGACGGGTAGCAGACGGACGGAGCCCAACATTTATGAGGTGCTTTTGTCTGATAGCAGGTAATAAGCTCATAAGATCTTGTCAGCGGGCAGGTCTTCAGCTGAAACTATTCATGCGAACCATTCTTCGGGTCATCCCAGGCACTTTTACGGTAAGTAGGGAGGAAGGTTCCTGTCTCGCTTTGTTTCGGGCCTCTGTGGGTAAGTGTTCGCCTGGAACTGACGCCGTGGTCTGGCGCCAGCTCCACACGAACACGTATTAGCACCTCAGTAAACCATACCTAATCTATCCCGTGCTTTACTTCCGTCACTGCCCTCACTTGAGGGGAGCATGCGTCGTTACTGCACACGACGTGGGCCTGCCTCAACAAACCTCACATTCCCCTCGACCCCTCCTTCTTGAAGTGGGAAGCCTTGCTGTCCATCTCAGACCTACGCGACTTGCAAGGGCTGCTGTGGCGGATCCAGAAGACGGCCAAGGTTGCAGGATCCCTGGACTGGGGGACCCTCCCTGGCGCAAGAGCCCCGGCCTCATGCGTTGACTTCTTTTTTTTCGTTTTGAATAAAGTTATTTCTCTCTCTCTTCAACTGTCCGATGGTGAGATCGAACCTCTGACTCCCAGCACAGCATACCGATGCTGTAAACACTCGGCCGTGACTTCTTTTTTTTTCTGTCTTTATTGCAAGTCTTCGGCATATTACACTTTCAAACACTCATCAGAAGTGAACCACAAAGAATTACCTTGAATGAACGACATCATGTACATTAGGTTCGCCAGTAGGTTAGGTTGAAATCGTATGCATATCTCTCAATTGTCCACTCTAACTATATAGCTCTTTGAGACTACTTGCGTCACGTGACATAGCACGAGCGCATACGCGCTCGCCAGCTGCCATCTTTCCAGTGCGTCACGAGTGGGAGCGCGCAGAACGCACCGCCCTTGGGGTCGCTTCACATTCGGCAGTCTTCTCGTCGTTGCAGATAAAGCTACATAGACGCTGTGCGACATTGTACCACTTTCGGGACCGACCCATGTCGTAACGGAGCAGGTGGTAAGCGTTTCTAAGCCGGGATACAAACATTACTGTTGTCATGAGTCATGCCCATGCCCAAAGAAAACGCCACGGTTCAAGCCATCGCCGTGTTTTTACTGACGTCGCTGTCCCCTAACTTCTGCCGATAGAGAGGCTCGCGTAACGCACACAAACACGTTAGTCCGTCAGCTAACTCTTTGAGCCACCCCATACGGGGCTGGATAGCCAACTGCCGACAAGATTTTTCGCATAACATCGATTTTCACAGAGCATGGGGCCTGCATAACTTTTGTGTTTTGCTTTCTTTTTAACTCTAGCCTTGCAAAGTAATATTGATGTTTTTTTTATACTACATAAGAAGCTAGTATCAAAAAAAGTTTGAGTTGAGAGTTAGCACATGTTCCGTCCTCTTTTTTTTTTTAATGTTTACATGGCTTTTGTTCAGCGCTTCACAATTTACAGTTCAAACACGCAACAACTTTACCAGCTGTGACTACTCTTCCGTGCTCCCGTCTCTATACTCTCCCCAAATTCAATCTCCTTGACGCTACCTATGGGTGGGTTTCTCCGCAGCGCCGTTATGTCAAGCGCCATCCTCTTCAATGGCTTCCGACGTGCCCCTCTCACAACTCGCGAGCAATTCCTGTCCATTGTCTGCCAACCGTGTCACGATCAGGCTGATGGCCCAGACGTGCCCTAACTAAAGCAGCAAATCCTCCAGACTGCGCAGTGAACAAACGCGTCTGTGTTCATGAACAAAAGAAGCCATACTTCTCACGGTGTGATGCCATTCGTCTAGACGGCAGCGGAGACGAAACGCCGGCTGGCGGGCAGAATTGACGTTCATTTTCTCGCTCTTCTTTTTTTTTGCTTTTTTCTTTATTGCTTGTTTACAGACAGAAATCCATCACCGCACATCGTGAGTTTGCACTCGATGTTGTGTTGGTTATTTTTCTCGTGGCCCTGTTGCTGTCGCTTTATCATATTATCCTTATCATATTATTTCTATATGCCATTCGAGCCGTCTGAATGATTCCCGCCTAAGGATTCCTCAAATTTCCCTCTTTCTCGTTGGCACCGTAAAAATGTAAAGAATACATTATCTTTCAAGACAAACACTGCAGTTTATGTGAGTTCTCTGCTAGCGAAATTATTAGTATTGACTGCAGCAGTTTAGTATTTTCGTTTCGTTTGGCGTGCAAAATTAGAGCCCGAGACCCATGAGCCATAACTTCCTGCAAAACTGAAGCACTGCAAGCACACTGGTAGTCACGTAAACCTGTGACAGAAAGTTCAGCAAACCGCGGCTGGACCGAAAAAAACACTGCGTTTCTTCGTACAGCTTACAAATAAGCATTGTGAAGCGCAAAAGCATTTGATCAAAGTGGAGCCACGTGCTTTACATGTATATCTCAGTTCTAGGCCATACGCGTACATCTAAAAAAATAACCACCCAACCACTCCGTACAGATTGGAAGCTGGTTAACCATCTGGTGTGGTGTGACCCCGGCGGTGTGGCCCCGGGCGGTGGTTAACCATCTGGTGTGGCCCCGGTGTTTACCACTGAGTCCATCCCGATGGCTCATTACAGGACTGCTTGGTGAGCTGCCGGATCCTTGGCACGCAGTTGCTGCTTGAGCTCGGCTGCACGAGCCTCTTCTCGTGCCCGGGCTGCAGCACGGCGTAGACGAGTTCGTTGCCGGTTCTGCTCGCGGCGTTGCTGATCGAAAGCTGCCTGCTCCTCGGGAGTACGTATGACGCGTGGCCTACCCATTTCGGAGCCGGAGAGAAATTGCAGCTCGCGCGCCCGGTTGAGACGCAGAGCAACGACGCCACTACTGGCGCAGCCAATCATGCGTCTCTTTATTTTTCGCGCATGCACATGGGGTTCGCCGGAGGAGTTTTCGAAGTACAGGCGACCGGCAGACGGACTGACGCACGGACGAACGAATCAGCTAGCCATATACAGCTTTCTGTAAAAAAAATTCTGCTGATAGCTTTGGTAAACTACAGTCAAAAAGCTCAAATTGTTTGCTATTTCCGCGTGCCCGTCAATCTATTCTTTCTTTCCTAAGTCATGATCATTATGGCGCCGTATTCGTCGTCCGGAAAGGTGGTTGTTTGTTTATACAAATGACTTAAAATATACTTGACTTTATTCGATGCTACAAGGTCTCCAAATTCCTGGGCAGGCGACTCGCGAAACTACTTTGATGCTTTGGGTCAGTATAATTAAGGATGGAACTAGGAAAACCGATAGGAAGAAAAAGATGTGCCCGAGTAGGCACAAAAAGAGGAGGACAAAGTGAAGAGAATAATTAACAACATGACTTAACTTACCAACTAGTTTTAAATACAAAGAAAATTTTATTGCACTGTTGTGTGTGCGTGTGTGTGTGTGTGTGTGTGTGTGTGTGTGTGTGTGTGTGTGTGCGTGCGTGCGTGCGTGCGTGCGTGCGTGCGTGCGTGCGTGCGTGCGTGCGTGCGTGCAGCATTAAAGGTTAACAACTGACTTGTTACAATCTTGCTTGATCGCGCGAGCCTGTCGTTATCTGCGAGGTGTTGGCTCAACTGTGAGGGGGGAAAAGTTAGAAGTGATCAAAATATAAAACCCTGCACACACGAGCAGTTGTCGTTGGGAAAGAGTTTCTCCTCGCCAGTCCTGTATCTACCAGTATGAGGAAGTGAATGTAACGTTCATGTCCCATGGGAATGCCATTTTATGTTGTTTTTGATGGTCCTTCTTTCAGCAGTGACGTGTGCCATCTGTTTTCCTTCCTTATGACATTTTGAGCTGTGACTATTTGTCGTGTTAAAGTATCCCTCACCAGGTATGGCCGTTCTTAACAAACAAGCGTGGCGCATACATGACGCGCTGACGATCGTGTCTGCAAACTATTAAAGCACTGTGCGCTCCCTCTGCCCCCTACCCCACCTGTATATAGCTGAAATTTCCAATCAAAGTTGCCCTCCTTCCCTCTCGAGGATGCAGACTCCCAGCCAAAGCGTAATGGTCTCACTCTACGCGCAGATGCTTCTTCACAATACATTTTTCGTCACTCACCATGATAATCATCCAATGCGGAAGGCGCAATGCCGCAAGAAAGGAGGCGGGGCTCGACAGCACGGTACGTAGTCACGTGCAATATGACTCGCAACACCCTTCTTCGTGGTGGAAGGGGCTCCAGGGCTACGCAGTGTCTCGTACATGCGAAATAGTGGTTTAATAAATACCACCAATTGAAGCTGTGTTTAGGTCTGGAACTTACCTTGTGTCTGCGCAGCCGTACAGTCTTGGAGCCCCATCGACCACGGGCACCGGTGTTGCAGGTCATTGTAGGTCCCTCGGGCTCCGGTATCGGAGAAGCCAGGGAAAGGACACCGCGTGTGAAGCCTACCGGAGGCAATGGGGTAGAGTGACCCCGTTGGCAGTGAAGCCGCCCTCTTGGCGGCACGACAACATGACAGTCAATATCTTCTATCTCCTCCAATAATAAAGAAAATTCGTCTGGTAAAACATTTATTCCGGTACATCTTGCAGCACATGCCCGAAATTTACGATGGGACGTGGTGTAGGGTCCTTTAACACCGTTTTAAACTTGTTGCTTCCTGTATTGCCACATTTCTTGGTTTGAACATCTGTTCGGTTTATGAGCCCCATTATTTTTTTTTGTCTTGTTTTATATTTACCATTTTGTGTTCGGTGATTCTTGGCATGTTTCTACTTGTTTCCCGGATCAACAAATATCTGGCGTCATCTGCTTGCTCCAACATCGCCCTATTTGGTCACATCAACTTATAAGAAACGCTTGCACAGAGAATGCACATATGAAGGTAGAAGAGATACACTAGGATAGCGATCATCAAAAAGGGGCGAAACTTGACCTTAAGAGAAATACCTAACAAAGTTCTTAACGGCTGTTATACGTTCCTGGTACTTTCTTTCATTTTTGGGGCTCTGCTTAAAAAGAAAAAGATTCCTGCAAAAGGTGAACGCTGATAACGGATACGCCCTGCGGCTCGCGACAAAATTCTGACGCTGGAATCCAGCTGCTTTCGCTTGGTCGCCAAATTCTTTCGTAACTGTCGTAACATTTCTGTAAGCGATGCTATGATCTCTATGAGAATTTGAGCAGTGCCAGAGAGGGCTACGCTGAATCGTTAAAAAAAGACAGCAGACTTCACGGATTCCTCCGGCTCCGAACTCATTTACTGCGGCAGCAGCATTCTTCAACAGTGGAGAACACAATCTTGCTTGATTGCTTGCTCCTCAAATAACAGTGCATGCCTACTACGGGGGAATGGTAAAGAATCCAGCGGTTGCAAAAGAGTGGTTCGGGAGAATTGGGGGGGGGGGGGGGGCGAACTGATGAGTACTGTAGAAATTGAAAGTAAGCCTGGCAACGCACGGTAAGCCTACATCATTTCACAAGATGCTACTGTTAAGGTATTCTCACTTTTCAGCCCTGGTGAGCCGTTTTGAAGACCATGGCTAGAGATTACCCATTTTGTAGGCCTTAACTTCAACCGAAGTATCTGCGACTCTGATGACCGTCTATTCTTCGCACGAATGTTTTTATTTATTTTGAGATGTCTAACAGCCCACAGCAAACGGTAACAAATTTTGCTTTCGGCTTCAGTTTATTTACATTTTTTATACTGACAAAAAACGCAGAGAGCAGTGAAATACGAAAAATCTGACGGTGTTTCTACGCTCTTAACAATGCAGTTATTATTTTTAATTGTGAAGTTTAACATCCCGAAACTACACAGTTGATCATGGGAGGCGCCATAGTGGAGGGCTCCAAATAAATTTTGATTGCCTCTGGTTCTTTACCATGCACCCAAATCACGCCAAAAAAGTGTTTCTGCATTCCGCCGTCATCGAAATGTCGCCACCGTGACCCGGACTCGTACCCTCGACCTCGTACTGACCAGCACCGTGCCATGGACATTGAGCCATCACAATTGACGAACAAGGCAATTTTATGCAAAACTCTGAATGAAAATAAATAAGTACACCATAATTACCGAACAAGTTCTACAGGCGCTAAGGCTCATCAGTGCTACAATAAGAACAAAACAAACGCTAGCTGCCTTTTTGTGTCTGTGAGTGCTTTTCGCGAAATGCAAGAACACGGTAATTAAATGCTACCTGGGTTGAAACTGCGCTATCTATATTATTACCTATTGAAATCACCCCTTCTCCTTGTCTTTTTACTGATAACTGCTTGATTCACCGAAAACTTCCTTCCGACTACGATGCTACTAATCTACAAACTCACCTTCATACAGTCGTTACCTAGTCTAAAATGTAGACCGTGAAAGTGAATGGCAGCAAAATACAAATCAATGACCGTTTTTCAAGATCAATCCCGTTTTCCTACTTATTCCCTTAACGATATTTCACTAACTTCTGTAATCGCCTATGCGTACCTCAGAGTACACATAACTAATAATCACTCTTCAAAACTACATTTTGACTCAATCATCTATAACGCCAATCGTATGCTTAGTTTTCTAAAACGAAATTCCTCACTTGCTTCCACAGCGCCTAACAAACAACTACCATCACTTCTGTCCGGCCTAACCTGGAATACCCTTCATCAGTATGAGACTTTGGTCGCGTTACACTCATCAATAATCTTGAAGCTGTGCAGAATCACTCAGCTCATTTCATTATCTCTAACTATAATGGCACTGCCAGGGCAACCATCATGAAATCAAGCCTCTTAAGACATTTCCTTACTCGCTACTCGACGAAGACTGTCGCGCATCTGTCGCATAAAATGTATCACAATAATCACATATTCAACGCACATTGGATCAGACCCGCTCCTTTCATTTAACCGTGTCTGGACCACGTGCTCAAGGTTAGCATCCCGCGTCACAACACTGTCACTTATTCCCAGTCCTTCGTTCCTAAAACACGTCATGGCTGGGGCAACCTTCCTGCCTTTGTAGTCAGCATTACAGAAACCGATCATTTTCGCAAACCCCTGACCAGGATAATCTGAATAGTCATCATTTTTGTACTTCATATCTGTTCAGTTTGCGTATTCGTTCGTTTTCTATTGCTTTGTTTGTACGTGTAGTGCCCTATTACAGTTGCGAAGAGCCTATTTAATGGCATTGTTACTAATCTTCTGATTGTGTTGCCCTGCGTTATATTTCTTCTTTGCTTTTATGTGCGATTACAGCGTCTCCCCTCTCCAGTGCATTGTATGCCCTGGTATTACAACAAATAATAAATACACGCATTATCCACGCATGCCCAAGTTTTTTTCTTTCCTTTTGTCGGCGTACAGGTGCTCGATAACAGAATATACTTGCGTGTTTTGCAACCTGACATGACGAACTGAGAAAGCAGGTCTTTGAAAAACAAGCTAATTCTCACTAGTAAACAAAACGTAACTCGTGGAGAGAGAGAGAATAAACATTTTTATTCGGTGAATGCAGCTTTGGAGAGGCGTCCTCATTCCAGAATGCCTTTAGCTCGGGCCGCGTCCTGGGCCTTCGCAATCAGCCGTTGCTGATCCTCGAGGTCTGAGCTGGCCAAGGCTCTATCCCAAAGCTCGTTAGTGGAGTAAGGGTTTGGAGGATTTAATGGAAAATGCCTGCTACACAAAGACGACGCCATTTCCGTTATTTTTGTGCATGCTTGCATTGCACAGTGCTCAGCGATTCAAAAGCGATAACCAGGCTGCATGGTGGTGCGCGCCTTCTTTTTTTTTTGCATCACCGGTGTATGCCGAGAACACCAAGCTGGATGCGGCCGAGAACACCAAGCTGGATGCGTTGTAGTATCATATAAATGTGAGCGCCTTTGCATACGGCGTTCCAGCGATCACCCAGTGTTCACTGGTGCCGCAAGAAGTGCCAGCTGGCCACCATGCGGGCTGGTTATCACGTTTGAATCTCTGAGCACGGCATCTAACTACGGCTGCTTATCTCCCTCGCACTGCGACTGAGAGGACACCGCAACTGTGCCAGAAACATACATAGTTCGAGGATGAAAGTACGCTAGCAGCAACCGAACGCAGTTTATTTCTCGGTCTCGCAAAAGCTTCATTCGCACTACGAGGGACGTCCTAATGGAAGGATTCATATTATTTTACACTATTCCGCATTCTTTACAGCCCATCAAGTCTAGTAACAGTGCTAAATGACACATGTTCCAGTCCCGGCCCCACTGGAGAGTTAGAGCCGCGCCTGGGAACCAAACCAGTGGTCTGGTTCTCGGCAGCAGGCCTCCGAGTAGCCACTGACTCATCGCAACAGTTGCCAGAATAATCAAGTGTAGCACAAGGAGGTTAAGGAAAGACTGCTGGAGTGGAAACGATGTCCCGAATGTGAAACCATACAAGAAGGGCACGATATAACTAAGAAATGGTGAAGAAGCGCTTTTCGCACAATTCCCACGAGTTAATCAACCTCCTCGATTAATCATGGCTTTTTTTACTAGACAGATACTTATATAGGTTTATCTCTGTGTTACTCGTTTTACTGTGCAATCTCAATATCATGGAATATTGTATTGGGGAGAACGTCATCAATATCCAGAAGAAGATACTACTTTCGTTGGGAACAACCAGCTTTGTTTTCTAATTAGCCTAGCATTACAATAACATAGCCAAATCACTTAACCTGTAAGTGGACATCGCCCAACAAGGCTCTATTTCAGGTGACTGAGGGGCAAGCATTGGCTTCACCGTTCCTGGCACGAAGCTGCGAGAGCTTCCACTCCGGCAGTTTTTCTTCAACCTCCATGGTGCAGCAGCAACACCTCTCAAATATTACCATTAAATACAGGACAGAAACACAGCACGATACGTGCATGTATAACTGCAGTTCCTAGTCGACACACCTTATTGGTTCTGCTCGGTTCGGTTCCATTAGGTTAGGTTAGGTTAGGTTAGGCTAGGATAGGTTAGGTTAGGATAGGTTAGGTTAGGACAGGATAGGTTATCTCCCTTTTATTTCTATTGAACTTAATTGAATTGTATTTATTTGCAACAATGTAGCGCGAGATCATTCAAAACGCTGATCAAACAGCTTGAGGCAGCTTATTTTTTTTCCTCCCCTAACCTCCTTTCCAATACGTCGAGTAGCGAAACGGACGGCCGCATGGTACAGACCTCCATATCTTTCCTTCACTGTTCTATATCTTTCTCTATACACAAAAAAAGAGAGACTCCCGGCGTCAGAATTTCTTTAATCAACGTTCGACGAACTTGAAGTATCTGAAATGGATCTGCGACTCGGCGATATATGTGCCGTCTCTCTCAAACGGGCGTGCACCGCCGAGACCCAAACGTCGATCAAGAGGGAATGAAACACGGAGTGCAGCAGAAACGAGAAAACAAAAGAAGAAGGAGAGTAAAGACACAGCCGCGAGTCGTTCGGTGCCGGAATGCGGGCTCATTTCGCCTCTTTTCATCGTCGTCCTCGGGCCGAGGAACGTTGGGGCGAGGACGCGGGTCGATGAATGCCTCGACGTGCGGCGGCCGAACGCAAAAGGTCGAAGAGTGCGCGACTGCGGGAGGGAAAGGAGGTGCTGCCTCCTTCGGGGCACGGCCAGCCATATTGCGTTTCTTTCCCCAGCGCCGCTTCTTCGCGCTTTAGCGTTCCGGCTGCAGGAGCACATCCCTGCGGCGTCAAAAGCAATGCACCGCAGAGACGAGCCAGTGGGCCCCGGTTTGAATTTCGGCTTCGTTTTTTGTCTCGAACGAACGATCGCGTACGGGTTCGCACTGCCCCTCCTCCCCCTGGTCCACTGACCGCAGGCGCGTCTAGGAGATGACAGCGGTGACGTCTTCATAGCAAACGTCACGGGCCCGACATCTTTATTTTGTCCCTATTCGTCTGCAGTCTTCGAATCAGACTCGTTGATTGATCGCATGCAGCTTCGAATGCTTATATTCGCGATAGAGCCTTATTACTGCCTGCGGTTGTTCTCGCAGACTGTTGTCCTTCGCGATGGAATGTAGTTTTGAAACCACCTTACGTGAAGTTTTTTTTTTTCTTCACGATAATCCTTTATCCTTCCTCATTTGAATCCATGGAGAAAAGATGAAGAATATGATTGATTGATTGATTGATTGATTGATTGATTGATTGATTGATTGATTGATTGATTGATTGATTGATTGATTGATTGATTAAATGATTGATTGATTCATTCATTCATTCATTCATTCATTCATTCATTCATTCATTGACACGGAAATATTTAGAACGAGGCACTTAAAATTGATAGAAATGTTCCCTCGCAAGCCCCATCGAGCAGCTAAACAAAAACTTTCTCATGAGGTGGCAAAGCTATCACACTCGCGGGCGCTCTTTTGCTATGCCCTTCAAGTGACCTTTATGGCCAGGGCGTGTAAACGGCAATTCAAAGAATCGTCGTTTGCAGACAACGGCGCCAAACGAACAGAAAATAGGAAGAGCTGCGGCCATGGAAAAATACAGTTCAAAATGTTAGAATCATCGTGTTTTCTGTGTTGTTCCTTCGTTTCAGTGCCGTTGCCCGGCCAAAGAAAGACCGCGCACAGGATAATCTATGCAGCTACATTTTGCGCCTCTGCTTACGTTCGCACTATGTTTACCCAGCTTCGTGTTTCCCCAAGGAACAAAAAAGGGAGGCAATGCCATTGCGTAGAATAAGGCAAATATAGACGTTTCACCCAGCCATATTTCTTTTTTTCATAAACCTGCCTTTGTTTTCATAAGACTTTCATTCCTAAAGCTTACCTAGAAAACCGTTCGGGCTGTAATAATTCCGTCGCCTCCCTTTCGTCAAGCCTTTTCGCGCCGCCAGGCGCTCCTACTTCAGGCGCGGCTCTCAGCATACAGTCAACACGACGTGGCGTCAAAGCGTTCCACGACACGCAGTCGCCTCTTTGTTATGCGAAAGCAGCACGATGCGTGTAAAACATATGAATATAAAGACTCGGCGAGTGAGAAAAGTTCTGCGTGTCTGCCATGTCGCCGTACACGGCCACACGCTGCACGCAACTTCACGCACATGGGGAATGCCAGTGACGACGCTCGCGTCGCCGTGTTGGGCCACGAATCCCTAGGCGCCGTCGCTTCACATTTGCACTCAAACCTAGAAAGGCTAAGCGACTTTGTATATATTTTGCGTTTAAAGCTAAACGTACACGTTTGAATATCTAATCGCACACGGCCACTGGTGAAAGCGTGAGTTCTTTCTAGAAATGTCCCGCAATTTTCCTTTGATCTTCCGAACCTAAAATAAGAAAGCAGAGCTGCCCTTTGCTGTTTTTTCGACTCCGTTTTCTTTTCTACCGTGCTCTATGATGATTCATATTTCACATGGTCCCAACTCTTCCAGTCCGTCATATTTCTCCTCCGGCCGATCCCGCCCGAGGAGTTCCTTCGACAGTTTCTTCGTAATGTCGCAGTGTGTATTTGTCTGTTCTGTTGTAATGTCAATGGCGTGTGCAGTAACTGTTCTTATACTAATTCTTCGACACAAGCTATAACCTTACAAAACTATATGAGTAAGTATAACACATATCACTGACGAGAAGTAGCCGACTAGATTTTAGTGCGCCAACATTTCCTTCAGTACTGTCACTAAAAAATGTGGAGGACGCTTAAGCTTCGCCTTTAAGAGTGGAATGCGATATCATTCAAATAACCCTGACTGCTTCTCACGCTTCCCGGCAAATGCAGCGTATGTAAACCTAATGTTTACCGGGAGACGCTCGCGGCGAATGGTATGCACGAAAGCGGGATTTCTGGTCGACACGCGGGCTCTTGCATAGGCCTCATGGATGGATGGATGGATGGATGGATGGATGGATGGATGGATGGATGGATGGATGGATGGATGGATGGATGGATGGATGGATGGATGGATGGATGGATGGATGGATGGAT